>NC_061119.1:94815454-95034143 GCF_002878395.1 Capsicum annuum
TTTTCTGTTTAGAACTTTTGGGTTAATTTGTTTTCCTTAACTTTGATGTCAATCTAGATAGTAGCACTAGATGGCTAGATTAAATTGACTTCGGTATAGAAAGCACAATTTGTATTTTCTTGAACACATGCTTCAGTTTTCTCTCTTTTATGCCGAGGATCTATTAGAAACCACCTCTCTACCCCTCAAGGGTAGAGGTAAAGTCATGTACATCTTACCTTCCCAGACTTCACTTGTAGGACTATACCATCTACTAGTCAAATGTACGTGCTTTGGACGTGTGTCTCGTGTTGATAAATATAATTATATATAAAGAAATTAAATTATTAAAATATAGCAATTGGGTTGCAATAAATGTTGTATCGATTTAAAAGATATAATTTGACACGAAAAGTGTTTTATCTTTATCAATAAAACTATACATAAAATAAAAAGAAAATTAGATGGGGAAGTGTCCCTTAATGAGATTTTACAACTTGGAAAGCTAGATTTTTTTTTGTTTTGCCTTCTGTTGATCAACGTTTCTACTTATTAGTGTTTGAAATTCTAAATTGTACTCCAGTTCTTTTATAATCTTGTGACATTGTTGTTTGTATCTTGAAGTAGTGAAGCCGTGTGGGGCCAATTTTGATTCACTACACTTGTTGCAATCTTGTATTCTTTTTCATCTTGTTGTAATCTTGAAGTATAGTGAAGCCGTGTGTGGCCTATTTTTATTAACTAGCATTATTGTTGACATCTTGTTGTTCTACTTGTTGCAATCTTGTATTCTTTTTTATCTTGTTGTAATCTTGAAGTCTAGTGTAGCCGTGTGTGGCCTATTTACATTCACTACCATTGTTGTTGACGTCTTGTTGTTCTTGTTGTCACTTGTTTCTTGTGTGGTGAACTTCATCTTGTATCAGGTAGATAGTAACTTACTGAAAGGTTCCACAAAATAAATGAATGTGTTGTCGTGGTAGGAATATTGTGTGTTGTAACTCTTGGTTAAAGAAAAGGTCGAAAGCAAAGTATCCTTACTGGATTTATAAAGAACAGAAGTGACATTAATATGGTAAGATGGAGAATAGAATAACTTATGATCATAATACAATCTTTTGGGTACTGGAATGGTGTTACTATGAAAAACTGTCAATGTCGTCTAGACTTATACAATGACCTGGAGTGATAATACATGCCATATTTTTGTAACTAATCTATCATTCTTTCATTCTTTCTAAAAAATAGATTCTTTCTAAAAGTACCAAATAAGCTAATTTACCAGCATGCACAAGCTAGATTTCAGATAAAACAATAATAACAATAACATATATAGTCCAAGTTATTAATTTGATGCTTTTTAAGATGGAGAGAAAGGTGAGCATTTTCAGTTACAATTTGTCCTAATCACGGCACATGGTTTCCATTTGTGTGTCAAATAAGTATATTTTTCATCACGTGCTGCCAATTCATGCAAGTTCATTTTGGTAAAAGAAATTTTGCCCTTCGCACAGTTGTGCTAGCATATACTTTTGGAAAATATATTGTTAATTTTTCAGTTGTTCTCTTTACGTGTTCACATACATGATAAACCATGGTAAATTATTCACAAGCTTGTTAATTACTCCTTATGTCCTAATATAAACATTTCCTTTTATTTTGGGATATTACAAAATGTTTTCCACCATTCCAGTTCCAATCATAATACTATTCTATACTACTTTCACAACTATCAGCTATTCATATTCATTTAACTGTTAACATTTTAAATTTTGATTTGATCATCTCTTCCAAACTAGTTTTTCAACCATTAGTTTACTATATGAGAGGGGATTACCAAAATATCCAAGAGGCTTGCTTGCATGTAGTTTTTCATATTTCTATATATTGTGTTCGTACCCATATTGCTATATATTGTCCTCACGAACAACATCTTTCTTTACCTCACGAACCTCATGCATCAATGAATATTTGCTCCTGTTTGCATCAAGTATATAATTAAATATGGAAATAGGACTCAGTAGGAATATGAAAACTAAAATATATACCCTGCGAAGGGTGAGGATAGCAATCTATATACTTGGTATGCTTGATCTTTCCCAACTTTGGGTATAAACATATGCCTGATCTCAATATTAGGTTTGTTTTTGTTGTTGTTGTGTAGTTTTTTGCTAGACTTTAATTTTATTTTTCTTATTGTTGTGATGATCATGACATAGAAGATGGCGGGAAAAAAATTGATGAAATAGATCAGACCTAAGAGATCAATCACACTGGCTTCATGTTACACTAGCTGCAGAAAAATTTGACCGAGTAGTTTCAAACATCTTTTATTTTTGAACATTTGAAACTTGTGTATGTTTTGATTTTTTAAATGGTCAATAAATAGTTTTTTTGCATATGATATTTTGGGAATTAATAGGTACTAATACTCTTCATGATTAATATATATATACGTTTTATGTGTTTTGGTAGCTTTATAAAATCATTGCAATAGCATAATATAGTATTGTTGAATATTCTAATAATAATTGTCCTAATAACCTCAAAATAACTGTCCTAATAGCATAAAAATAACTGTTGCTATAGCTCATGTTTAACCGTCCCTGTATTATGTATAACCATCCCAATAGTATATGCATACAACTGTCGCAATAACATATTTAACAGTCCTAATAGTATATGCATACAACCATCGTAATAGCATATATAACCATCCCACTAATATATCTATACAACCATTGTGATAGCATATATAACCGTCCCAATAGTATATACATTCAACCATTTCCATAGCATATATAACCGTCCAAATAGTATATGTGTACAACTGTCCCGATAGCATGTACAACCGTCACACTAGCATATATATAGGGACGGTTAACAACCATCTCAATAGAGTAATAACCATCGCAATATCATATTTTAATGTGTATATATAGACAGTTTAGAACTTTCCCAAATGCCTTCTAACCATTACCATACAGTCAAGACAATAACTATAGCTAAAGGTCATGATATAGCGACGGTTTTAACAACCGTCGCATTAGACCTAATGTAGCGCCTTCAGTTTTATCGGTTGTGAAAATCATCGCATAAGACCTATGGGGACGGTTGTGATGTCTATGAGGATGGTAAGGGAACCGTCCCCATAGACCTTTTTTCCAGTAGTGCTCTCAGGGACTTGCGTTCGCCGCCTATCCAATTCTAGTTTAACAAATTAAGAAAAGTAACAAATAGATTTTTAGAATTGATAACTAAAATGAAACTAAACTAATGCAAAAAAGTAATGACTTAGGACAATCAATGGATAGAAGCCCAGGGTTAAGGCTTAAGACCAATCATACTACGTTATTGAACTTCATTCGTTAAATCGCTTATCTTGGTTGTTGATTAATAGGGTTAATTGCATGATCATGGTTTCCCAACCTCTAATTCTTTACCTAAGTTGAACCTTACAACTACATTGTTGAGCGAGGATGTAATAGTTCACTTAAGTTCTTTACAAATATCATCCTACGTGTGAATCAAGTAAGGTACCTAAGTACATCTCTATCCTAGATACTAATTCATATCTCTTATTTTATAAAGAAACAAGAACCATACTTTGCTTTTTTCCATGTTCTATCTCTCCATTGCCTCTTTTGAGATCACAAGTTTGACAATTGATGTATTCTAAGGGTGATCAATCCTCAAAATAGTTAAAACAAGAATAAACAAAAAACCATAATGATAAGAATTTTAAAAAAATTAATTCAAAATGAAAGTAGTCATTATCTTGGCCTTAACCCGGATAAGAGTTTTAGCCTTTAATAGAAATATTCATCATCCAATCCTTTGGATTGATGATACAAACCATGAAAGAAACTAAAATTAAAGAATGATAAAAACCCTAAAAAGAAGTTGTGTAGCCTCAAGTATCTTCCAAGAATGTCCAAAAGTTAGTTCCACCCCTTCAACCTCATCCACATGCATTACCTTAAAGATCTTTTCGATCTCATCCACGAAATCCTGTGGATCTTCTTCCACCTTGGTGCCAGTGAACTTAGGTGGGTTCATCTTCATGAAATATATGACCCTAGTAGCCTTAGATGTAATAGATGCAGACCCAACATCTTCCGAACGTTGAGCCTGGTTAGCTATCAAATGTGTCAACATATGAATAGAATGCCTGAATTCTACATTTGAAATATCTCCCTGAGCAATTGGGGGATGGTTGACATTAGTCCATGGAGCCCGAGGCAGACTGGTCGGGACTGGAGGGACTCTTGTAGTAGGGACAAGTTTTGGAGTGTGAGCCTTATTATGGATCCGCATCCCATGGGTGGGACGGACCTCATCTGCCTGAGCATTCTGATCAATGATATGACGTAGAGGCATAACTGTGTTTCTGAAACACAAGTGATCATTGATTAGGGGACAGTTCAGACTCTGAAGCACGAACTAAATCACAAAGAAGGGAAACATTTCCTAAACGCCTAGTAGCCTCCTACTTATAACTGTGGCGCGCTACACACCCATAAATAGGACTCTACCGACGCGATTTTTCTAGACACCCTAGGATCATGAACCATGCTTTGATACCAAGTTTGTCACGACCCAAACCAGGGCCTGGCCGTGACAAGCATTTTGAACCACGGAGGCCCAAAATACCCCTATCTGTCTGGTAATCATGCACCTAATTCATATGATCAAAGTAATGCGGAAGAAACACAATAATTTAGAAACATGTCATAAATGTGAAAAGAAATAATAACGGGGAAATAAGGTTTCCCCAACATCAATCAACCTCTAAACAATTGTCTACGAAAATCTCTAACAAATGACTGAGTCAAGTAACTGTATATAAAGTGGGACAAGGCCCCCAGTAGACCCCAAAACCAAATATAAGATAAAGGACCACAGGACATAAAACCTTCTGAAACATAGAAGGCCCACCACTTGTCTCTGCAACTCTTTCTGAATGATCTACTGATTATCTGGACCCCTAAACTAGGCCTCTGAACCTGAAAGGTTGGAGAGGGGAGGGGTCAGCACAAAAGTACTGGCACTCAGAGGTATCAAAACAAAACATAATATTTTTTTTTATGAATGAGGGTGTATTTTGGGGTCCTTGGAATTGAATTTCTTGTTTTAGGGCCAAGTAAGGGTGGTAAAAGGACCATTTTGCCCCAAAAATGAAGTGTTTAAGTCACTTAAATTCTTTACATAGGAGCCGCCCATCCCATTGCCTATGTTTACATAGGCGCCGCCTAGGGTATCGCCTATGTTTACATAGGTGCTGCCTAGGCCATCACCTATGCTTTCCAGTGGCCATGGGCGATTGGTTACGCGACGCATATCATTTTGAAAGTCCATAACTTCTTACTTGGGTGTCGGACTTTAGCAAAATTAGAATCGTTGGAAAGCTAACTCGAAGACCTATCATTTGACACATAGTAGGCTCCCTAATTCAACATATATAGAGAGTTATTATTGATGTAAGTTAACACAATTTACAACATCTACTAAAACTTAGTCGATCGAAATAGTTTTAACTCGTCCTTGAGTTGAAGGACCTCTATGGTCTAAATTCAAGCTTGAATGGATTCATATGCTACACAAATAATTAACATGCCATATTGACATATGATTTTATGGCTTTGTGATTTATCAACACATTGGAATCATGGTCTATATTGTAGCCCAAAATGCGGGGCGTTACATTATCCCTCTCTTAGGATCATTCGTCCCCAAATGATGATGCAGGACACAGATAGACACGATTTCAAGCATAATAAAGGACTAGGAAAGATAAGATAGGAATAGTACATTCTGTCTCATCCTCTATCGAAGCAAACAAATTGGGATATCTAATTCTTATGTCATCTTCTGACTCTCAAGCTGCTTCTTTGACTTTCTGATTCCTCTACAGTACCTTTACTGAGGCTATCTCTTTGCTCCTAAGCTTTTGAACTTGGTGATCTAAAATTTCAATGGGCTCTTCTTTGTAAGACAAGGAGTCTGTCACTTTGATACCCTCTACTGGCAATACCAGAGAATGATCTCCAATGCATTTCTTCAACATGGATACATGGAATACCGGATGAATGAAACCCAAACTTGCAGGCAATTCTAGCTCATAAACAACTGTACTAATCTTTTTCAGAATTTGATATGGCCCTACATAGCGATGGCTCAGTTTACCCCTTTTTCCAAACCACATGACTCCTTTCATAGGAGAAACCTTAAGAAATACCCAATCACCAACTTCAAACTCTAGTTCTCTTCTTCGAACATCGGATAGGACTTCTGATGACTCTAAGCAGTCTTGAGTCGTTCTCTAATGATCTTCACCTTCTCCATTGCCTGATTAACAAGATCAGGCCCATATAATTTGGTCTCATCCACTTCATACCATCCCATCAGAGACCTACATCTCTTTCCATACAGAGCCTCAAAAGGAGCCATTTTGATGCTAGTATGGTAACTATTATTGTAAGCAAATTCAACCAGTGGAAAGTGATCTACCCAACTACCTTTGAAATAAATGACGTATGCCTTCAACATATCTTCGAGGGTCTGAATGATACCCTCAGCTTGCCCATCCGTCTGAGGGTGGAATGTTGTGCTCGAATTCACTTGTGTACCTAAACCCTTCTGAAAAGATCTCCAGAACTGAGATAAAAACTGTCTAGCTTTATCAAATATAATGGACACTGGTGCCCCATGCAACCAAACTATCTCGTCAATGTAAATCTTAGCATAACCCTCTCCTGAATAATTAGTCCTCACAAGCAAAAAGTGGGATGACTTTGTCAACCAATCTACAATCACCCATAGAGAATCATACTGGTTTTGGGATCTCGAAAGTCGTGTAATGAAGTTCATGTTTATCATCTCCCACTTCCATAAAGGCAGGGCTATCTCTTGGGAAGTACCAGCTGGCCTCATGTGTTCTACCTTCACTTGTTGACAGTTCAAACACTTGCACATAAAATCAGCTACATCACGTTTTATGTTATTCCACCAATACAAGGTTTTCAGATCATGGTACATCTTAGTAGAGCCTGGGTGAACGACATACCTCAAAGTGTGTGCCTCATTAAGGATTCTTTCCCGAAGCCTATCAACATTCAGAACGCACAACCTACCCTGAAATCTTAGAATACCATTACCACCAATTTCAAACGATATAACCATTTATTGACCCATATCTTTCTTGATTTGCATCAAGATGGGATCTTCAACCTGCTTCTCCTTAACTTCAACACAAAGGGATGACTTGGCTAACTCATGAACAATCACCTCTCCATCTCTGGAATCTAAGATTTGCACTCCAAGATTTGCCAGGCGGTGAATATCCTTTACCATCTCTTTCTTTCCTTTTTATACATAAGAAAGGCTGCCCATAGAAAACCTACTGAGGGAGTCGGCTACAACATTGGCCTTGCCCGGATGGTAATGCAGACTCATATCATAGTCTTTTAAAAGCTCCATACAATGCCTCTGCCTGAGGTTCAATTCTTTCTGTGAGAAAACATACTGGAAACTCTTATGGCCAGTATAAATATCAATATGCACTCCATAGAGATAGTGCCTCCTGATTTTAAGTGCAAACACCACGGCTGCTAACTCCAAGTCATGAGTGGGGTAATTGCGCTCATGCACCTTTAACTGCCTAGATACATAAGCTATCACCGTACCACACTGCATCAATACATAACCAAGTCCCCTACGGGAAGTATCACAATAAACCACAAAATCATCTACACCCTCGAGAAGGTTCAAAATAGGAGCAATAGTCAGCTTGTCCTTCAACTTCTCAAAACTATTTTGACACAATTCAGACCATACAAACTTCATCTTTTTTTGAGTCAGTTAAGTAAGCGGAGCAGCTATAGAAGAAAAACTCTCTACGAACCTTCTGTAATACCCCGCCAAACCTAAGAAGCTCTGAATATCGATTGGAGTCGTGGTTTTGGGCCATTTTCTCACTGCTTCAACTTTTTGGGGATCCACTCTTATCCCGTCACTGGACACAATATGCCCCAGGAAGGCAACTGAGTGCGAATTTATGAGTTGACTTATGGAAGATACGTCACTCTTTATAGTAGTTACCCCAAAATTTGCCGCCTCAACTCCCTTTAATAGTTTCTCTATCATGTCCTCCATGGATATTTTGCCTGAACTAGTGGCAGCATTATCACAGCTTCCAGGAGGTACATACAGTCCACTCCTATCACTTTTATTCTTCCAATCTCCTTGATGGTTCCAACCTTGGTTTCCTTGGCCACCACCTCGGAAACCCATCTGATTGTTCAAGTAATTGGCTTCTTCCTCAGGATCGGAGTCAGCTCTTTCCTGTGATGCTACAACTTTAACCTTCTCTGTGTTTCTTGATAATAAATACTTAGTGAGAAGGTCCATCTGTGTTTTTATGTAAGTCATATCCTAGCCACGTTCCTCTTCCCTTCGCCTCTACTCTGCCGTCATGCCAATAGATACAGTAGAGCTTGCTACCTCAGAATCCCTAGTATACCAAGCTCTACTCTGCTTTGTCATACGATCTAACATGTCAGATGCCTCAAGAAAAGTAAGGTCCATGAATGAACCACCCGCAACATTATCTACCACTGGCTTAGTCACCGAATTCAAAGCCTTATATAATATCTCCATCAAGTAGATATTGGTCATCTGATAATTTGGGCACCGCATTAGCTTCTTCTTGAACCTCTCCTAAGTATCGTGGAGAGCTTCAGTTGGAAGCTGTCTAAAATTGCTTATCTCATCTCTTAATTATGCTCTCTTGGACGGCAAAAAGAATCTTTCAAGGAAAACATCTTTCAGTTGCCTCCAATTGGTAATCGAGTCGGGAGTTAGCCCATTTAACCATAGAGTTGCCTCTCTAGATAGAGACAATAGAAATAAACGTAGCCGGATCACATTCTGTCCGACCCCTAGATTGTAAAACAATTTGCATATTGAGATAAAATTAATCAGATGCATATTCGGATCATCGCCTGCTAGTCCACCAAATGCAGTAGTTGGATCATAGTGCTAGTAATATTAAACTTGGCTCCGGGTGCCAAGGGCAGAGGAATAATAGCCCCTGTGGTACCAGCCCCATCCAAGTCATCATCATCATTATCAAAAACAACTTACAAAGCTCGGCATTCGGGTCTCATCCTAGCTTGACGATCTCTGTTGACATTCTTGTTCACTGGTGCAGCCACATCATCTGCACACCTTAGATTTAATAGCTCATCATCACCCAGGTCCTCATCATCAAGATTTGGTACCCAACCTGGGTTATCAGCATTCTATTGATATACTTGTGTAGCTGCCAATGCAGCTAATCTAGCCTACTCCTGTTGAGCAGCTATCCTTTCAGGGTCTCGTTGCGCATCCATTCTGCCAATAAGATGTGGTTCAGGATTTATAGGTAATAATGGGTGGCCCGATCTCTGCATATTAGGAATGCAATACACTCAAACTGATTAAAAAAACAACAAACAAAAAGTAAAATTTTGGGAATCTTTGACCAAAAGGTCGACTAACAAGCACAACTTAGTCGACAACCGTATTCCCCGACAACAGTGCCAAAATTTGATATACCCAAATTATACCTCTCTTACAAGAGAGTAAGAGGTCGCTGTCAAATATAGAACCCAACCATGTTGGGTGTTGAATCCCACAGGGAATACTGTGTTACTAAGTATTGTAGTTGTTACTGGACTGTGGGGCAGAGGTTCCTGAATGGGGGGTTTTCGTTTTGATCTAAAGTGATAATTACAATATAACAATGAAGCAATATGTGTATTAATATTTGATCACAGAGAATGACAAGTTAGGGTTATGTCCACCTTGTAGCTTTTACTTCTCTATTAACTATGACTAATAAGGATTTAGACATGCATGCACTTATAGAGAGATGTATTCTAATTCTAAATCCAAGTGTTTCTCAACCATCAAGGATTTATTCACCTTAGTTCTTTCGAATCCAAAGTGTATAACCAATCATACGAACTCTCCAAGTAGTTAATCCTGCTAAGGCATTAACGTGTAAAATAGAGGTTGGAAAACCTTTTTTTTTGTCACTACTCTCTTTTCCAAACAGTAACTTTTCTATCGAACAAGTTATTGCTATAATGGCACATTCCCTATGTTTGCAACCACGAGAATTCAATCATAACAAAGAGAGTAATGATAAAAGTGGATTAACATATCATAAATTTAAAAATCCATAGCAATAGAGAGTATACTACAAGATTTCCATAACCCTAACAAATAAACTTAGCTACTCATGAATAAAATAGAAATCACAATAGAAATATTCATCATACCAAAACTTAGAACTATCTTGGTGGAGAAGATGAATAGCAAAACTAAGAGAGAAAAATGTTTCTCTCTCTCTCTCTCCTCAAGCTAAGCTGCTTTCTCTTGTTTTCAAAATAATACAGAATGTGAATCCCCAATAAAAATTCAGCAACAAGTCTTTTAATAGCCTTCTATCTCACAATTTCCTTCTAAGTCCTCAACTTATTATAAATGATAAATTTGCCTGGGAGAAAGTTCCCATGCATCACACTTGGTCTAGATTGTAGTTTCTAGGCGCCACATTTGGTCCAAGTTGCTACTCTCTCTAGTGTCATATGCCATCCGCATTCCATAGTCCCATAATATCTTCATCTACCTCATTAATACCTGAAATCATGCTAATCACATGGGTTAGCTCAATTACATAGAAGTAGAGTAAAAACATAATAAACTAGGTACTCTAAACATAGCTAAAATATGGATAAATTATGGTGCTTAGGCGTATAAATACACCCAAGATCACCACCCCACACTTAAAGCTTTGTTCGTCCTTGAATAACATATCCATTTATACATACTATACAAGCCTTAGCACCCACAAAGGAAGATAAGATGCTCAAATAGGCTCACACAACAATTATGAACATGAAGTAGATTCAAGAATCATTACTAGAGACAACCTACCCTCAAGAATAGACTCATTAAGTTGGCGATTTCATTCATATGTTTTAAGCATCGAAATCATATAAATTACCCAACCTTCATCAACCATGTTTCCTCACAACAAGAAAGTTACCCATAATCACTCACAATCATGCAATTTCTAGTAAAATGGGTACAAGTGTCAAGTTGCGCTCACTCTTACAAAGAATTCTCAAATTACAACTGATGATCATATACTTGCCCTTAGTGTAATACTCCACTAATATCAGAATGCTAAGATTAGGATCATATAGGTCTTTTTCAGGTTGTAATGCAGGCTAAAGGATGGGTCGGAACTATTTTGGCCAGAAATAGTGACTATCTTCCCTAAGTGCTTTAATACACAACATTATGCAATTAAGACCAATCTCCAACAACCTATTTCAACTTCTACTATCTTCACAGATTTGCTTTTCACCCTAACTTGTTAAGCTTAAATAATAACACTATGGTGGAAGTATGCGACCCTTTTAAATATTTTTTTGGCACCCTTTTCACTTTAAGAACCCCAATAAACTTAAGCAATTTGTCTTAGTTGAGGTGCACAATGTCCAAGAAGGACCAAGGCCAAAACAGGTTCATTGTAATATGTCTGGGATAACATTTTGAACTTTTTCAACAATTTTAGCTACTCCCAACCACATCGATTGCTCACTCCAATAACTAGACTTTGGGGCATCAATTTCACCTTTTTCCCTTATTGTCAAACTCCTAACTCACATTGATTTTACATTAAAGTGCTTAGGAGCTTTTGGATCAAAGTATGGTCTATTAAAGAACAAAATAGGCTACATATGAGGCTAACAAAAGAACAAGCTAAAAGCTCAACGGGGCTAGCTAAGATAATGTACAAAGGTAGGTCAAAAGAAGGTATGAACAATGGCTATCAAAGAAATGCCTAAATCATCTCCTAAACTCACAATCTTTATTTTGCTTTGCACACACACCAGAAAAGTTCCAGCATCAGTTGCAATAAGGAATATACAACAGTCTGACACACTCATGGCAGATAGTCAACTCAATTAGGAGCTTTATAGATTCTCGACCCAATAATCACATGAATTCAACTAAAACCAACAATCACAACAAGAGTCACAACTAGAGCCTAGGTGTTTCAATCGTAATGATCCATCGCATACTTATATTATAATGTCATATGACCCACAAGAATAGTTACATGCAATTAATTGACTAATTTTCTCTTAAGATGGTCGTTATCTATCCATCATCGAGATAAACACCTAATTATGACTAAATAACAAACAAAATGAAATAAACAAAATAACTAATACTATCAAGAAGTATAATAAGGAGAAGGTCATATTTTCTTACAAAAAAAGTAGAAAAGTAACCAGCCAGTGGGCATAGGCAATGACATAGGCGGCGCCTAAGCTATAGCCTATATTGACATAGGCGGCGCCTAACCTATCCCCTAAGTTGACATAGGCGGCGCCTAACCTATTGCCTAAGTGAGGTAGTAAGCATAGGCAATGGTACAAGTGGTGCATAACCTATCGCTTATGTTGACATAAGCAGTGCCTAACCAATTGCCTAAGTGAGGCAGTGAGCATAGGCAATTGGAAATGCGGAGCACTCTTGGTTAGAAAGGTCCATACCATGGGGGCTTCGCCCCTGCACACCCATCAAGGTCAGTAGTGGGCTTCGGGATCGAGCCTATCAGCCCGATCCCTATGCTACCACTACAGACCTCATTAAATGTCACAAAATAAAGCCGCACCGCAAAATTTTTTAGGTCGAATTAACATAATTCGAGGCGTGACTCTAATGCGAATCATACTTAAGCCTTACACATTTGACCAATCCAACTTACCTGTAATGTTCCCATCACTCCCAAACTTACCACCATTGACATGGCTCATTTCCAAATCAAAATTGGTACTAATGTCATCCTCAGTACTTCATACACCTACACTTAATCAAAAACAACAAAAATGATTAGAAATATGGGTTGCCTCCCACCAAGTTCCGTAGTTTTGGTCGTGGCTCGACTCTTCTTTTTGCATTTTTGTTTAACATGATAAAATGAAAATAAAATCATGGGTTGCCTCCCATGTAGCGCCTGATTTAACATTGTGGCATAACTCGATTATATTGACTACTCAGACTTCATCAAGATACATCGATGTAACCATTTGTGCTTCATTTGTTGGATCAAGAAAATGCTTTATTAGTAAGAATTGCCTAATTATGGGTACTTCAAAGTCCACTTCACAATCAAGAATTACAAAATTGGCAGGAAATATAAAATCAACAACTTTTATAAGTACATCATGCAGAATCCTAATCGGCCTTTTTAATGATCTATCCGCCATTAGAAGCCGCATATTAGTAGGCGTAGGATCTCCCAAACCCAATTTCTTAAAAACCATCAATGGCATAAGATTGATAATTGCCCCAAGATCACAAAGGGCCTTTTCAAACTTTAGCAATCCATTCGTACATGGAACAATAAATGCTCCCGGATCAGCTTTCTTCTGGACAATAGATCTTGTAGCCATAGCACTACAATGATGAAGATTTTCTACCATTTCATAGATCACAGTCCTTTTCTTTGTCAATAGGTATTTCATAAACTTAGCATAACTGGGTATCTGTTCCAGTGCTTCACCTAAGGGCACATTCACTGTCAACTACTTCAACATAGTCATGAATTTTCTAAACTTGCCATCATCTTCTTTCTTCTTTAATCATTGTGGAAATGGGGGTGGCAGCATTGGGATTTTAGCTTATTATGTGGAAAATTAAATAAGCTTTCCATTGATACCAAATTCGCTGAAATCTGACAATCGGTGAAGAAGTTAGAACATTTTTAAGTTGACAGAGTGCCAACTGGGCAGTCACCGCATTGCGGTGAAGGACAATTTCATAATTTTCACTTTTCAGTGGACCACCGCGATGTTGGTGCATCGTAGAGAGATCCAAATTACCATTTATCAATTTCCAGTGGACCTCCGCGATATTGGTGCATTGCGAAGAGGTCTATTTTCCCAGTTGTCTAATTCTACTAGCCCAATGCGATAGAGGTGCATTGCACCGAAGGCCACAATGGTATTTCTATAGGGAACAGAGATGGTGGTGCATCGTGTTGAATTTCTAGGTCCCAATTATCAAAATTCAGTGGGACAACGCGATAGCTCCGCATTGTGGAGGACCTCAATTTCCCATTCGTCAGTTTTCAGTAAGCCACTACGATAGTGGCGAGTCATGGTGGCCCATTAAATTTGTTCCCAGTTACAGTTTTTTAGTTTCTTTCAGAAGTAAAAATGGGTATTTTGGAATTATTTTCAGCCCCCATATCCTTCTAAACACAAGATTTAGGGCTATTACAAGCATCTTATAATATATTTCTCAGGATTTCTCTCAACTAAAAACCCTAAGCTTCAACAATCAACCTCAAGAATCCCAAGATTCCATCATCCTTTTTCTAACTTAATGCAAGATTCAAGATTCCCAACACAAGAATTCCAAGAACCATCATTCAAGAGCACAAATAGAGTCTCAAAAGCAAGGTTGCTCATCTAGTTCATCATCCAAGGTATGTGGGATTTGAACAAGGACAAATCTTTTGTTCTTGTGCCCAAAAACTTGAATTTTATTAATGATTACATGATTTACAAGTTGGGGTTTATACCCAAAGCATCTTGTTTAAGTTTATGAATATATAAGTGATTTAAGCCTTGAATTTCATGTTTATCCCACCTCTTTATGCTTTGAATTGAGGATTTATTTCATGAATTGTTCATCCCAATAGTGAATTTATATTTTCAAGTGTTTCCAAGATAATTGTTGAGAATTAAGCTTCATTATGAAGTTGTGATCATTTAAGTACATATGCTTTAAACCCAAGTATGAATTTTGATATTTCAGGAAGAGTATTTTATTAGCATGATTTAACAAGAAAGCATTCAGATTTTAAAGAAACATTGATCTTCCTAACCTAAGCTAAGATAGGAATCCACATTATTTATGATGTAAAGCATAGAGAAGTATAATTGATTTTCATTATAAATCCTTGTGCTATTTTAAGGTCGATTTGCTAAAAGTTCTAAGCAATAAGTATGGGAGTAGTATTTAGCACTGATTTGGGTATGATTCCAAAGTCTCATGCCCCAAAACTATGAGCCATCATAGGTTCTAACTGCCCATAGTGGGCTAAGATAATGATCACTAAATTTAAGGTTCTATTTTGATGGCAAGGGTAGAACAACTCTTCCTAACATGGGCAAGATGTTGGACTCTATGTTAGCTCACATAGTTTATGTTAGTTAGAATAAACTCCCTAAGTCCCACAGTCCCTAAGTCCCAAAGTTCCAAGATTTCCAAAGCGCCCAAAGCTTCTGAGTTTAAAAAGAAAAGAATGATAGAAAAGCTTTTATACATGATTTTATATTTCAATATCTTAGATAATCTAGCTTATGTGAGTCATATACATCCACATGCATTTAATTTCTAATTATGATGATGTTTACTTATTCATTACACCTCCATATACTCAGTACACCCTCAAAGTACCGATTATCTTATAATGCAGGTTCAGGTGCTCCGTATCATTAGCGTGAGAAGTTCGAGTATCTCTATCTACGCTCCCATAGTTGGTGAGTCCTCATGATTCGAGGACTTATTTCTTTAGATTTCTAGCTTTCATAGTAATTGAGTTATCGTTTTCAGTTTAGCCTAAGTCAGTTGGGGGACTGTCCCTATGGCTCTCTAGTTCTTTAGTAGTGGAGGCTTGTCGTACTATGAGTTTAATTACAGACTTTCAGTATTTGTTATTCATACAGTACCTATAGTTTATTCAGTTTAGTTTTTGGTATAATACAATATTATTTCTTGATTAGATTATCTTAAATTAAGGTTCAGACCTAGTAGCAGGCTCAAAGGGTTAGCTTGGGGATACTCGTAACCTTGAGCACCGTGTGACATCTCGGGATTAGATTTTGGGACGTTAGAGTGACCCCCACTCATAGTTAAAGAAGGAACTTCAGGCTAGCACACTGGTCAGGCTACGGTTGGGGCCTTATGACCCTTTTGGAGACCTTACCACTCGTAAGTTGAGTTGTAGGTTGGGCATTGAGCTTAAAGCTTAGGAAATTTTCAAGGTCAAAAATTTGGGTGTTATATTCTCTCCCCTTATGATCATTCTTCCCCAAATGATGAGATAAGGCATCCATTAGAACAATTTAACATGGCACACAACCACACTCACCTTCAACAAAGACAAAAAACAAAGATATAAAGAAAAATAATTTCTTTTAACAAAGTCAGAAAATAAAGATATCAAGGAAACATGTAACTTAAGCACGATTACCCCAAGCAGAAATAGGAATGGGTATTTGAACTTCATGTCCTCTTCAGCTTCCCAAGTGGCTTCTTCAACCTTATGGTAATCCAGTAATCCTTTACCAAAGCTATATCCTTGGTCCAAAATAGGCGGACTTCCCAATCAAAAATCTTAACCGGGACTTCCTCATAAGACAAAGAATATGAAATGCCATACACTCCTAAGGGACAATCAAAAAAGGATTGCCAACACACTTCTTCAACTTTGAGACATGGAACACTTGATGAATGGAACCCAAACTAGAAGAAAACTCCAACTCATAAGCAATGATTCCCACTCTCCTAAAGAGGAAGTATGGGCCAATGTATCAAGGGTTGAGATTCCCATTCTTTCTAAATATCATCACTCTCTTTATGTGAGACACCTTCAAGAATACCCAATTGCCAACATCAAACTCCAACTCTCTTTGCGTCACATCAGCGTAGGACTTTTTCTGACTTTAGGCAGTCTTGAGATTTTTCTTTATTACCTTCACCTTCTCTATAGCCTGATAAACCAAAGCAGGACCAAAAAAGCTAGGCTCACTAACTTCAAACCACCCAATAGGAGCACAACATCTCCTACCATACAAATCCTTAAATGGAGCCATCTGAATGCTGGAATGATAACTATTATTATATACAAATTCTACGAGAGGTAAATGGTCAACCCAAATACTACCAAAATTGATCACACATGACCTTAGCATATTCTCCAAAGTCTGAATCTTCCTCTCTGCTTGGCCATCCATCTAAGGGTGAAAAGTAGTGCTAAGGTTTACCTTAGTTCCCAAACCTATCTGAAAAGAATGCCAAAAGTGAGATGAGAACTAGAAACCTCGATCAAATATAATAGAAATTGGAGCAAATGCAACTTGACGATCTTTTAAATGAACAACTTTACATAATTCTCTATGAAAAAATTAGTCCATATAGGCAAAAAGTGAGCAGACTCATCCTATCTACGATGACCCAAATTGAATCAAATTGACTACAAACCTAAAAAAGATTGATAACAAAATCAATATTAATTACTTCCCATTTCCATATAGGCAACTCAATCTCTTGAGATAATCTACATGGCCTTAAGTGCTCAGCCTTCATTTGCTGATAAACCATACACTTAACCACAAATTTTTCTATATCTCTCTTTATATTACTCCACTAAGATATCTCTTTCAAATCTCATCAAAATAGGATGTACAGTATACCACGACTCATGAGCCTCATCTAAGATCCTCTCACACCTGATAGACATCGAGAATGCACAATCTACCTTAGTATCTTAGGATACCATTACCACCAATCTCAAAAGTAAAGACCTTTGTTTGATCTACCTCACCCTTAATTTGTATCAAGGTAGGATCCAAAACCTGCTTCTACCTTACCTCAACACCGAGAGATGATTTCACCACCACTTGATCAATCACACCTTTATCCTTAGAGTCTAAAAGACAACTCCGAGATTAGCAAACTAGTGAATATCCTTCACCAAACTTTGTTTCTCCTTATTAACATGAGATAAGGTCCTCATAGATAACCCGTTAAGAGAATCAATAACCATATTGGCTTTACTTGGATAATAGTGAAGACTAATATCATAGTACTTGAGGAACTCAAGCCACCTTCTTTACCTGAGATTGAACTCCTTCTGAGTAAATATGTACCGCAGGCTCTTGTGATCAAATTATATATCAGTATGAACTTCATACAAGTAATGACACCAAATCTTTAAGGGAAAAACAACAACCAACAACTACAAATCATGAGTCGGGTAATTCATCTTATGCACCTTAAGCTGTCTAGAAGTATACGCCACCACCTTGTTATGCTGCATCAAAATAGAACCAAGTCTCATATGGTATGCATCATAATATACCACGAAACCATCAGTACCCTCAGGTAGGGTAAAAATTAGAGACAAAGTCAAAGTATTCTATAATTCCTCAAAACTACCCTCATAAGCATTGGACCATAGAAACTTTACCTTCTTCTGAGTCAACTTAGTCAATGGAGCAGCAATCAAAGAGAAACTCTCCACAAACCTCCTATAATACCTACCTAAACCCAAAAAGCTCTAAATATCATTTGAGTCATGGGTCTAAGCCATTTCTTAACTATCATAACCTTTCATGGATTTACCATGATCCCTTCACTAAAAACAACATGACCTAGAAAGTAACAATATTAAACTAGAACTCACACTTGGAAAATTTAGCATACAACCGCTGATCCTTAATGGTCTGCAATACTATACGGAGGTGTTTGGCATGATCCTTCTCACTCTTCAAATATACCAGAATATCATTAATGAAAGCAATGACGAACAAGTTAAGAAACTATTGGAACACCCTATTCATAAGATCCATAAATACCTCTGGGCATTTGTTAAATCAAAGGACATCACCAAAAATTAAAAATAACCATACTAGGTTTGGAAAATAGTCTTAGGGATATCCACCTCTCAAATCTTTAGCTGATGATAACCCAACCAATAGTCGATCTTAGAGAAGTACTTTGAACCCTAAAGCTGGTCAAATAGGTCATCAATCCTAGGGAGAGGGTACTTATTCTTTATTGTCACCTTATTCAACTAGTGGTAGTCTACATATCCTAAAGGAACCATCCTTATTATGTATGAAAGAATAGGATCACCTTACAGGGAAATACTAGGGCAAATAAAATCTTTGTCAAGAAGATCCTTTAACTACTCCTTAAGTTATTTTATATCAATTAGAGTTATTTTGTATAGAGGAACAGATATAGGAAGGGCATCCAGAAAAAGGTCAATCCTAAAATCAATTCCCCAATTGGGAGAAATACTAGGAAGATCATCAGGAAATACTTTAGAAAACTCAATTACCACAGGAACAAACTGTATAAAAGGACCTTTAGATCTAGAATCCATAACCCAAACTAGATGATACAGACACCCCCTTGGAAATAAATTTTTGGGATCTAAGATAAGAAATGAACCTTCTCTTAGGCACCAAGGAACTCCTTTCTTATACTATAATTAGATCATTAGGAAATTTTAAAAAGACTTTACGGGTCCGATAATCTAGAGAGGCATAACATGAATAGAGCTAATCCATCCCTAAGATTACATAAAAATCAACCATATCAAACTTTATCAAGTCTACCAAGGTCTTCCTACAAAATATAGATACCACAAAACCTCTATAAACTCTTTTAGCAACCACAGAATCACCTACCAGGGTAGATACAGAATGAGGTCTCAAATACACTAAAGAACAAAACAAAAATAAATAGACACATAAAGGGATATATAAGAAAAAGTATACCACAAATAAAAAAGCAATACACATTATGCTAAAAAATTTATAATGTATCGGTGAAAATATTAGGAGAAGCCTCAGATTCCTAACTAGTTGAAAGAGTATACAAATAATTTCTAAAATACCTAGACTTTGAACCATGCCAAAAATTTCATTTGTTGATGTCTTTAAGATAGGTATGACTAAGGGTGTGAGTCGTACCCCTTGGATACGAGTCGTATCCACCTCTCCCTCCTATCTTTTACCTTAAGTAGCCTAGTAGGAGGACACACTACCTACTATAAACTTAGTATCCCCTTAGTCAAACCCAAAGGGTACGATTCGTACCAAGGTTAGTCATATAGAGGTGTCTTGAAGCTTGGAGTGGGCTATTTGGGGTTACGATTGATGGGTACGAATTAGGCATGGAGTCCTACCCTTTGGATACGACTCAAAGGTGTACGGTCATACCCTTAATAGTATGCATGACCTAGGAGATACCTAAGGTACTACTTAGGGTACCACTCATACCCCACATTATGATTCCTTTAGTTAGTCATACCCCTAGACGGGTTCATTTTCTACCTTTTAACTAAGGGCCTTGTGGTTATTTCCCATGCTGAAAACCCAAAGTCATCTCACAATATTAGTCCTTGTAGCCTTCTAAACATTTATTTTGATGGATCGAACACCGGAAATACTCTCCCAATCTCATCCTTAAAGGATTGAAGGCTAAGGTTTCAAGGGTGATCTTCAAGAGGCAAAGTGAAGTCAATATTCTTGGTGATTCAAGTTGTCTAAGGCATGTAACTTTTCCCCTTGCTAAATAACTCTAAACTAATTAATTTCACACTTGGATTAGCAAGTGTGCATTATCATTTACAAATTAAATCAAAAGTGTTTTATTGCCTAATGATGATTAATGATAATTCTTGCTTAGACTTAGTTTATACATGTTATTAATGGTAGTTTGCACACATAAATGCTTTTTTTACATGGTATAACATATGGGTCATGAGTAACCCTAATCTTGATAATTTATACCATGAAATTAGCCTTGTTAAAGGCATGTACACAAGGTGTTTGTAAAAATATCTAAGTGAGATGTTGAGTTATATGATGATGATGCTTTGAACTAGGGCAATGACCTAATATATATGAATACGTGATAGATGATACTGCGAAGGTAAAATGAGCCATGCATCATGTAATTGATAACCTTGATGGTTTAATGATTAAGAAGGGGGTTAAAATATTTAACATAAAAATGAACTTGTAATTTGTGTTGAACTAAATAGTGGTATAGAATTACTAATAAATGTGAATAGATTGTAATGGTATTGAGGAATACTATTTTAATAGTATAATGAGTTGAATTAGGACATTGGCCTATTGAAATAGTTGATCAATGGAGGCTGTCTTAATGACCATATGGTCTTGTATGGTATTGAATTGGCTAAACAGGTTAAAGTCTTTATATGTGGAATTGAATGTATGTGGATACATGGACAAAGGTTTAGAGTCCCAATGTTGACTATTGATAGTTGTGATGGCTTGAGGTAAAAGTCCTATGCCTAATAAAATCACTTGGGCTTAAATTCCCTTTCATAACGAGATCTCATGAGGTCGAAGTGCCTCACCAAATGAATTGTCTTGGGGTTACAGTTCCCTATATAATATGGCATGAGGTTAGCATCCCCAACCTAATGAGTGAGCCTGTTGTTATAGTCCCTTTCTTAAATGGATATCTGTGATTGTTTAGAGTCCCTTTCCTTTGATTGAGTTCACCTATAATAATAGTTACCACTCTAGTATTGGCATGGCCCCTTTTAGGGCATTGTATGGAAGGAGATGTCAATCTCCCATTGGGTGGTATGAAGTTGGCGAGGGTAAATTACTTGGCCCTAATTTATTCTACCAAGCCTTAAAAAAGGTGAAGGTGATTTGTGATAGATTGAAAACCACTCAAAGTCAGCAAAAGTTCTATGCAGATGTGAGGCATAGGGACTTAGAGTTTATTTTTGGTGATTAGGTATTCTTAAAAGTGTCTTCCAAGAAAGGGGTGATGCAGTTTGGTAAGAAGAGAAAGATTAGTCCCCGATATGTTGGTCTCTACTTGATAGTGAAGAGGGTTGGCAGTGTTGCCAATGAGTTTCAGTTATGTTATAGTATGAACTTCATTCAACCAGTTTTCTATGTTTTTTTATTGGGGAAATATGTGGGTGACCCTTCATTGGTTGTTCTTTTAAAAAATTTTGGTATTTCATACTCTTTGTCTTATGAGGAGATCCCGATGAGGATCTTGGATCAGCAAGTTTGCAGGTTGCGAATGAGAGAAGTGGCTTTGGTGAAGGTTCTATGGAGGAACCAAAAGTCTGAGGAAGCTACTTAGGAAGCGGAAGAGGACATGAAGTCAAAGTATCCGCATTTGTTTCCCATTTTATAAACTTAGGATGGAGCTATGTGTTGAACTCCTTTCTTTGATTTTTATCTTTATTAGACAATGGGTTAAAGTCCCCAATATTTGAATTACTTTATGTCTTGTAAGATCACGAGTTCAACTCCCTAATGCTTTGAAATTATGTGTGTCCTTGATTTGATGGTTTTGAGTCCCTAATTCTTGAATTGAACAAGTATCCTTGATAAGTTGATGGGTTGAAGTCCCTAATTTTTGAAATTAGTAAGTTTTAATAAGTAAAGGGTTTAAGTACCTCATCTTATAAATGAACAAGTGTCTTG
This sequence comes from Capsicum annuum, assembly GCF_002878395.1. Lineage (NCBI taxonomy): Eukaryota > Viridiplantae > Streptophyta > Magnoliopsida > Solanales > Solanaceae > Capsicum > Capsicum annuum. The sequence goes on from NC_061119.1 coordinate 94,837,792, forward strand.
ATGAATAATGGGTTTGAGTCACAAAGATGATGAAAAAAGTGATTGATTTACTATGAGCATGGTGTGTGTTGTATACTTGTTGGATGTATGTTCTAACTTGTTTAAAGTTTGAATTAATGTGTTATTATGTGTGACTTATGTATATACTTTTCTTACTTATCATTCACAGACAAATGATCCAAGTGGGGGAGAATTGAAACACCTAGACTTTGAACCATGCCAAAAATTTTATCATTTGATATCTCTAGGATGGATACAATTAGGAGTATGAGTCATACCCCTTGGATACAAGTTATATCCTTTTCTCCCTCCCCTCTTATACCTTGATCAACCTAGCAGGAGGAAACACTACCCACTATATGACTTGGCCTCTTCTTTGTCATACCCAAAGGGTATGATTTATACCAACGTGAGTCATATAGTGGTGTCTTGAATCTTGGAGTGGATTGTATGGGATAAGATTGATAAATAAAAGTTAGGGGTTGGGTTGCACCCTTTGAATATGGATCAAAGTTTTAGGGTCGTACCCTTGAAAGTATGTGTGACCTAGAAAAAGCCTAGGGTACGAGTTAGGGTACCAATCATACCCTCGAATATGGTTCTCTTGTGGGTTGTACTCCTAGACAGGTTCATTTTCCATCTTTTAACTCTGGGCCTTATAGTCATTTCCATTGCATAAAACCCTAAGTTCGCTTATTATAAAAGTTCCTGTATCCTCCTAAATATCCATTTTGATGGATCAAACACCCTAAATACTCTCTCATGCCCATCTTTGAAGGATTGGAGGCTAGGGTTTCAAGAGTAATATTCAAGAGGCAAAGTGAAGTCGATATTCTTGGTGATTCAAGTTTTCTAAGGCATGTAACTCTTCCCCTTTCTAATTAAATATAAACCCATGTATCTCACACTTTGATTAGTAAGTGTACATGGTGGTTTTAAAATCAAATAAAAAGAGTTTTGTTACCTAATGAGGAATAATGATGATTCTTACTTAGACTTATGTTTATACATGTTATTGATGGTATTTTTCACATGTGAATGCTTGTTTTACATGGTTTAACATGTGGTTCTTGAGTAACCCTAGTCTTGATGATTTCTACCATGAAATTGGTCTTGGTAAAGGTATGACCCAAGGTGTTTGTGAAAATGTCTAAGTAAGATATCTAGTTACATAATGATGATGCTTTGAACTAGGGAAATGGACCAATATGTATGAATGCTTGATAGATGATACTATGAAGGTAAAATGATCCATGTAACATGTAATTGATGACCTTGATGGTTTGATGAATAAGATTGGGGTTAAGTCCCTAACATAAAAATGAACATGTATTGGTGTTGAACTAAGTTGTGGTATAGAATTTCTTATGAAGTATGCATGGAATGTAAGGGTCTTAAGCAGGATATTTTGAATTGTATGAAGAGTTTAATTAAGGAATTGGCCTATTGAAATGGTTGAGCAATAAAGGCTCCCATGAGGACCATATGGTCATGTATGGTGTTGAATTGGCTAAATAGGTTAAAGTCCTTATGAGCGGAATTTAATGTATGTGGATACATAGACAAAGGATTAGAGTTCCAATGTCAACTGATGATATTGATGATGGCTTGAGGTTACAGTCCCTTGCCTAATGAAATCACTTGTGGTTAAATTCCCTTGCATATTGAGATCTTATGAGGTCGAAGTGCCTCACCAAATGAATTATCTTGGGGTTAGAGTCCCTTATCTAATATGGCATGTGGTTAGAGTCCCTATCCTAATATTTGAATATGTGGTTAGAGTCCCTGAATTGAATGAATGTGTGTGAGTATTAGAGTCCCTAATTTATATGAATGTGTGTGAGTGGCTAGAGTCCCTCAATTAAATGGATATATATATGGTTAGAGTCCTTTACTTGTTGATATGTTAATATGGTTAAAGTCCTATGTCTAATCATAAATGCTTGGATCTATAAGTGTGGAATTTTGGAGTCCTCCATTGCATGTATGATGAAGGATGAGATAGGTCTATATGTATGGATAAGGTTATGAAAGTGATTGAATGTGACATATATTGACTTTATAGTTAATGATGATGCTATTTTATCCTTATTCTTGAGTTACATGCTATCATTATGACCGCTAACCATATCCGGACACTATGTCCCTATGCAACATAGAGGTCGGTGCACCATTTTTTTCCTGCGTAGTGATTAGGTGATCGAAGTGGTTTGTGCATTGATTATAGAGAGGTGAACTTCCTTATTTCTAAAGACATTCATTCTTAGTCCCATATCTTTAGACTTAGTCTCATTTTGACTTGGTTTGGTTATTGTCGGGGGCTTATCCCAACATATATATTTCTAAACTCCAATTTTCATAGAGTCATTAGGGATGATTGTGGACTTAGGTATATTGGTTATTTGATGAATCTAATGAAGTGCTTAGACATGTTTAAGTTATAATTTCTAGTATTGTTTCTGCTATCTTATTATATGGTCGAGATTCACCCGAACCTTGTGATGTAAATAATGATTGTGATAGCTTATTGGGGCTACCTCTGATTTATGTGGGCTTCAGGTTCCCCTATTAAATGGACCAATTTTGGGTCGTGTCAAGTTGGTATTAGAGCCTAGGTTTATGGTCCATTGGGTGTCAACAATACCGTGTCAAGTAGAGTTTATTTTATGGGTTTGAAATGTGCCATACTTATAAAAGAAGCGCTATGAGAAATTATAGGAAACAGTTCCCTTTTTTGTGTTTCAATCTCAAACTATAGAGTCTAAGGTCTTGGATTCCTCTAATTTCTATTTGCTATCTTTCAGATTATGCCTCTAAGGAGATCTAAGACTCAGTCAAACCATTCTGATGGTCCTATGGAAGAAGCTTATCAAACTTCTAGAGTTTTGACCTAGGCTAGGGTTGAGTCATCCAACCATCTTCATGGGTTTCCACCTATCCTCACCAACCCAGACTATGAGAGTGACCTTTCTATTCAGTCACCTTAAGGGGATGCAACTCATATTAAGTTTCATCGCTCTATCAACCTCTTAACTCAATTGGTATCTTCTTAAGCAGAGCGTGGTACTCTAGCTACCATTTCTTCTGTGGCCACAAGAATTGGCCGATTTATAAGGTTGAGCCTCCTATGTTCTCTAGTGCAAAGGTTTAGGAGGATCCTTAAGGCTTCGTTGATGAAATAAAGAGGATCTTCCAAATCAAGCATGCTACAGAGATTGAGGCTATTGATTTTGCTTCCTACCAATTGAAAGATATAGCATACCAAAGTTACGAGGGGTGGGAGTTGTCTAGACTTGTGTATGCTAGTCCCTCCATGTGGGAGGACTTATCCGAGGCTTTCTTAGACCATTTCTTTCCTCAAGATTTGAGAAAAGCAAAGGTGAAAGAGTTTATGAACTTGAAGCAAGGGAGGATGTACGTTCATGAGTATGACTTAAAATTCCATCAATTGTCAAGGTATTCTCCCCAGATGGTTTCAAGCATGACGGCTAGAATACGTAAGTTTGTCTCAGTATTATCTCGTGAGTTAGTCCTTGAGAGCTAAACGACCTTGTTAATTGGAAACATGGATATTTCTAGGTTTATTATGTATTTTTAACAAGTAAAAGAAGAGAAAGAGAATCAAGTTGAGCTTAGTAAGTGGCAAGGAATAAAATTTAGGCCTTCTTAGCATAGTGGTGATGATGGTGGCAAGTGTCTATGAAAGATGTGGGGGAGTTCGAGTTCTTTCTCCTTAGATTATGCTCACTCTCCTTACTCAAAGTTTTTGGGTAATTATCGAACTGAGTTTAGTGGTAGGTTCTGGGTACAACATCTTTAACTCCATGCTAGTGGTGCCCAATCATCTCTACCTCACCCTCATTACAGATTCAGTGGTCAGGGTCATAGTAGTCAGTTTGAGAAGGGGAGAATTAGATGTTTCCATTATGGTCAGGTTGGGCACATACAGTATGAGCGCCCCTCTCTAGCAGCTTCTTCAGCCAACAGGGCCTCTTTTTCTACCTTATCTACTTCTTCACCAAAGGGATGTCTGCCTCTGCTTCGATTTCTAACATCAGAACTGGCTGGAACTACTTGTATGCACTTTCTACTCACCAGGTCTCTGAGGAATCTCCTAATATTATCACAAGTATGTTGAGACTTGTCTTCCATGATATGTATTATTTTCTTGATCAAGGGTGTACTCTTTCCTATGTGACCCCATATATGGCTGTGCATCTTGATTGTTATCCCGAGAGTCTATCAGTTTCTTTTTCTATTTCTATCCCAGATATAGAACATATGATTGTTAGAAGGGTCTATAAGAGGTGTACGATATCAATTGGTGGTAGAGATACTCTCGTTGACTTAATAGAGTTGGACATGGTCAATTTTAATATAAGTCTACGAAAGAATTGGTAGCATTCGTTTTATTCTTTGTTAGATTGTCGGACCCTTAGTGTCATGTTCAAATTCCTAAATGAGCCTGTCATTATATGGAAAGGTGGTTCCTTAGTGCCTAAGGGAAGGTTCATTTCTTATCTTAAAGCTTGAAAGTTGCTTTCGAAGGGGTATTTGTTTTATTGTGTTCGAGTTAAATATTCTAACTTGGAAGAGCCTTCTCTAGAATCCATTCTCGTGGTTAATGAGTTTCCCAATGTGTTTCCTGATGATATTCTAGGTGTTCCTCCCGATAGGAAAATTGATTTTAGGATTGATCTTGTTCGAGACACTCATTCAATTTCTATCCCTCCTTATAGAATGGCTTCGACAGAGCTAAAAGATCTTAAGAAACAATTGAAAGACCTCTTAAATAAATGTTTTATCCATCCTAGTGTTTCACCTAGGGTTGCTCCCATATTGTTTGTGCATAAGAATGATGGTTCCCTTTATATGTGTATTGATTATCATCAGTTGAACAAAGTGACCACAAAGAATAAATACCCTCTTCCTAGGATCGATGATTTGTTTGATTAAATTTAGGGTGCGAAAGGTTTTTCTAAGATTGATCTTAGATCGGATTATCATCAGCTTAAGATTAGGATGCGGATATCCCTAAGACAGCCTTAAGAACTCGGTATGGTCACTATGAGTTTTTTGTCATGTCTTTTAGGATAACCAATGCCCCGGTGGCATTCATGGTTTTGATGAATATGGTCTTTCATCCATTCTTGGATATGTTTGTCATTGTCTTTATTGATGATATCTTAGTCTATTCTAAGAGTTAGGCGGATCATATCGATCACCTCCGTGCCGTGTTGCAAGCTTTGAAGGATCATTATTTGTATGAAAAGTTCTCCAAGTGTGAGTTTTGGTTGAAAGTTATAGCTTTTCTTGGTCATGTTATCGCTAGTGAATGGATCATGGTAGATTTCTAAAAGGTTGCGGCATTTAAGAAGTGGACTAGACCTACGACACCAACCAATAATCGGAGCTTCTTGGGTCTAAGCTAGTTACTATAGAAGATTTGTGGAGATTTTCTCTACTATAGCTACCCCATTGACCAAGTTGACCAAAAAGAGGGTCAAGTTCTTGTGGTCTAATACGTGTGAGGGTAGTTTTGAGAAGTTGAAGGATAAGTTGACTTTGGCTCGGATTTTGACCTTGCCCAAGGGTAGTGATGGTTTCGTGGTATATTATGATGCTTTTCATATCGGTCCCAATTGCGTGTTGATGCAACATGGTAAGGTGGTGGCCAAAGCTTCTAGGCAATTATAAGTTCATAAGAAGAACTACCCTACTTATGACCTAGAGTTGTTAGCTGTGGTTTTGGCATTTAAGATTTGGCAGCACTACCTTTATATGGTCCATGTCAATATTTTTTTCGATCATAAGAGTCACCAATATATGTTTACCCAAAAGGAGTTAAATCTTTGGCAAAGAAGGTGGCTCAAGTTATTGAAAGACTATGATATAAATCTTCTTTACCATCCCGGAACGCAAATGTATTTGTTGATGATCTTTGTAGGTTCTCCATAGGGAGTTTGGCCCATATAGATGAGATTAATCAGGAATTGGTAAAGGACATTCAACATTTGGATAATCTTAGTGTTCGACTTGCAAACTTTGAGGATGGTAGTGTATTTATGCTCTATGTATATCCGTCATCTTTTGTTGTTTAGATAAAGGAGAAGCAAACATTGGACCCCGAATTGATGAAGAACAAGAGCAATATGGGTTAACATAAAGTTATAGACATTGTGATTGGTGGTGATGGTATCTGGAGATACCAAGGTAGGCTATTTGTTCCTAACGTCGATGGATTAAGGTAAAGGGTCATGGCCAAGGCTCATGAAACTCGATATGATATACATATCAGTTCTACCAAGTTGTATCACGATCTTAGAGAGCTCTATTGGCGGAGCAATATGAAATGTGTATGGCTAGCTATGTAGCCAAGTGTATGGTGTGTGACCAAGTGAAAGTTGAGCATATGAGGCCTAGTGGGTTGTATCAAGAAATTTTATTGCCTGAATGGAAGTGGGAGGCAATTAATATGGATTTCGTTACTGGTCTTCCTAGATCTTTGAATCAATATGATTCAGTTTGGGTTATTGTTGATAGAATGACCAAGTCCTGTCACTCTTTGCACGTGAGGACAATTTACTCGATAGAAGATTTTGCTATGTCATATCTTGCAGAGATTGTGAAGTTGTAAGGTGATATGATTTCGATTATCTCGGATTATGGTCCTCCATTTTCATCCCACTTTTGAAATTCATTCCAAAAGGGGTTGGGTACTAGAGTGTGCCTTAGTAATGCTTTCCACCTACAAACGGATGGTCAAACAGAAAGAACCATCCAAATATTAGAGGATATGTTACGTGCTTATGTGATTGATTATGGTGGTAGTTGGTATGACTACTTGCCTTTGATTGAGTTTTCTTATAATAATAGTTACCAATCTAGTATTGGCATGGCCTCTTTTGAGGCATTGTATGGTAAGAGGTGTCAATCTCCCATTGGGTGGTACAAAGTTGGCGAAGGTAAGTTGCTTTATCCCGATTTAGGCCACCAAGACTTATAGAAGTTGAAGGTGATTTGAGATAGATTGAAAAATTCTCAATGTTGCCAAAAGTCCTATGCAGATGTGAGGTGTAGGGACTCAGAGTTTAGTTTTGGTGATTGGGTATTCTTGAAAGTGTCTCCCATGAAGGAGGTGATGAGGTTTGGTAAGAAGGGGAAACTTAGTCCGCAGTATGTTGGTCACTACTTGATAGTGAAGATGGTTGGCAATGTTGCCTATGAGTTGGAGTTACCTTCTAGTATAAACTCCATTCACCCACTTTTCCATGTTTTTATGTTGCGGAAATATGTAAGTGACCCTTTATTGGTTGTTTCTTTGGAAAATATTGGTATTTCAGACTCTTTGTCTTATGACTAGATCTCGATGTGGATTGTGGATTGGCAAGTTTGCCAATTACAAATGAGAGAAGTGTCTTTGGTGAAGGTTCTATGGAGAAACCAAAAGTTTGAGGAAGCTACTTAGGAAGCGAAAGAGGACATGAAGTCCAAGTATCTATATTTGTTTCCCATTCTGAAAACTTAGGGTGGAGGTATGTATTGATCTCCTTGCTTTGATTTATGTCTTTATTAGAAAATGGGTTAAAGTCCCCAAGATTTGAATTGTTTTATCTCTTGTTAGACCATGGGTTCTATTCCCTAATGCTTTGAAATTATGTGTGTTTCGAGTCCCTAATCCTTGAATTGAGAAAGTATCCTTGATAAATTGATGGGTTGAAGTCCCTAAGTTGTGAAATGTGTAAGTGTTGATAAGTAAAGTGTTTAAGTCCCTAAGATTTGAAATGAACAAGTGTCTTGATGAATAATTGGTTTGAGTCCCAAAGACGATGAAGAAAATGCATGGTGTATGATGTATCCTTGTTGTATGCATGTTCTAACTTTTTTAAAGGTTGAATTGATGTGTGATAGTGTATGATCTGTGTGTATACTTGCCTTAATCATTATTAGCTGACAAATGATCCAAGAAGGGGAGAATTAAAACACCTAGAGTTGGAACCATGCCAAAAATTTCATCATTTAATGTCTCTGGGATGGGTGCGATTAGGAGTGTGAGTCGTACCCCTTGGATACGAGTCATATCCTTCTCGCCCTCCCCCCTTGGACCACGAGCAGCCTAGTAGAAGGGCACACTGGCCACTATACAAATTGGCCTCCCCTTTGCCCACTATACGACTTGGCCTCCCCTTAGTCATACTAAAAGGGTACGAGTCGTACCTAAAGGGTACGAGTCGTACCTAAAGGTAAGTCATATAGAGGTGTTTTGAAGCTTGGAGTGGACTGTTTCTACTACTATTAATGGATACAAGTTAGGGGTTGAGTCGTACCCTTTGGATATGACTCAAAGGTTTATGGTTGTACCCTTGACAATATATGTAACCTACGAGAAGCTTAGGGTATGAGTTAGGGTACCACTCGTACCCTAAGGAACGGTTCCCCAAGTGATTCATACCCCTGGATGGGTTTATTTTCCATATTTTAACTAAGGGCCTTGTAGTCATTTCCCGTGCCTAAAATCCTAAGTCCTCTCACTATGTAAGTGCATTTATCCATGTAAACATCCATTTTGATGGATCAAACAACCTAAATATTCTCTCTGGCTCATCTTTGAAGGATTGGAGGCTAGGGTTTCAAGGGTGAACTTCAAGAGGCAAAGTAAAGTCAATATTCTTGCTGATTCAAGTTGTCTAAGGAATGTAACTCTTCCCCTTGCTAAATTAATCTAAACCCATGTATCTCACCCTTGGATTAGTAAGTGTACATGGTGGTTTTTAAATCAAAAGAAAAGGGTTTTATTGCCTAATCATGAAATATGATGATTCTTTCTTAGACGTATGTTTATATATGTTATTGATGATAGATTGCACATGTGAATGCTTGTTGTACTGGTCTAACATGTGAGTCTTGTGTAACCCTAGTCTTGATGATTTCTACCATGGAATTATCCTTGGTAAAGGCATGTACACACGATGTTTTTGAAAATATCTAAGTGAGATGTCTAGTTTTATGATAATGATGCTTTGAACTAGAGAAATGGACCAAGATGTATGAATGCTTGATAGATGATACTGTGTAAGTACAATGAGCCATGTATATTATAATGGATGACCTTTATGGTTTGATGAATATGAAGGGTGTTAAAGTCCCTAACATAAAAATGAGCTTGTACTGTGTGTTGAACTAATTGTCTTATATAATTGCTAATGAAGTATGAATGGCTACTAAGGGTCTTAAGGACCATAGTTTTAATTATATGATGAGTTGAATTAAGGCATTGGCCTACTGAAATAGTCAAGCAATGAAGGTTCCCATGAGGACCATGTGGTCATGTATGGTGTTGAATTAGCTAAATTGGTTAAAGTCCTTATGTGTGGAATTAAATGTATGTGGATGCATGGAAAAAGGGTTAGAGTCCTAATGTCGACTAATGATATTCATGATGGGTTGAGGTTAAAGTCCCTTTTCTAATGAAATCACTTGTGGTTAAAGTGCCTTGCATAATGAGATCTCATGAGGTTGAAGTACCTCGCCAAATGAATTGGCTTGGGGTTAGAGTCCCCTATCTAATATGGCATGATGTTAAAGTCTCTGGCCTAATATGTGAGCATGTGATCAGAGTCCCTTGCTTAAATGAATGTGTGTGAGTGGTTAGAGTTCCTAACTTATATGAATGTGTCTGAGTGGCTAGAGTCCCCCACTCAAATGGATGTGTATGTGGTTAGAGTCTCTTACTTGATGATATTTTAATATGGTTAAAGTCTTATGTCTAATGAGAAATGCTTGAATCTATAAGTGTGGAAGGTTAGAGTCCTCCATTGAATGTATGATGAATTAGTACTTCCAAAGTATTGATAATACTTTCCCCGCTGGTTAGCATCCGATATGTCTATATGTATGGATAAGGTTATGAATGTGATTGAATATAACATATATTTACTTGTTTTTTAATAATAATGCTATTTTATCCTTATCCTTGAGTTACATGCTAGCGTTCCAATCGCTAACTATCTCTAAATGCTATGTCCCCATGCGACATAGGGGCTAGAGCACCATCTTCTCTTCCTACATAATGATTAGGTGACCGAAGCGGTTCGTGCAATAACTATAGAGTGGTGAGATTTCTTATTTTGGAAGACATCTATTCTTGGTCCCCTATCTTTAGACTTAGTCTCATTTTGACTTGGTTTGGCTATTGTCGGGGGCTTGTCCGACATATACATTTCTAAACTTCAGTTTGTATTGAGGTATTGTGGATGACTGTGGACTTGGCTATATTGGTTAGTTGATTAATCTCATGAAGTGTTAGACATGTTTAAGTTATGACTTCTAGTATTGTTTCTGATATCTTATTATATGGTCAGGATTCATCCAACCCTTGTGATGGATGTGGTGATTGTGATGGGTTATCGGGGTGACATCCAGTTCATGTGGGATTGAGGTGCCCCTATGATATGGACTGATTTTGGGTCGTGTCAATTCCGTCCAGAACCGTTACTAAAAGTAGCACCCTTTGGTGCAGGAGCTGAAAAAGTAGTAAGAGGGACCTTATTATCTCCAGAAGTAACCCTTCAAGGATAATCCAGCTGCATGGGAACAAACTGGATACACTTAAAGCACTTATTTCTTTTCTCATCACATACCCCACGATGGCTCTTCCCACAATATGACAAGGGGGATAATATGGGCGTAGATTGAGCTTCGTTTACCTGAGACTTGGCACCCTGTGCCTTAAATCCATTGTCAGTCTAAAAGTGAAGATCATCGGATGGCTTTGGATATGGAGCACTAGTTGTAGAATAAAAACTGAAATTTCCCCACTTGTTCTTAGACCACTGCCCGCCATCCCTACAACTATTCTGATGAGCTTCTCCGTTTACAGAATAACAGGATTTCTTACTCTGCCTTTCCCCTATCTTAGCTTGCTTCTTCTTTTCCTCCTCAACCTTTTGCACATACACCACAAGCCTAGAGATATCCATATACTTTTTCAACAAGGCAACCTTGCACTCCAATACCAAATAATGGGACGAGCCCGCAACAAACCTTCTCATCCTCTCCCTCATAGATGAGACCAACTCAGGTGCATAATAAGATAACTGATGAAATTTCAAGGCATACTCCTTCATCTTTATTCTGCCTTGTTTCAAATTTACAAACTCCTTTGCCTTTGCCTTCCTCAACTCCTAAGGAAAGAAGAGATCCATAAAAGTATTAGAAAAGTCATCCCATATAGCTGGCTCAACATCATCTCCCCTTATCTTCTCCCACTCCTCAAACCACTGATATACCACATCCTTCAGTTGGTATGAAGCAAACTCAACACCCTCAAAGTTAGAAGCATGTATAACTCTAAAGATCCTTTATATCTCATTAGTGAAATTTTAAGGATCCTCCTTAACCCTAGACCTAGTGAAAATTGGAGGACTTAACCTCATAAATTGGCCAACTCTAATGACCTCAAAGAATAGAGAAACAAATGAAACACGCTCAGACTAAGAGGCCACTAACTGGGTAAGAAAATGGGTCGACTAGTGAAACTAAACATTAGACACATTAGCTTGAGGTGTCCAAAGAGGGCTAGAGGGAACCAGCAGAATTCCATGAGGGCAATCATGAGCAGGACCCCTAGACCGAGTCTATACCACATAAGCAGGATGAGTTTCATCCACATTGTCCCTAAGTGGGATAGAGGATTTTCCATAAGCGTTAGATATTCTAGGAAGCATGATCTGAAATGCAAAAAAATGGGAATTAACGGAGATTAAAGGTCTTATACTCTATAGCCTAAAATAGAACAACAAGAAATGAAAACACTACTAAGTGTTTTGTAACCTCTCCCCTATAAGTGTCGCACGCTATACACTCATAAAAGAGAATCTACTTGAAACGGCTGTACGGACACTTAATTGACCATGAACCTACACTCTGATATCAACTTTGTCATAACCTGAACCAAAGCCTGGCCGTGACGGGAATCCCAAGTCTGTTATGGACTAGAGACAACCTCCTTTTCCTAGTCACATAGAACACAATTCACTAATAATGGGTAAATTCCAAACATGTTACAAGATAGAATAATAAAAACATAAGAAGTCTAAGATACATCAATGACCAATACCAGTCCATATTAATCCACAAAGCCTCTATGACAAAATTAAATCAAGCCAATTTCAGTACATGCCCCCGAAGATAGCCAAAATAAGTTCAAAGAAAGTTCATGATTAAAGATAAACCAAAATGTAACGACCTTTTGAAAAAAGGAAGCTCACCACTTCAAGTTGACTGCTTACAATCCAAAAATCATATCACTACACAAAAACGTAGAAGTGTTTTTAATTTCTACTTCGCATGGGGATACAACCTCTGGAGATAGTTAGCGGGTTAAGCACTAGCATGTAAATTAAGGATAAGGATAAAGTAATGACAATTTAAAATCCAATTCAACTCAATGTATATGTTCACATTTATGCATGCATATATATACTTATATAAAATGCTTGGATATGGAACAAGGATTAGCATAAACTTTAAACATTATCCTGGAATATGCAGCTGAACCATCATAAGAAGGAACCCACGAGCTATATGGGTTTAGTTCTCCCCCAACTTAAAGGGCCCCTGTGTGTGTAGCTGCACAAACCCGAGAATAATCATATGCATATGTACCATGGGAGACTCGAACCTCCTGGTATAAATCAAGGAAAACATAAGCATACCGTTATTTAACATAGAGGATTTAAACCACCTAGATATTTAATAAGAGGGACTCCAACCACTCGATCATTTTGACCTCCGCGCTGGTATATGCGGTTTCTAGTATTGGTCTTTTGGAACCATAACATTCACGTCTTATCTACACAACCCTTTTTAAGCCTAATTAAAACACTTGTTACACATTCCCATTCATTGAACAAATTCATTCATTAAGGAACCTAATTGGTATCATCATAAAAACATCACTTGCTAGATATATTATCATGTCGTATTAATTATCGACCACATGGGGGAATTCAAAACCCATTCAATTCAATTATTCACTCACATGGGAAATTCATAATTTTCAATGTTTAATTAAAAATCAATCTATGGTTCGTTAGACTTTTATGCATGCAATAGGTCAAGTGAGAAAGTCACACATATGACAAAACCATATCTCAATATAAAATTCACAAATGGGTTAAGGTCACATAATTTCCAAAACCATATGTCAAGCCAAAATCATCAAATTGAGAGAAACCATGAACCCTTAGTTTTTTTACCATGACCATGGACCCCGCGAGTTCAAAACCATTGATAAAGTATAATCAATGCATAATAAATCATGGGAAAACAATTTAAGAAATATTCATTCCAAAATCCTCAATCAATATCAAAGCCCATGTTCAAATACACATAAACAATCATATAAGTGAAACAAGTTTAAGGGTAGATTCACTTGCCTTAATCATCAATAATATTGAAGAAGAAATCACCCTTGGAAGCTATAATTTCCAACCTTGAGAAACCCTAAGTATTTTTTCTTGAAAGAATTTGAGAGAGACATGAGAGTTGTTTTTATTATGTTATGGATGATAATAGGGTCCCCAATAAGGTTTAAGTCATGGGTTATTATTGGGGAAAAGTGGAAATTCCCAAAGTGCCCCTAATTAAAAGTTGAAAAATTATCGTCAGTGTCTACAGGTCAATACATGACTCGTGAGGACACATTATGACTAATCACCGTGATTCGTAGTTAGGGATGAAACATGAGGTGTCTATACTGTTTAACTTACAACTCAGACCATACGACTCGTCAAGTGACTCTACTACTAATAGGGTCCAAGTCATAACCAAGACAGAACCAATTGGGTAACATGTTGGCCACCCTACGTTTAGCACCTTAGGACTCGTAAGAGTCACCACGACTCATGATCCTCCTAGTAGTAGTCACAATAGGAACTTTAGGATATCACACTGGTCAAGCTAAGGTGAGTCGTAGATTGGGCAGTGAGCTTAAAGCTTAGGGAATTTTCAAGGACCAAAATTTAAGGTGTTATAATAATGCAAAAAAACAGAATTTAATCAATAATTCAAATGTTTTGAGATTGTGATATATGCAATCCATAAGTAATATATGTAATCATGCTGAAAACTAGAATTATTCTAAATAAACAATTTATCTAAAAAGAGTATAATCTTTTGCACAATGACCCAAAAGTAAAATTATGTATTAAATGGTAAAAACATATTTGTGAATCAAGAATAAGTCTAATATATATGAAATTTAGTGTACAAAATCAGGCTAAAGCTATTTCTGTGGGAGGTTCTTATAACAGACAAAAATCATGTGAGCAACATGAAGTCCAATGTACAACCCTAGTTGAAAAGGTACCCTATACCCCACCAAAGGTAGAGAACCTAGCTAGTGTGTATACGAAAATATGACTACTTGGGCTTAGGGAGATACTCTTAATTGGTGAGAATTCCTTATCCTACGGTGGAAACATAGTTCTAGGACTTGGGTTGTCCAAAACTCGTGTCTGCTTGGAGCTAAATAGTTCTCCGAAAATATATACTAATTTCACAACCCAACATCTCAAGTCATGGTGGCGCCTTCTATAACCCACCAGTAGCCAAGCCCAACCCGTAGTCCAGAACGACTAGTAATGGACTACTTAATAATATAAAGAAAAATATGTAAAATAATTAAAATAAAGATCAATTACATAAGTAAATCCCAAAACCTGGTGGTATCAGTATAAGAGCTTCTAATATAATAAGAGTACAAGAGTGAAAATCAATGGAATTACACGAATACAACTTATCTCTAAATACAACATAGAGACTAGTCTAATATATAAGAGGGAGGTGAGTAATACTCTGAACGTTAGGATCTCACTCTCAGTCTTCTAACAATAGCTGCTCCGTACAATTTACAGATCAATGGAGATAACCTGTACTATGATCTATAGGCCACACCAAATGAATGGTACTCAATAGGCAACTACCAACTGAGCTCCAAAGATAAACCATATATTTACAATATATAAATAGAATGAAAACTACACCTAAGATTCCATAAATCATATAATAGGTCAATGATACAATAAGGATAACCTATTCTATTCATGTCCAAGAGACTAACCTAATAAGGCTAAGAAACTATCACGGATGAACTATTTTATTTATGTAAAAGTTTATAAATCTTAATACTGAATCGTATGTCCCAGTTAATGTGTTAATAAAGGGTGAAAGAATGGTAGATAACAATATACAAGGCCAAGGAATGAATATACAATATAAACAAATGAAGGAGGGATTTACGGTAGTACCATAGGTACTTATAGCTAGATATATATATACGTATAGTTATGAGGTCAACTCAAAGAATAACCTAAATCACCATGTCCTCATTTTAAGACCTCATTATAATATGATTAGAATTAATACTTTCATAATCATTATTTTTAACCCACTTGGCTAGACATAATTTAATCATGTATAATAATGCAATTATAAGATAAAAAGGAAAAAGAACATACCTCAAATCTCAATACTGAATCAATGACCAATCTGTCATAAGATAGCCATAATAATGATAATAACAATGATAGTAACAATATTAATAACAACATGAGTAACCATCTATTCTGGATAACCAAAAACCTAGCTGAGCCTATGAACACCCCCACCGCCTCAATTTTGGAAGGTTCAATAAACATAAACAAGACAAGGCATAATCATCACCTATATCCATGCAACTGTCCCATACCGGCTGGTAGCCATAGGCGCATACTAGTTATAGGCGATACACATAAAAGAATTAATGCAAGGTACATAATAAACATCACAATCTCACTATCATAACCATTATTATCATATTAATCAATCTTTGACCTTGCCGAGTATCAACATATCATCACAATATCCTTTGGAATTGAACTGGGTATATATATCATCACAACGATATCCTCTAGACTAAAATTGGGTATACATATCATCATAATCATCAATACATATATATAGATATATAATAGATGCACAGACTCAAGCCATGGCTAAAAGAGTGTAAATTTGTAAGTCTATTATCCGGAATGATCTTCAGGACTAGATCATTATAAAAGTATGGAAAGGGTCAAAATATCTAACGACCAGAGAAAATAATATCTCAAGTCATGGACAAAAATTTGTCTCAGTTAAATCTTTAAAATAATATTCTTAACCTCTTTTATACGTATAAATATTCCATTTAGTTAGGCAATTATTATAGTAAAGAAATCCATTGTTAAGGTGAAAAGAGGGTTTTAAACATTATTAAGAAAAATAGTGATAGGATCGTATTTCAGCTAGGATCATATCAATACCGATATAATAATCATGAATATTGTAAATCTATGATGTCATTATCAATATCAAATCAATGAAATCATAGGCAACATAAACATATATGTGTCCATATTCTACAACTGTATCCTTTACAAGGATAAATACTTTTCGAATATCTAACCAATACCATACCATAACCCTCGGTCCAATAATATGTCTGAAATAATTATGACATCATAATCACGACCTTAGGCCCATATCCTGAACTCATTTTGACAATCATACTTATAGGCCATAACAATTATATCACATATATGAGGAATATCACATCAAGGAGGCTTATAGCAATAAGAATATCAGCTCTATTAGACATCTCATATCTATAGGTCATATATTGTGACCAAGAGAAAAATCATCTCTATAAGCCCAATAATCATACTTAAGAGGAAAATCATCTTTATTGACCAAATATCATAAATAATGGAAAAATGTATCTCTATGGGTTGAATATCATAACTAAGTGGAAAATGCATCTCTATGAATCAAATCCTCAATCTCCATATTTAGGCAAACGATGCCTCAAACTAGGCTAAGATATCTAGTTCAACTTCTAGATGTCAAGTAGGCCATAACCAATCCTAAAATAGGAAATTTATCTTGAAACATGGGCAATTATGCCAATTCTACCCTAAGATACGGTTTGAAGATGACTAGACTATCCCAACTAAGGTCAATCACACTAACCATGATTCCAACACTTAAACCACATCCAAAACCTAGAATCATAACATTTCCATACTACAAACTAGTTCAATTTAGGGAGAAGGCAATAGGATTCTAAAAGGGTCATAAACATACTACCTTACGGGTCAAAAACCCTCATTTAATCCCCAAACATCAATAATTAAGTCTAAGTGATTCTACTCATAATCAACTTTAACATTCATAGACACATGAAATATATAACACACACTGGGGATTAAAACCTTAAACTTAACATTCATATTCACATCATATTTGAATCGCAAAACCTTAAATCATTCACCACACACCCTTTTTAACTTTACAATCCCTAAAATGCCATCACACTATCAAAATCATAATCTACTTATCAATACGAGTCTAATGACACTCAAATAGAATTATTGTGTTTTGAATCCAAAAATGACACCAACAATCCCAAGTAGGTCCCACTTATAAAAAATACATTTTTGAGGTCAATCCAACATTCATACATGAACAAGGAATCAAAACCCTAAAAACGGGTGGAAACTAAGCAATCTTTGGGGTAAAATCAAGCTTTAAGTGAATTTGGGGTTTCGGGTATAAAACCAAGAAATTCATTAATAAATTGATGAAATATTACCTTAATCTAGGTGAAAATCATGATAATAGATTTTTAGAATGCTCCCAAGTCACAAACAATGGTCAATTTTGAGTTATTATACTTATTTAGGGGTTATAGATCTCAAAGGTGGGTCAATAATGGCTAAAACGCGGCCTATAGATTCCTTATGTACCCATACAAGATATGGAGGTGTCTCTATCGCAATCCTAGGAAGCATAATCGAACTATCACAATTGTCATACCCTTTTTTACGATCACGGTATTCCCCTAGGCACCGATGATAGCAAAGTCAAAAATAAGTTTTTGACCCTCAAAACTCATTCAGAACAAAAAATACATGATCTAATAGCGAATATAAGTGTAAATAATATTTTAAATCTATTGGAATCATAAAAACTTTCATCTGAGATTATTTCAGCAAAAATTGAGGCCTACACCTATAGTTCTATTTTTCATAAAATTCGCTCAATAGACCAAAATAAGTTTAGAAGCCTTATGACCTAAGACAAGTATCCCCCTAGACTAAAAAAATATTTTAAATGGGGTGGAAAAGTTGAATTTTCAATTCGAGGTTGTTTCATCCAAATATGGGTCCCACATCCATATTTTAATTTTCTAACTTTCCGATTAGTAGGTCGAAATGGGCTCGGGTATATTGGGACCTAAACCAAAGGTATACCTAAAATGAAATTGATATTCAAATATACTGGCACTATTAGAATTTACATTTGAGATTATTTCACTAAAGTTTTTATCCGATGGCCATTTGGAACCAGTGAAGACTTCAAAATAGGGAATCAACTCTAAAAATCAAACGAACGGCCCAACAACCAAACCGTCAGTACCAACAAGTAATAAATGACTTGGGACAATTATGGAGAATCTTAAACGACAAAGATAAGCAAAAATATGAAAAATGACTGGAAGGGTCAATACAATTAGTTGCTCGTAATATAAATTGATGTCTAAAAAACAAAGCATGAACTAGTTTGATTACTATTTTACTAATATTTTGAATACTAAATCTAGTCATGAAAATTTATAATTCTATACTTGCTTTGTCAGTAATGATAGATGATCAACAGGCCAAGAAAGGATTTTTTGCATATGGCACTAATATATCGCTTGTATGTATGTTTTCTCCTAAGAAGAGATAATGTTCTTAGGTATCAAGGTAGATTATTTATTCCAAACATTAATGTCTTATTAATTATAATAGAGACAGGCGACTCTATACACTCTATTTGTCCAAGCTCATTGAAGTTGTATAATAATTTGAGAGAGGTTTACTGGTGGAATGCTATGGAGAATGTTATCATAGATTTTAAGGTTATACTTATACATTATTAGCAAGTTATAGTTGAGAATCAAAGTCCTGGTGGGTTAGTTCAAGACATAAGTATTCCTACTTAGAAGTAAGAGATGCTTAATATGGACTTTTTAAAGGTTTTCCACAAACACGATGTCAACATGATTTGATTTGGGATATTGTTGATTATATGAAAAAATCAACCTAATTTTTACCTCTCAAGGCAATCAATTCAACAAAGGATTATTCTATGATGTTCATTAATGAGATACTTAAGTTTCATAAGAATCTATTATCCATTATTTCATATCAAACTCAATTTTGGTAGTATTTTTAGAAAGTTTTAGGTATAAGGGTGATATTGGAACTGCTTTTTCATCTGTATATTGATGGGTAGGTAGAGTGCAATATTAAAACTCTTGAGGAAATTTTTAGAGTTAGTATTATTGATTACAAAGGTAATTAGGATGATCACTTACTTATTATTGAGTTTTCTTATAATAATAGTATCACTCTAGTACTTAGACGACTTAATTTGAAGCACTTTATGGGTAGGTATCTAGATATCCTACTAGATGATTTAAGGTTAATGAGTCTGCATTGATAGGTCTAGACAAGGTCATAAGCTATGGAAATATTAAGGTGATTCAAGAGTGGTTGGAGACTTCCAAAAGTATATAAAAATAATATTTAGATATGAGGAGAAGAGACTTCAAGATTTAAGTTGATGATTTCGTTTTCTTAAAGGTTTTACCCATGAAAGGAGTTCATACATTGAGATATCGAGTCATAGAGTGACTCATAAAGACTGGACAGAGAGTTAAAAATTCTCTTGAAACCCATTAGTGACATTAGGGCTCGTGAATCAAGTCCACAAACTATGTTGTCACTTGTGGAAGTGATTCAACAAGTTTACAAATCATTTAAGATTTTAAAAGGCTATTTCCAACTTTTTTTTTCTTTAATAACCTATCCCATGATGTTTTGGCATCCAAAAAATATAGTTATGAGATCCATAAGCCAATTATCACATTTGATCATTCCAACAAGTAAAGATCAACTTTTAAGGCAAATTAAGCATCTAGTGTTACAATTCGAACATGCTTTATGAGTTTTTCTTCAAGTTAAGTTGTCTTCTTCAGGTACGTAAGATTTCAATATGATGGATTCTTTTCATCCTAACACTTGATTACTTTAAATATTATATGCAATTATTTTCGAAGATAGGGTGTTTCCAAAACTATTAAAATTTATTTCTTTATATGTTTAACTTGATTTCTATGAAAAGGATTTTCATGATCTTATGACTATTATACTAATTTTTTGTTGATGCATCAAGACTAATGCTTTAAGATTTCTTTACAAATTGTGAATTCTATGTTGAATAGATATACTTTTTAGATAAAATATTTTTTGCATATGATATATGCCATAAATATTAGTGCATGATCACCACTATACAATTTTACAAATATGTTTAGTATAAAATCAAACCGTTATTCAACTATATTAGATGATATAATAAGAGCAATAATATATTTTAGGTGAATTATTTAGCACTAAGAGGACAAGGGATTAGATAACCCAAGTACCATAACTATGTTGCTACCATATGTTTTATCCAAAAGGTTAGATCCTTATGTTCATATTTTGTATCCTATTTTGTCAGAACAACCTTTGTATTGTGGGTGTATGACATAAGGTATCATAAGAAATCATGGTATTTTTCGGCTATAACAAAGTCCCAGTATGTATAAACTTTATGAAAATTATTATTTCTATACTCATGAAATACTATTATGTAGACATTATCCATCATGGTTCTTCCCCAGGTTTTTAGTTGTTTAAGCCACATTTTTGAATTTTTCATAACTTCTATGTTACATCTATCTATTATTTAAGACATTCTATACATGTTTTTATAATTTCTTTTCAAATTTTCATATGTATGCATATATAAAACTTGCATACCAATATATTTTTTTGTATTGACTGCATTTTGCACCATATATTTTCTATGATGTAGATTCTGGTACTCGAGCTCAAGGTTTATTGTTAGATGTTTGAAATCTCCTAACATTTAGTATATTGGTGAGCGCTGCTATCATCTAGGAAGATTGGAGTTTCTTTTAGTTTTCTTCTTAGTTTGATCTAGGGATTTGATTCAGTAAAAGTTATGAGGCCTTGTCATGATTGACTCATATGTTAGTAGTTGAGACTTTACTAGATAGATATTTCTTTAGTAGTTGATAGTCTTTTATTCTTTCTATCCATGTATTAATAATGATTTTCCTTTTTTAGATTTATCCATTATCATTATTTATGATTTTGCTACAATTTAATTATTTATATTTCCTGATAGGTATGCATTGTCAAGGGTCCTTCAGGACTACTAGTGAGTATCTATTTATGGCTCATGGGTAGGGTTTACACTCAGGTCATACAGAGTTGGCTGCAATAGGATAAATCCTTTTTGTTGAAAAACAAATATTTGTTGTAAAAGGGGAAAAATTTAGGAATCCCCCAGACTTACTGTTTAAGATCCATTATAGAAGCCTTGGTGTCACTATAGTGGGACTGTTATTGAAGCGGGTTGGACCTCCCTAACAATCAATAGTATGATGTGAGGGATCACCATAGTAGGCTACTAGGCTACTATAGTAGGACCACTGTAGTTTTTAGGCGACTACTACAATGGTCATCAATTAATGTTTTAATGTTGATTTCTGATTTTGACATTATATTCACTTAAAACATCCAAAACTTAGCCCAAGGTTTGTCTGGTTTGATTCTCCTCTAGTTTGAATGATTTCTACTTATGAGGTAAGTTCATCCCATTGATTTAACAAATATTAATCCCTTTTAATTCCTTGAATCACTAAAATTAAGTGTTAGGAAGAATCATAGGTTAAAATCTTAATATTGATAAACTAATGGGAATTTCCTATTGGTAGGTGTAAAATCAATTGTAATTGGTTCTACGTTACTAGACTTAAGTTCATAACATATAATTCTTCCTCATTAACATAAAGTGTCGGGAATTTAGGTAGATCAAAGGGTGAAAAACCCAAAAATGATAATTTATGCTATGATTATGGGTTAAATGGATGGGTTTGGGTTCTTAATGCTTAGAATTGGAGAATAAGTAGTTGACTTCCTCTTATTTGTTATTTTTAGACTAACAAGAATCCAAAGAAGTGAGAGAGGGAAAAGCTTTAGCAAATTATGTATTTGGATTGTGTTTTGATGTAGGTGATGATTTAAATTGAGTTATAGACGTAATTTGATTTTATGCCAACTCATACGTTGAATAATTGTGAGTTAGCCTTCAGGCATACATGTAATTGGTGAATTTACTTGGTAATTAATTTTTCCATGAAATGATAAACGTGTTTAGATAATTTGTGTTACTGCATATTTGGTGCACTTCATCATATTCTTGTTTATATAGATTGAGATGCTAACATATTGTGATATTTAGAGGGTTACGTTGCCTCTTACAACTTAATATTTAGATGGTCAGGTACCATACCAGTATGATATATAGACTAAGCTCATCCCTTAGAGGTCATGACTATTGGGAATATAATACCCCTTAGTTTGTGTGTACATATTTCATGACTGAGTTAATGGTCAAGATGCATTGTTTTCATATTATTAATTTATTGATCATTTTATTACATTGTAGAAATATTGTGATAAATATAAGTACTATAAGACTACTTGTGAGATGGTTAGATGAACATATCTTGGTATGTTACATTTGTTATAACTAGAGGATCGTATACTTTTCCTTTGTTGTGGTTGAACTTAGCTTGATATGATAATAAAAATGTGTTAATACAAACTAAGGATGGTATTATTGTATTATTTGGTTACATAAGAGGTTATTCCATGGATAGTAGTGTTTGGGTGCAATTAATTTCTCCCTATATTGAAAAAGAATGACCTACTTTACTTTTTAGTCCATTACAAAATGAATGAACACTTTTATTTTTTGATGATATTTTAATTTCAACTTTACATGGGGCATGTCTAAGACTACAATATTAAATAAAATTTTGTTACATTCGATATAAATTTAATTTAGGACCATATGAATTAAAAGACTTCTTTACTTTCTTAAACTCTGTGTCAAGTCAAACAAGGTCATTCTTTTTTAAATTGAGGATGTATTATGTTTTGATTGATAGTTTATCATGTTGATTTATGTTTATATATGGGCTTTAAGTTAAGTTGTCTGATGATACCTACCAGTACAGTGTTTGTACTGATGCTAATTGTGCTCTTCTCTTTGTTTAGTGTAGAAAGTGTTCCAGCGAGTGAGACAAGATCTCAAATTTAGTTCTTGAACAACAATTTATCATCAAAGGTTAGAATCTACCTTCATACAACTTTGAGTCTTTTCATTGATCATGCCCACTCCTTCGAATGATGATACTTCTTATTTATTATTTTTTTGTGATATTTAATTTGACTATAGTTTTTGTTTTAGAATGTTCTTGTACGGTGACTTTTTAGTCCTTAGAATAATTGTAATAAATAGTTATTTCCACACTATGATATATTATTTGTATTATGAAGATTAAATATTTTATTGAGATAATTGTCTTACTTAAAATGGCTAAGTTATTAGGTTGGGAATTAGTTTAGATGGTTCTCCTATTGGAGGGTTAGTATGGGTGCCAGTCACAACCATTTGGTTCATGAAAATGATGGTATTATAGCCTTAGGTCCATCTATATCATAGTTCAAGAATGATTCTTACAGAACAATATGACGATACATCTGCTTTTCCTTGAGAGGCTATAGAAATTAAGGAAATATCACTCTTATTCTTTGTTTCTTTCATGCTAGTACTTGATTCTAATTGGTATATAATTCCTTTCACTCTTTTCTCATAGATGGTGAACACCTGTGCTAATAGAGTAGAAGCAATACTTGAGCAATCACTAGGGTCGGGTTCAGGGTATAGTTAGAGTGAATGCAGAGGAAGGGGAAAAGGCTGTGAGACAACATTCTCTAAGGGTGGAGATTAGTACACATGTTGACTGGAAAGGAAGTGATCACCATCTCCTAGAACATACAGGAATATTCTGTCACACCTTAACTAATTGAAATGGACAGGTACTCGATGTTCTAAAGACTCGAGAGAACCTACTTTTTCTATTCATATAACTATGATAGTCATGAAGTTTTGAAAATTATATATATGATATAGTGATAAAAAAATACAAACATAGAGATAGACCCAAAAATTAAATACATAACTTGGTCGCTGAGGCTACAGTGATTGGGAGATCAAACTTAAAAGCACTTTATGCGTTAGTCTATAATGACTTTAGAAGATTGAAAAGCTTGGTATAGGTTGGGATAGGCCCTATCTTACACTTAACTTCCATACAATACCAATATATGTGTACCAAAGACTCAGTAAAGCCTTGAATCAACATAGAGCTTACCAATGACAACTCAGTGTCCTATGCACATATTTATGAGGTCTACTAGCTAGAGTGCCTATACCTATGGTTGAAACACAGTGTACCCTATGTGGGATCACGTACATTACATTCTTTATTTATTTTTCTCCTTTTTGTTTTATAACTTTGTGAGTCATATGATATAATAATCAATTGATCATCGGCAGAAGCGGCTGGCCCATTCAATGCATTTTAACTCCTGGGATACCATTCTCATAAATACACAAATTGGGATCTAGCCATGCTAGGGTTTCACCTTTGGGATGCCATCTATAAGTACATAAATTGGGATCAATCCATGTTAGGCCTTGGCCCCTGCGACACCACCCAAAATTACATGAATTCACTTTTACTTGTTTTATTTAATCTTTTAGACTGTTCTTTAGGTTGTCATAACATTATTGAGCTTTGGGAATATAGATCAGCAACATAGACATGTAAATAATATACTTAAGGCAGTAAGGCTGACATAGAAACAATGATGCCATTAAAACCCAATGTAACACCAATGTGATACTTAGGAACCTATATGATTGAATAAACCTTATTTGACTTAGGGGAGAACTCATAAATCTAGTTGCTGAGAATACCTTTTTCATACTAGAACTTAGGAGTAAACACACATAAATTTATGGTATTGAACACAAATTAATTTAGTTTGACATTCTAAAGAGAGAGAAACATATCTTTTGCTGGATTAGAGATCGTAAGATGTCATGTTTAATTGTAAGGGAACTTCGAAAGCTCACTTTGTTAACATCAACACAAATATAAGATTTCATCCCAAATAATGTAGAATTGAATCACCTTACATACCTTGTTTATGTTTTCTGTCCAAAATAAGAACTACAATTAGCCATCCTCTTTTAAGGTGTTAATTTATAATTCAAGTACATAATAAACTATTACTAGAAGATGACTATAATGTAGGACTTGTACCACAATAACTAAACACTTGATGAGCATAAAGCCCACAAACCCAAAATACTCGGGTATCATCACACTCTTCTTTAATAATTTGATACAACTCCATTCAACCATCTTATAAAGTCATCCTCTATGTTCCAAAAATGACACATTTAAAATAGTCATTAATTAGTCCCATCATTCTTCCTGAGATAATAAAGAAATATGATTCTATTTAGGTAATTGTGGACCGATTGACTAAGTTTGCACACTTTATTCTAGTGCAGGTGACTCATTATGCAACAAAGCTAGTTAATATTTATATTAAGGAGATTTTATATCTACATATAATACCTATATATATTAAATTATATAGAGGTATGCAGTTTACCTTTTACTTTTAGGAAAGATTCAGGAAGAGTGGGGTTCTATATTGTATCTATGTCTACCTTTTATCCTCAGACTGGTGGGTAGTCTAAGTGGATAATTGAAGTATCAAAATACATACTTTAAACATATGTCATGAATTTTGGTAATCACTATGACTAGTTCGTGCCCTTGTGTGAGTTTTCTTAAAATAATAGCTATCATTAGAGTATGGACATGGTTTCGTTTAAATCCTTATATGGGAGGAGATGTAGACTGCCTATTGGGTGGTTTGATACCTTTAAGATAAGACCTTGGGGCTCTAATTTGTTGAAAGAGTTGATGAAAAAGGTAAGATTTACACAAGAGAAGCCAGTAGTAGCTCAAATCCAATTGAAAGATTATGTGAATAGGAAGGTACGAGATGTGTATTTAAAGAAGGATGAAAGTATGTGTAACGCCTGGATTTTCTGAACTGAAAGGATACATGGTGTTTATGACTCCGAAGGACCACAAGGTAACCTATGACTAATATCTATACCTGTACACTACAATATATGACATAATAATGCAGAACAACATGCACAATAGGCTATAGGTTCAACTGAATAAAATAACTTACAAACGTAATATCCATATGGGTGGAAAATACCCAAAAATAACTAAAGTCTTAATCAAATCTGAACTAAATCTGAAAGACTCTAAACACTATTGGAGTAAGGAGTTAAAGAAACATGTCTCCAACTAACTCTGTCTAGCAAAACTGAACTGAAATAATAAATGAAATAAAATAATATCATCCTTGAATGGATGAGGACTCACTGTAACTCTGTCATTGGAATGCTACTGCTGATCTGGAACACGTGCCTCTAAACCTATGGTGTAACATAAGAGAAAGCACCATAGTGTAAATATGTTAGTACATCTGAATGTACTGAGTATATGAGTGAGGTAGGCTAAATGCAAAGGGTTATATGCATGAACAATGCTAAATAATATGAATGTGAGAATACATAAATGCATAAGCAACTATAACGAAACTCATGGTAATACTTAATACTGACGACTTGACTTTACTGATACTGAGATACTGAATAGATGAATAACTATTTCTGACTGTTTGTATTATGAAAAACTGGTTTGATTGACTGTGTCTAAAAGTCCTGAAATTGAATACTGATAACATAAGCTATGATAACTGACATAACTGATATAACTTTAACGATCGACAAGACCGATGTAACTAATACTGAGCAACTATATTTAACAGTCTGAGTTGTGATGGAACTATCTGAGTTCCATTCTATAGGGAGTAACTGAATTTGATATCAGTCCTATCTAGCAAGTGATCATTAAATATGATGATTCTGATACTGATTAACTATACTTGAGATCAGTCCTGTCTAATGGGTGATATTGAAGTCTATTTATAATGATAAGGATTGACTGTCTCTAATAGTACTAAATCTGTACTACTGAACTAAGTTGACTGTATCTGATAGTCCTAAATCTGTAATTGAAACTATGGGATGTATTCATATAACCGACATACCCCAAGCTAAGCTGACTGGCGTCCAATCTTTGCCCTGAATAGAAGGGTGTCAGTACCGCACCACCAGTAAAGACAAATGATGTAGAGTTAGTCCTAATCTAGCAGGTGACTCCTGGGATCAGTCCTATACATATAAATATGCTAACAGGTGACCCCTTAGTATAGCAGTTAATATCTCATACCTACATTGGCTACGTAGTTCTGGAACTTAAGGATTGCTTCTAAGGATCTCTGTACTTTCTAGCGGGTGAGTCCCCATCCCTAGGATCACTCGGTGCTGAATACTACTCCCATATAAAAGACACTGAACTGATAATTGAGCTAAACTAAATAACTGAAATGAACAAATTAGCCGAACTGCTACTGATTAACTGAATTGATACTAGTGGTATTGTTTAGCAGAGCTAAACTAAGTTTATTGAGTTCCCTTGACTGAAGGAACGTACTTAGTTTTAAGGATTGACTGAGAGTACTAAAATTACTTAGATCGCTAGGAATACTACTATTACTGAGATCACTGAGATTACTGAGTACAGAGGTTACTGAACTACTAAGACTGCTGAGATTTCTGACTTTTCCTGAGTCACATGACTAACTAAATTCTATAGACCATAGCTTAAATGAGAGTATCATGATAACATGACATGGAACTTGGTACACAACTATATTATTTTAGGTACAAGTACCCCCAAGACTCGATGGAAGGAAACTGACACACATGACTTACTTGATCATAAGAATAGAGTCCACAATTCACAATATCATAAGTAGGGGATTTCATACTACACTTGGTTCTCAACATCTTATACATGGAAGGAGATGTGCACAAAAAGTATATACTTGCGTTGCTTCAATATCATGCTCATTCCATATCACAATAATAACACACAACAATAACGTGGAGTTCATATGGAATCATAAAGAATAGAACATGGGCTTGTCATTTAAGCACTACTAAGTCATAAAAACATAGATTCTGTCATTCTTGACATTTTATCAAACAGCTTACATGCACAACTTTTGGCGTAGGTGTACTCATCAATTTGACAATCTTAATCCATCCAAAATTCATGGGTTTTAACTAACCTACTCACATGCTTTATGAAAAACACATCAAGATAAAACCTTGAATCCAAACAAAAATCATCAACATGAATATAGTCATAACACAACAAGAAAATCACAATTTATAATTTAAAACATGATTTTTGAGCTCCATGGATGAAAAAGGACCCATGGATGAACACTACGCATAACTTAAAGCTTGATCTTGAAAGAGATCTAATGTTTCTTGAAGGTTCTTGAAGAAATCCTTAGGCTTGTTCTTGATTTTTCTTGACTAGGGTTTAAACCTTTTTGGGAGAGAATATTCTTGTTCTTGAGGAGAAGATCTTAAAAGAAAACCCTAATCTTATGGTTTAGAGTCTATGAAAGAGCTTTTTAAGATATTTAACTAAAGAGAATGAAAGATAATATGGTCCTTGAGGGTTATAAGTCATTGAAAGTGAAAGAAAAGACCAAAATACCCTTGTAAAAACGTCACTCAATTGCTGGAAAAAAATAGATGACGACTTTCGTGATAAGTCATCAAGCTTGTGATAAGTCGCCACAAAATATCATCACAAAAGGGTGAAATCTTGATTTTTTGGTTAATGTTGATGACATTGGTGATAAGTCATCACGGGCGTGATGGATTGTCACAAAATTTTATCACTGGTATTAGAAATCTGCCTAGGGATGACGACAATGGTGATAAGTCGTCACGCTTGTGACAGCTTATCACGAATGTCGTCACTCAGTTTCCCAGCCTGACATGCTGGAGTAAAATGGCCATAACTCTTTAGCCTTTGTATTTATTCACACAATCATATATTGAGGAAACTCAGAGGGAGTCCCTTTAGGGCCAAGCACACAAATATGTTATTGTTCTTTATTTGTTATTCAATTTAAGAATTTTGAATTTCTCCTCTTATTATTGTGAGGTAGGATTTTTAATTTTTTCTGTGGATTCCATGATTGATCTCATAATTATGCACGGCTAATTTCCTTAGCTAGGGTTGTGAGAACCCTTGCGGATTAACAAAGTAGAGAAAGTGACAAGTCATTCTAGATAAAGATTCTTGCGTGTACTCGGTTTTTTTCACTTTGATTGCTTTCTTAGATGTGGCCAAGATTAAGATCCCACCAAGATATTGCTACTTACTCCAAAAGAGGAGTAGTGACTAGGAAAAGAATATCATAACAATAATTTGAGAATTAACGGTTGATCTACACTACTAGGTATTATCTAAGTAAGATCGTTAACTATTATATAATAACTAGAGACCCAAAAGGTAATAGTTAACTGGGATCTATCGTAAGGGTTAGTAAGGTGACATCCTGAGACTCAAAAGGTAAAGGGTGCAATCTATCTTGTAATCAATAACACTGTTGATGGTACATAACTTATTAGATTCTGTATGCAAGCTATTGACATAGTTTGATAGTGCATGATAAGTGTACTGAGTTGAGACGCCAAGGGGAAAACAAGCCTAGTGTTCATCTTAGATTACGTACAACCAAAAGCAACCAATCCTTATGCCTTTAAGCTAGTTACTACAAATCCCCCCTTTTTACTTTTCTACACTACCTAGTGACTTCAATAAGTTTGAGATAGATCTTTGCCTATTCCTTATGGGATATCAACCCCAACCTAGTTGGGTTAATATATTTGACAATGACCGCTTCATTCTTCAATTAGAGGTGTATTTTTTACATTACCAAATTTTAGCATTGTTACTGAGGAAAACTATCTCAGAATTCTTGATTGAAGTTGTTAGAGTAATTGGGTTTTATTTTATTTTTATTTATTTTATTGCCTACTCTTCTTGAGATGACAACATGGCCAAAGGAAGTGTGGAGTGATGTTGACTCCTTATTTATTGTTTCTTTCCTTTTGATATGATGCCTTATTGCAGGAGTGTGGAAAATATAGTGTGTGAGCACAATGATAGCCTATTGGAAATAGTAAGACATCTTTCGCATAATAAACTTAGGCTTATCCAAGAGGTTAACAAGTTTGGCTTGGATATTTACTACCTAAAAGTGGAGTTGAATGCAAACAATGTCATGTGGAATGCCCAACAACTTAGTTATGGGTGGTCTGAGACTAAAAGAATTCTAAAAATCCAACTTGATGAGCTAAAGTAGGAGGAGTCTAAAATTGTTTGTGCTATTATGGATAGTGTCACGTTTAAGAAGAGCATACTAGAGTTATAGGGGAATGTAAAGAAGATTGCAAAGCATGAGTTGGGGCATGTTAGACCCATTCAAAGTATTTTTCCACTTTGTATTTGGATAGTCTAATCTTATTTGAGCCATCCGATCCCAAAGAAGAATACAAAAAGCAAGGAACATATATCATATTCTTGAATTTGCTGACCTTGAATCAAAGAACCGCATTCCTCATGTAAGGGCCAAGAAGTACAACATGCGATATCTATTTCTTGGGTCCTTTATTTTTATACCTCCACCCCATGAGCATGATAGGAAAGAAGAAAAACAATTAGGGGCACAGTTCATAAGTTCAAAGTGAAAAGAGAAAGTTGGAGGCCAACTATTAGGCTACCTTGATGAAGTCTGAGTAATCAAGGTACCCATGGTTTTGTTGGGAAAGTCGGAGTACCCAACCAAGTCCTATCATGCCATAATGTGAAATTAGGTGTTTCTTGGGAGGCAACCTAAGGTATTTTGTTTTTTGTATTTGTATTGTGTGATTAACGTTGAATCTTTGCACCTATGGTGCCATAGGTATGTTCCTAACTCTCTTGTTTTGTTATGTTTGATGTATTAGGGACAATCCATGATTTTAAGTTAGGGGTGGGACTACTTATGGTCATGATTTCCTCTTGGGTTTTTTGTTGTCGTGTCTCTTTTCCCTCGAATCTTGTTCCTAGTAGAGAAGGCATGTTTAAGCGTATTGTGTTTTGTTTTATGATGTTTTGTGGTTAACTAGGAGAAAAATAAGTATCTAGGGCAATTGACATATTTTTGTTGATTTTTGAGATAAATGATAATACCTCACCAATTGTCTATTTTTGAACTGTCAAATATGTGTATATATATATGTGTGTGTGTGTGTGTGTGTGACTATAGAGAATTTTTTAATGGCATTAGAATTAGGGACACGATAATCATTGCTAACTAGTGCATGGATCGGATAGGTAGTAGTTTTTAATACGTACTCTCTGCCATGTGTGTGAGATACTACCTAGTTCCCTTTATATGTTGAATTCAGAACTTTCCTGGTTAGTCTTGCCTAGGTTAAAGGATATTCGATAGTGTGGCATAATAGACATTTTATTGTACGTACGACTCGACCCTTAGAGTCGTAAGACTACTATATGAGTTATATGAAGGTAAGTATTAAGCTCATTAGTATAGGCTCCCTAAGATTCTATCTAAGATACAAGTAGGGGTCTATAAGTCATATGGAGATGATCGTAGTTGTATATTACCACTCGTATGATGATCAAAGTATACCATCCATGATTTTTCCAAGATTTAAAGTTGATGGGCCTAGTTGTACCCTCACCATACGAGTTATATGGTTGAATCGTGAAGACTGATGATCAATTTCAGCAATGTTTAGTTAAAGGGCTTTTTAGTCTTTTCCCTTATTATAACTCCTACCCAAGACCTATACCCCTTAAAGAGGCATTATTTTCCTCCTCTTTCTAACCAATTAACAACACTTACATCCACCCATAATCAAGAACATAAAGATTAGGGTTCCTCACACAATTTTATCCTTCAAGTCTCAAGGTGCAAACTCTCTTCACAAGTTAAGAAACTTCAGGTACATTGGGTTTATAAATAAGGTTATTCTTTTATCCTTTTGCCTAAAGTGCATGTTTTTAAGATTTAATTTACTTATTTTGAATTAGGGTTCATACCCAAATATCCATAGTCTTGAAGTATGATACTACCATGTTATAGAAAGCTTTAAGAGTATCATGGTTTACATATATTCATGTTTTGACTTGCAAGATTTGTATTATGGTTTGAATTTTATTATCTTGATAGGATATTGTTGAAAAATTTCAAGGTGATTATTGAGCATGATGTTTTATTAAGAAATCCTATGAAATAAAACATAAATTCCAATTTCCAAGTACAATCATTAAGTTTACAAGAAAGTTTAAGCTTTTGAAACTTCATTCACATACATTATAGCATGATTCAAGAAAAATTAATCTTTTGATCTAAAGATAAAATATGAAATCCACAGTTGTTCATCTGATTATTATGTAAGTAAAGAGAAGCATAACTGATTTTCATTCTATAAACCCTTATGCTATTGTAAAGTGGCTTTCTTAAAGTATAAGCATAAAAATATTCTGAAAGTAGTATATAGCACCGAGAAGGGATTACAGATGAGCGTATCCTAAATTCCTAGAAACTATGAGCCACTTTAGGTTAAGCTTTTTCCCAATATAGATGAAGTTCAGTGATCATTTAAGTTAAGGTTTTATTCCAATAGAAAGGATAAAATAGTTCTCCCCAATGTGGGTAAGACGTTGGACTCCATGATAGTGCACATGGTTTATGTTGGTTAGAAGAATCCCCCATAAAAAAGAATAAAAGTAATGACTTTAGAAACTAAGAGTTATGGATCACTAATTTACCCATATGCATATTATTCATGTTTTATGATCTTGTCGTTTCATATTTTATTCAAGCTCAATCTGAGTTATTTACACTTAGCATTCCTCACTTGAAAGTTTACTTATATATATTTAGCTATTATTTTACTTATGCCTTTACGCCTGAATATTCAATACATTCCAGAGGTACTAACCTATATATAAGTCTATGTGCTAATAATCTTATAATATAGGTAGGGGTGCTCATTTCCAGTAGCACGATTGACTACGGACATAGTTTATCAGGCTTCTTCTCGTTGATAATTGTGTTTTAGTTATTTAATTTTTGTTTTTTCTTGGGTCATCTAGGGTCTGTCTCAGTGGCTCTCTAGAGATTAGTAGAGGCTTATTAGATTGATTATGTTTCCAGTTCAAAGAATTTGTTTAAAGATTTCCAAGTTAAAAACTTTCATTAAGATACAAAATAGTTTTTCAGTTTCTATATGTATTAGTTACTCCCCATGTGAGTTCCCAAGCTAAATAGATATCATGGGTTAGCTTAGGGATTTTTGTAGTCTTAAGCACCGTGTGACATCCAGGGGCACTTTTAGGCCATTACATGGGATGCACTAAGCATCGTGTCATGATCTTCCCTAGATAGGGGCATATTTACTGGTGGAGGCCATGGTGGCAGTGGTGTCTTCCTATTAACAAATGCAATCTCCATCGAATCATGGGTGGCCCTTTTCAAGGCTTGCTCATATGGACTTTCTTGATTCTATAATTTCCCCTTTTGGCCTCTCTTGGTCCCAATTACGAGTACCATCACATCATCCTCCACAAAGTAATCAAAGTGTCAGGGACCACACAAATGTGATGGCTGAACCATTGAGCATACAATTCAAGGGATGGCTACTTTATGGCTCTTAGTAAGAGAGCATACCTCTACTCTAAGTAGGTTCACCTCCTCCCTAATGTCTCTTAGATTTGGTATCTCAATCTTGCTAAACTGGGCTGATACTCTACCTTTAAAAGAATTTATCTGTGAGTGCAACTTAGCTCATATCTCAGACATCATAGCCTAGTGCACAGACTGCATTCCAGCCTCAATCGTCTTTAGTGTAGTCTGCACTAATGACCAGATCTTCTCATATAATTTCACCACCTCGGTCTCAACAATCGGTAGATCAGTAGTCGTTACCTCTATTCTCTCCTTAATACTTGGTCTATCTAGCACACTGGCCTCTATAACAATATCATCATCAATAGTGTCTATCATAGACACCACTCACATATCATCTAGCAGTTGAACTGTCATGCATATATTTAACACTATTTTCTCATTGTTCTATTTAAAGGTGATCTCCTCTAGTCCATATCAATCACCACCTGACTGGTGGAAAAGAAGGGTCTACCCAAGATAATTGGGGCTTGAGTATCCACTTCATAGTCTAAAATCATAAAATCTGCAGGATAGGTAAATGATGCCACCCTTACTTCTACATTATGTAAAATACCTACTAGCTACTTAACATATGAATCTGCCATTAACAACGTTGTAGATGTAGGCTTTCTTTCTCCTACCCCAACACTTTGTATAACACTAGTAGCATTATATTTATTCCTGATCCCGAATTATATAAAGCTTGATTAATATCATAAGTCCCAATAGAACATGGGATGGTGACTTTACTTGGGTTCCCCCTCTTCTCTACTAATGGGGCATGAGAATTAGTGGTAAACTATTACGCTATATCTTTGAGCTCTTCTACAACATAGTCGTCACGGTCATCACTCTTAAAATCATTATCAGTACAAGTCAAGTTCTTAAACTTAGTTTTAAGAGGCTCATCTGCAACAATATTATCCTTCTTCAGCTCATTCGGAGAAGGTAAAAAATGCTCATCAAGTGGTGAGTCACTCCTAGTGTTAATAGCCAGGCAATGAACAAGTGTCAGAGGGTTTTGCATAGTGTCACTAAGAAAAGAACCCATCTATCTCTGGGATAAAGTGGCAGAGATTTTCCTATACTACTACTCCAACTTCTTTATAGTAGTTCAATGTGACTCAATGAATTGAGGAAGATTTAAACTCCTTAATATTGTTATCCTAACTATTTAGCCTTTTTTTGAGAAATTCTTGTGTGCTTAATGTGAAAACAATGATATAATTAAGTATAGAGGATTTTAAGTACTTAATTACAATGTTTAAGGTGTTTTTTGAATAATTTTGTACTTAAAATTGGTCACTTAGAGTGAAAACGAGAAGACTCGTGTTACTAGCTTGAGCTATTTGTTGTTCCAGTTGATCTCAGTGATTCTAATATGCGTAATGAGTTACTAAAGGTTATTATTGTATAATTATGTGTGTAAAATAGTTTTTTAGTGTTCAAGGTTCAATTTAATCAATCCAAGAGTGAAAACATTACACTAAAGATTAATAGGACGAAGCTAGTTCTTAGCTTAAGTTTCTCGTTCACCAATATTGATTATGTGTTGTTTTGGGCTCTAATTTTTTGTAATTAATGTTATAGTATTTTGAATTGATGATTATGATATATGAATGATATAAAGTTGTAAATCAAGTGAAAACAACACAAAAAGTCTTGTAGTGGATCAATGAAAGAACGGGACAAGATTTAACGTAAAACGGACGTGTTGGATGTCCATGGTGCGTAGCTTAATAAAGCCATGGCTATACGGAACCTGACACATATATAAAGCTTCAAAAGTGACCAAAAACAGTGTTTCCCTGTGATTAAGGCATGTTTCATACCCTAGTTCTCACTATGAGCACTATGATGCAGACCCTAGGTCAATTTCGGCAGTTTTGTACTCCTATAAATAGGACACTTGAACTTGATGTTAAACACCTTGTACGGCTTTAAACTTGGAGAGGGGACGAAAAAAACTCCAATTAGGGTGGTTTTGTTCTTTTACTTTATTTTAATTATGGATTTTATCTTTTATTAATCCATGGTGATTACAGTTATGTCTATGTGTGGCTAAAAGCTCCCTTTCGGGGGTTAAGGCCAAGAACATGATTACTATTGCTTGAATTGATTTGGTTTTGTTTTATTATCATATTTGTTGTTTATTTATCCTTGTAACAATTTTATAGATTATTTGTCCTTAGAATACATCCATTATCGTCTTTATGAACTCAGGAGGGGGAATAAAAGGATAGAATGTTGGGGTAAATAGAGTAAGGTTCGTATTATTTTATAAAATAAGAGATTTGAATTAGAGTTTAGGATAGGGATTTACCTAGAAGCCTTGTTTGGTTCACATTCAGGATGACATATTAATGCATCTAAATTGATTATTTCATCCTTATTCAACGATAAAGTTCTAATATCCAGTTAGGTAGAATATTAGAGGATTGGAAGACAATAATCATACTACAAACCCTGCAAATCAACAACAAAGAAAAGTAATCTAAACAATGAAGTTCAATAGCTTAGTATGATTATTTGTAGAGACTTAACCCTAGGAATCTCCTTATTGACTATCCAAGACTTTTACTTTCTCACATTGTTTACGTTATGTTTAAAACATAATTCTCAAAAAGTCTTTGTGTCACATTTGCACCACTTTAATCTTAATCGTTAAACTTGAACACAATAGTTGTTAAAACAAGTCACTGTGGGATATTTACTTGGCTTCTAAAGGGCCACTTTACTACTTGGTGAGATCACGTACACTTGCATGTGCGCAATAAGTTCTTGGAACCGTTGTCGAGAACTTTAAAGTTGGAAACTATTTTAGCTTTAGTTTTACTTTTTAGATTTCTTTGGCTCTTTATATTTGCTCTTGGTATTGAATTTTTAGGAAATAGGTTTACGGACTAGTAAGCTGGCAAAGGATTGGAAAATTATTGAACCAAGCCCAAAACTCGAGAAATGCTTTGTAATACCCAGAGTCTGTACCCCAGATACTACATGGTGCTAGAAACCTCAAAGGACCACCAGCTAACCCTTGACTGGTACCTGCTGGGAGCACTGAATAATAATAACACTGCAATATTGATATTACTAAAATAAATGTAGAAGATAGGCTGAATTCACCATAAGGTTCATAACTAAAAACAAATACTGAATATTGAAATATCTGTCTGAAATACTCTCGTCTAAAAGCCTCCAAATATCTAAACTATGGAGTTGATGTAAGACCTTGCAAAGTTCCATTGTAGTTTGAGCCTTAGGGCGTGTCAACTGAGGTATAATTTTGGCCCTAAAATATCAAGAAGTGGCTACTCAAGTGAGAATCGTGTTAACTCTATAGTATTTCCCTAATTTCAACTTTTTATAACATAGGAAATTCGATAAGCTTTCCATCGATATAAGATTTACCCAAATTCAATTTTCGAAAAAAATTTATGGCTAATTTAAGTCCTAGTCATAAAACAACGTCATTTAAGTGCTCGACGCATCGCGAAGAGGGTCTATTTGACAATTGTCAAATTCTAGTGGAACCTCGTGATACTGGCGGGTCACGGAGGAGTTCCAGGTCCCAACAAGTGGGACAACGCGATGGCTCCGCATTGCAGTGATACCTAAATTACCATTTGTCAATTTCCAGTGAGCCACCGTGATAAGTGGCTCATCACGGTGACCCATGAAACAGGGTTCCCGGTTCAATTTTTTTCAGATTTATGCAAAAGCCAAAAAGGGAACTTTAGACTTTTTCCAAGCCTATAAAACCATGCAAACACCAAATCAAAATCATTTGCAAGCATCCTATGAGGTTTTTCTCAAGTTTTCTCTCAACAAAAACCCTAAGTATCCAAAACCACTTCCAAGAATCTCAAGAATCCACCATAGATTTTCTAAATTGAGTCAAGATTCAGGGTTCCCAAGTCAAGAGCTTCAAGAACCCTCTCTCAAGAGTAAGAAGAGGAAGTTTAGAGAAAGATTGTTCATCCAATTCCATAATCCAAGGTATATGGGGTTTTGAACAAGGGTAACCCTTTAATCCTTATGCCCAAAAGGCTTATTTACATCATGAATTTCCTTAAATCTATGAGGTTTTTACTTGAATTTGAATTGGGTTTTTTCACCAATTATTATTGAATGCATTATCTTGATATTTCCCATGAATTAAGAGTCAAATGGCATGATTTCTGTATGTTTTATTGAGAATTTACAGCTGGGTATAAACCCCATGATTTTACCCCTTGAGAAGCTAATATTTGCAATGTTGAGATATTGAAGCATATGGCTAAATTGAGATTTTGAGATAAATTGCTGAAATTCCTAGATTTCCACATGGTTTATGAATATATACGCTATATATTATGCTTTTGATGAGCTTTAACTTAATATTGAACTATGGGTTAGTATGCCCTATTTGAGACTTGTGAAATTATGAACTCTTATGCTATAAGCACCCATGATTTGAGTATATTGAGATGATTGAGAAATGAATTGACCTAATGGTCCAAAAGCTTTGAAATTCACTTCATCATATGAGATTATCGATTTGATTATTTGGTTTGTGGTGAACCATGAGATTATTCTAAAAGTAGATTTTTATGAGATGAGCGCAGATAATCTTAAAAGAGTAGTATTTAGCACCGAGCGGGTAAGTTACTACAGTTTCTTACCCCAAAACTATGTGCCACCATAGGTTAGACCTGAGGCTGAATTTATGATGATTAGGACTGGGCCTGAGGCAGAGTTTCATTTAGTGATCACTAGACCTAGGTTATACTCCTTGGCAAGAGTATGACGGTCTCCAACATGGGGTCTCTTCCTTAGGAGGATAAAATGTTGGACTCCATGTGGCTCGCATGGTTTATGTCCGTTATGAGAACCTACCTTGCCCTTTAAACTTTGAGATCAGTACTTCCTTGAAAACTAAAGTATTTTTCCTTCATATGACCTATTTTCCTGATGATAAAGTTGCAAAATTTTTCCCAAACTA
The DNA here is from genome assembly GCF_002878395.1 of Capsicum annuum. Taxonomy (NCBI): domain Eukaryota; kingdom Viridiplantae; phylum Streptophyta; class Magnoliopsida; order Solanales; family Solanaceae; genus Capsicum; species Capsicum annuum. Next base: position 94,876,606 of record NC_061119.1, read on the forward strand.
AAGCATTTCCTTGATATGAGATATTTTATCTAAACGAAAGTATTCTTTCTTGATATGGTATTTTTCATGAAGCTTTGAGATAAGTTATTTCCTTAAACTAGATTATCTTTCCATTGAGATTGAATGATTTTCCTAAAGCTTGAAATGTGATCCTTTCCTAAAGTGAACAAAATGCCTTCAAATATGTTTCAAAGTTATATGATTCTGAATTCAAAGTATTTGAGTTTAAAAGAGTTATGAGATCTTGAGCATTAAATAAGTTCTACTCTCTATGAGATATATGAATTATTTGAAAGTACTATTTAAAGTTCCTTTAGAATTGAGGATTGAGAATAAGAGAGAATTTCTGATTTCAATGTTAAAGTATGATGACTCACGAGATTTGTGTTACATGCTTCATCTTGAATGACTTATGAGCTTTACATTTTATACTTGTTCAATCCATGTGAGTTATCCCATATTGCATGCATGATTTGATTGAAGAAGATTGATACTATTTTATACATATGCATTCACCCCCATATACTTAATACATTCTGAAGTGTTGATCTACATATATGTCTAAGTGCTACATTGTCTCAAAATATAGGTTCAAAGACTTGTGGCGCATTCACCATATCCAGTCAGTTCACAGCTTCCAGTCAGCAGGTGATAGGTCCCTTTTTTATTCTAGGGCTCAAGTCAGTGATACAGTTGAATTATGTCGTATTTTCTTTACTCTATCATATTCAGTTTGGGTGGTTGGGATTCATAACCCAGCTACCTATAGTCAGTACTAGTAGAGGATTCATAGACAGTTAGTAGGAGTTAATGCATTAATTTTTAGTTTTATTGTAAAAGCGTAGTTGTAACCTAGTGACTTTAGTTTTGCATTGAGTCAATTCATAATAGAGTTATTTTCACCTTATTCTTTAAGATTTATGCACTTTGTTCAGTTGCTTATGAGTTATGCTAATAGAAGGGTTAGCTTGGGGTCACTTGTGACCCTAGGCACCGTGTGGCTTCCTGAGGAGTGATTTTGGGTCATTACAATCTTGGTATCATAGAACAAGGACTTTAGGAAATGTCTCTATTCTTTCGAGTCTTAGATCGTGCTATAGGGAGATTCTGTCTCCGCTTACGTGGATCCTCAACTTTCTCTATTCAGGCTATCTTTGCTTTATTTCCTAGGTATCAGAAATAGTCAAGCTTGAATATTTATAGATAGTAGTGGGATTATAATCGAGCTAGAAAGTATCCCACCAGTACTTTTGAGTTTTGTTGATTGAGATGCTTGGTTCATGATTCATAAAAGTCAAGCACTAAGCCCAAGTTTGAGGTACTTTCAGATTTCTCCCTAGAATCCATAATGTAAAGCTATGTTTCCTTACCCCTATGTTATCCTTGAGATATTATGATTAATAAGTTCCAGTTCCTTCCTAGATAACATTCTCAGATGGGCTAGTAAAATACTTTAGAAGTCTCTCAAACTGATCAATAAGAGCCTTCTAGTGTATCATGATGCCCTCATGTTTGAAGTTGTTGCCTCACTCTTAGGATTCATTCAAGTGAGACAGAATGAGATATGCATTCATAGATCATTGAATATTGTGTGTCAAGTTTCTATCTCTTGCAATATGTAACCTTGTTATCATTGTGTTTTTGAAAAGAAAAATCAAGTCTAGTGAAGCTGTGTGGGGCTCTTTCAAGTAACTAGCATAGTTTCTTTGTTATTCATCTCATTTTCAGGTTCAAAATACAAAACCGAAGTCTACTGAAGCCGTGTGAGGCCTATTTCAATTCACTAACAGCTTGTTGTGCATCCTGTTGTTCTGGTGTTGATTGAAACTGGGGGTTTAGAGTTGTGTCAACAAGAAAAGTGGTAAGGGCATTTGTTGAATTTATATATCTATATATATAGCTAAATTTTATTGCACATATTTGGGCTAGTAATGAAGTGTTATATCCCTACTCATTTGTTAGTGAGAGGTAGAAAAGGGGTCTTTAGCTAAGGGAAAATATCATTTATTAGATGTATGAAGATAGTTGCTCATGATAATAGTTGTGTTAGGAAGTATGGATTATTGATGAAGGTACTTGGTGGATGGGTATTATTTATTAAGGCGTCCCTGAGATTTGTACGATGGAGTTTAGTCGAAACTTATAAAGGTATGAGCTAAGTTGGGGCTATATAAATGGGTGGATAGTGATAATGGGTAGAAGAAGGATGTGTTGATGAATTAGAAATAAGATGGTCCATGTGATTACAATCAAATATTATTGATTATGAAGTTCGAGTGGGCGTGTGAATTTGATGTTTTATTTTATGGTGTTCGAGTGAGATTAGCGCTAGACACTAAGTCTGAATGATTGGTGATCATGAAAGTAGATGTGATGATTTCTTGTTTAATGGTACTAGTTATAGAGGGGTGATCTAATAGGTTTGAATAGTGTATGCAAGAGCTTAAGTTTATTTGATCCCTAATCAAGTTTTATGTTGTATGTACGATGTAGAAATACCCCCAGGGTGCCATAGAGTTGCTTTGTTTCTCGAGGATTATTACATATGCTCTGGTTAGTAGTAACATTGAGTTGCTGGGTGGGACTAGTGAGATAATGAATGATGTCCTTGATAGCCAAGTCGAGGAGCTATGAATGAAGGTGTTGTGTGTGGATTTGATTCTCATTATTTAGTAATATAAGTTTATAGGTGATATCGTGGTAGGCTATAACAAAAGTGGTGTGGTTCGTCAAATATTTGGAGACACCCATTTCAAGCGAAGGTAGTGTATAATGACTATTGGGGCTATAAAAGGATGACGTGTGTCACAGGAGGTAGTGCTATGAATTAGTGTTGCATTTTGAGTAGTGAAATGGTTAATCGTGACATAGAGCAGTAATAGCTAACTGAGGACAAGACCCAGAATAGAAAGACTTAGAGGAAAGGCATTCAGATAGAGGGCTAAGGGTATGGATGAGTCGTAGTCAGTAATTAGTTGGCCTTTGATGCCCTCGGTTTGAAAATGGACAATTTGTTATAAATGTCTTACCTATACTATGTTTCGATGTCCTATGCTTTTGATGCTTGTGTATACTGCCTTTTTCCTTTTAGCCGAAGGTCTATCGGTAACAACCTCTCTACTTTTATAGAGGTAGTGGTATGGACTCTGCACAATCTATTCTCCCCAGGCTTCGCTCATATGGTAATATACTGGGTTTGTTGTTGTTTTTATTGTTGTTATTTTATGCTTTGAAGTGTAGTCATTTGGGTGAAGTTCTTTCATTTATGTGCGTTGTTATATCCCCGACTCTAGAGGAAAGCGATTACAGTCAAACTAGAGTTTATGTGGTAGTTTATCTCCTTGGAGTGATGGCTTAAGTATAAGGGGGAGTTGATAGAACCGGTAACCAGGTCTGACCTTAAGATTCTAACAGATGTACCAGTGAGCTGAAAAATAGCTTTGAGAAAGATTGATGCTTGACCCAATTTCATTTTAGTGTCTTCAGCTGTCCTAATACCTGTTCATATTTTATATTTCTGTTCCATGATCTTAATTCATGTTCATACTTATGATAGAGAATCATGTACTCTCCTAGTTCCTAAAATGAGGAGTTCTGGTGCATTTGGCAGTAGGGATCACATCCCATAAGTTTTGAACTCCAAGTTCAGGTCATGCAACTCGTGAATTAAGTTCTTGAGCAATGCTTTTAGTGATTTGTGAAGTGCATATTTATATCATGTATGTCCTTGGGATTAGTCCGCATTAATAAGTCCATGATGTTAGATGCCCCAAACCTCAGTTGAGTGCCAAATTATGTGCAATGTCCCTTCATGCTTCAGGTCCACATGTTCTAACTTTTCAGCAATCTCTTCCTTAAGTCGCGATAGAGAGGATGAACAGTTGTGCTAATAGAAGAGGTAAGTGTGTCATGTTGAGGAAGATAGTCATATGCAGATATTGATTCTTGGGTCCTTTTCATCCAAGAAGCTCAAGAATCCTTTTCTAAATTTCAAAGATTTTATGTTTATGAGTTGTTCATGATTCATGTGAGTTGAAATTGATGTTCAAGCTATTATTGAGTTTTGATTCACGTTTGTTTACAAGATTATCAAGATTTGACCTTAGTATGTGATACTCATGTGATGTTCATGATAAATCCTCTTCAAGTTGCTTGTTAGATGATGTGTTCATGTCAATTAAGTATAGAAATGGTTGAATAAGTAAAGCATGCTCTCCATATGTTTGATAAAATGCCAATGTGAAGGAATTAGGGCCATTGTAGCATGTTGACTAGAAAACCCCCCAATTGTGTGCAAGCCCATGCACACCAAGTATTTGTTGAAAAGCCTTAGTGAATGAATTGAGACATGGTAGTATGGAATTCCCCAATTATTTGCCTTTGATACATGCTAAGTATTTGACGAATGAACGGTGACATAATAGCACGAATTTTTCCCCAAGTATGTGCTCTCTGATAAATTCCAAGACTTAAATACGTGCTAAGTGTTTGGGGCAAGACCTTGTTGAATGGCATATGAGCCAATAGAATATCCCCTTATGTTATCGCGTCCTTATAATTCCTAAGTGTGTGAAGTGATGCTTTAGTAATTATGATGGTGAACGGATGTCCGTGGTCTCGATTATTCATGAATGGTCATGATTTACTTTCAGTGGTTGAGTCCTGGGGGTATATATGTACCCGATAACTTAACTGTTGTCTAGAGCCCATGTCAGTTTTTATGATAACCTCAGTCAAGCCAGGATTCTCAAAACCCAGTGAGTTATAGAACTTAGAACTCTTAGACCATTGTAGAATTTGAGTAATCTCAGTACCATCAGCACTTTAACCTTAGTTTTACACTCGGCTCAGATCTAGTAGTCTACAAGTGTTTAGTGAAAGCCTCAGTAGTATGCGAGTACTCTTTTCAGAGCTTCGTGTCTTTCAGTGAGATAATGAGATTCAGTAATATTCTGTCAGCTAACGGAGCCAAGCAAATTCAGTTATTCATATGAGTAGAGTTAGTTAATCAGCTTAATTACCATCAGTTCCCGAGATTGCTCGCTAGAGAGGACTGATCTCAACCTCAAAACTCAGTTACCTATATCAGGAGATTTAGTTATTCAGCATCAGTGTTGTCTGGCTCCGAGATCACCTGTTAGGTAGGCTTGTTCTCAGTTTCAGGTTATGTTAACTGTCATTTAGAGATCCCCCGCTACATAGGTTGGGTATCAGACATAATCATTTATTATCATTGATAGTAGATTCAGGGATCATCCATTAGGGAGGTTCGATCCGAGATTTAGTCAGTCGATGATCACAATCTCTGAATTCAACGTAAGTTAACTCTTCATTATAAGACTAAGGCAAGTTAACCCAGATTCAGATGAAGGTAACACCCTTCCTTTATTCAACTCCTCTCTCATCTGAGAGTCAGTTACATAGTTATTCCTATTACAAATCTATGTATTCATTGAGTATGCCAAGTTTGGAGGGAGAAAAAAAATTCAGTTAGGCAAGTATTTCAACTGTGCATCCTCAATTCTACCCGTACTCCTAGCCTGACTAGCGACTTTCGAGGATGAATGTTCCTAAGGAGGAGATACTGTATGATCCCGCAAAGTTCAATCATAGTTTGAACCTTAGGTCTTGTCAAGTGAGGCATGATTCCAGCCCTAAAAAAATTAAGAAGTGGCTTATCAAGTGATAATCATGTTAACCATATAGCATTTCCCTAATTTCAACTTTTTATCACATAGAAATTCGATAAGCTTTCCATTGATATAAGATTTGCCCAAATTCGATATCCGAGTAAAAAGTTAGGCTAATTTAAGTCCTAGTTGTAAAACTGCATCATTTTAGTGCTTGACGCATCGGGGAGAGGTTCTATTTAACAATTGTCAAATTTTAGTGGAACCCCGCAATAGTGGTGCATCGCAGAGGAGTTCCAGGTCCCAACCAATGGGACAATGAGATGGCTCCGCATCGCGGTGATACCCAGAGTACCATTTTTCAATTTCTAGTGAGCCACAGCAATAAGTGGTGTGTCGCGGTAACCCATGAAATTGGGTTCCCAGTTCAATTTTTCTAGATTCGTGCAAAAGCCAAAATGGGCACTTTGGACTTTTTCCAAGCCTATAAAACCATGCAAACACCAAAGCAAATTCATTAGCAAGCATCCTATGAGTTTTTTCTCAAGTTTTCTCTCAACAAAAGCCCTAAGTATCCAAAACCTCTTCCAAGAATCTCAAGAATCCACCATATATTTTCTAAATTGAGTCAAGATTCAAGGTTCCCAAGTCAAGGGCTTCTAGAACCCTCTCCCAAGAGTAAGAAGAGGAAGTTTAGAGCAAGCTTGTTCATCATATTTCATAATCCAAGGTATGTGGGGTTTTAAATAAGGGCAAGCCTTTCATCCTTGTGCCCAAAAGGCTTATTTACATCATGAATTTCCTGAAATATATAAGGTTTTTACATGAATTTGAATTGGAGTTTTTCACCCATTATTATTGAATGCATTATCTTGATATTTTCCTTGAATTTAGAGTCAAATGGCATGATTTTTGCCTGTTTTATTGAGAATTTACAGCTAGGTATAAACCCCATGATTGTACTCCTTGATAAGCTAATATTTGCAATATTGAGATATTGAAGCATATGACTATATTGACATTTTGAGATAAATTGCTGAAATTCTCAAATTTCCACATGATTTATGAATCGATATGCTATATATTATGCTTTTGATGAGCTTTAACTTGAGATTGAACTATGGGTTAGTAAGCCATATTTCAGACTTGTGAAATTATGAACTCTTGTGCTATAAGCACCTATGATTTTAGTATTTTGTGATGATTGAGAAATGAATTGACCTAATGGTCCAAAAGCTTAGAAATCCACTTTATCATATGAGATTATCTATTTGATTATTTGGTTCGTGGTGAACCATGAGATTATTCTAAAATTAGATTTTTATGAGATGAGCGCAGATAATCTAAAGGGCGTAGTATTTAGCACCGAGCAGGTAAGTTACTACAGTTTCTTACCCCAAAACTACATACCATGTAGGTTGGGCCTGAGGCACTGTTTATGATGATTATGATTAGGCCCGAGGCCGAGTTTCATTTAGTGATACTAGACCTAGATTACACTTTATGGTAAGAGTATGGTGCTCCTCCCCAACGTTGGGTCTCCTCCTTAGGAGGACAAAACATTGGACTCCATGTAGCTCGCATGGTTTATGTCGGCTACGAGAACGTCCCTTGCCCTTTAAACTTCAAGAACAGTACTTCCTTTAAAACTAAAGTATTTTCCCTTCCTATGAGCTATTTTCCTAATGGTAAAGTTGCAAAATGGTTCCTTAACTAAAGCATTTCCTGGATATGAGTTGTTTTATCTAAACGAAAGTATTCTTCCTTGATATGGCATTTTCCATGAAGCTTTGAGATAAGTTATTTCCTTAAACTAGAGTATCTTTCCATTGAAATTGAATGATTTTCCTAAATTTTGAAATGAGATCCTTTCCCAAAGTGAACGAAATGCCTTCAAGTGTGTTTCAAAGTTATATGATTTCGAATTCTAAGTATTTCAGTTTAAAAGAGTTATGATATCTTGAGTGTTAAAGAAGTTCTACTCTCCATGAGATATATGAATGATTCGAAAGTACTGTTTAAAGTTCCTTTAGCATTGAGGATTAAGAATAATAGAGGATTTCCGATTTCAATATTAAAGTATAATGACTCACGAGATTTGTGTTACATGCTTTATCTTGCATGACTTATGAGCTTTACATTTTATACTTTTTCAAGCTATGTAAGTCATCCCATATTGCATGAATGATTTGATTGAAGAAGATTGATACTGTTTTATACATATGAATTCACCCCTTATACTCAGTACATTCCCAAGTGCTGATCCATATATATTTCTATGTGCTATATTGTCTCAAAATGTAGGTGCAAAGATTTGTAGCGCATGCAGTATATCCAGTCAGTTTGCAGCTCCCAGTCAGCAGGTGATGGGTCCCCTTTTTATTTAAGGGCTTAAGTCAGTGATACAATTGAATCGTGTCGTATTTTCTTTATTCTATCATATTGATTTGGGGTGGTTGGGAGTCATGACCTAGCTACCTATTGTCAGTACTAGTAGAAGCTTCATAGACAGTCAGTAGGATTTGATGCATTGAGTTTCAGTTTTATTGTAAAAGCAAAGTTGTAACCATGTGACTTCAGTTTTGTATTGAGCCAATTCATAATAGAGTTATTTTCTCCTTATTCTTTCAGATTTATGCACTTTGTTTAGTTGCTTATAAGTTATGCCAATAGAAGGGTTAGCATGGGGTCACTTGTGACCCTAGGCACCATGTGGCGTCCCGGGGGGTGATTTCGGGTCATTATAGTTGATGGGACAAGTCCCAAAATAACTTCAACTACTTAAAATTGTATATAAATGCTGAAATAATACTCTGTCCTCAAACTATGAAGACTCACCACTAAATCTGCTGCTGAAAGACTTGGCTGCTAAGAACGGTCAGGAGCCCGTACGTCTGAAACTATGATATAAGACATAATAGCATAAAAAAAAGGTATGTTTCAGTACTTTGAATGTACTGGTATGCTAAGTGAGGTAGGATTATATACATGGGATCATATGCATTAACAATAACTGACTGAGTAACATGAACAAGACTGAATGACAGAACATGCATGAATTCATAAATTATAACTGAGATAATGTTAACACTGGTTACTAAATTCTGAATACTGATATCTGAGTTTACTGATATTGTAATACTAGAATCTGAGTGTCTATTTCTGATAATCCTAAATGATAAATGGGTAATTATATCTGACAGTCTTGGTTCTGTAGAACTAATCTGAGTTCTATATTGAGACTAAAACTGAAACTGAAATCGTGAAAGGTAATCATCTAACTGACATGCCCCTCTCTGAATGGATTAGGGTCCAACCTGTAACCCCAATTGGAAGGGTATCAGTACCGTGCCACGTGTAAAGATAAGCTGTGAGTTAACCCTCTCTGATAGGAAGCTCTTTCATCAACTCTCGCTGGCAGGAAAACTCAGATGAGATATATTAACCCTAGTCTTGTAGAAAGATATCTCAACCTACGTTGGTTATATAGTTTTGTAAGGTAGGGATTGCCACTAGGGGTCAATCCCTATACTGTTAGGAATACCCCCATCCCTAGGTTCACTCGGTGCTGAATCCTACTCCCAACTGAATAGACACTGAACTAATTTCTAGTCCATAATAGTCTTGGCTGAACTGTTACTGATCATACTGTCTAAATAAACTGAAGTGAGCTCATTGTGTTCCGCTAACTGAAAAAATATTACTGAGTTATGTTGACTAACTGAGTTCTAAAATGAATATTGAACTGAGACAGTAACTGATTACTGAGTACTATAGTTCGTGAAACTACTGAGACTGTTCTGTAACTACTGTAGCTCTAGGTAAATAGCTAAATTTCCAGGTAATAAATGACCCTAGGACTTGATAGCTTGAAAAGTAAAGCATAGAGTAAACTTGAAAAGCATAACACTGTGCACTTGTTCATAACTCATCCATGGAGACATTTTATCAAATACTTGTAATGCATAAGTTTATACATATACTATCATGCTATGATTTTTTCCCATTTATTTCACATGAGTATTTCAACAAACACTTGGGGAGCACTAATATGCACATGATACTAAACAACATGTGGGTATCATAAAATCAATTCCCAAATTCACCAATTTAATGGCTTTAACATGGATTGACATGATACTACACACACATGATAATCAACTACACATGAATCTTGTAATAAATCATGGATTAGAAACCCAATTAACATTTTAATCATGAATACACTTAAATCCAATCATGGAAATAATGGCATCGATCTACTTGAAGTTTTAAAAGAGTTTCATGGACTCCAAGGGTGGAAGGAACCCTTGGATGAAATCCTTGGAATTTAAATCTTGAATTGAAAGCCTTAGGGTTTGTTCTTAAGTAATTTGGGAGAGAATGAGTGTAATTTACTTTGAGAGGGCTGAATTTTGTATTTTTGGGGATGAATAGGGGTGGAAAAATTACCCAATTAACCCTCTGGACGCGTCTTTTTAATGACTGAAAGTGACCTAGTAACGCATAGACCGACATGTCGCATTGATAGGATCGGTTCTATGGCTGACGCACCACATCGAGTCTACGTTAGTTTACTAGAAATTACACTAGGAGCTGAGGGGAAATATTTATCGATGTGATAGGCAATGTGGTGCATCAAAAATCCATCGATACACTAGTTTGGTCTCCCAAATGTGCCTCAAATAATGTCTGAAAAATCTAAAACTCATCTGAGAACACCTACTGACATTCCTGATCATGAAACAACTCAAATATCAATATTTAATGGTTGTCAGGGTCACAAAATAAGATTTCCAACTATGAAGGAAAATATAACTCTATGTATGAGTACATAGCTAAAATTTTCTAAGTCTGGGGCCCCTTAACAAGCTTTAAAAGACTGAATCAAGTTTAGGATTTTGCATTGTCTTACAATATCTCCCCCTTGGGAACATTCATCCTCGAATGAGACTGACTAAGATAGGACAACTTATAGAATGAAAGTACATACTAGACATGCATAACTTAAGCATGATTTCATGGCTGAAACTACTGATATACTGAATTATCATACTTAACATGCATAGCTGATGTATGATTTTGTAATTGATATTACTGATAAGCTGAGTTTGTATACTGAACATGCATATCTACTGCAAGAGTACATGAATGAACTAATTTGTGAATGCATGAATGAATTCTAGAAGCATGACATATGACTGAGCTATTTCATGAAGATATGCATGATATGAGAATGTTATAAACTGGACTGATATCAAACTCATAAAAGAGATCTGAACATGAAACTGAATAAATTCAAGAAAAACTGTTACCTTGAGTTGAGTCTGAGTTTGCAGAGAAAAGGTAAGGATACTTGGTTTGAATATTTGCTTCTTCTTCCGAAGTAGCTCCCTCAACGGACTGATTCTACCAAAGAACTTTGACTAGAGGGACGTTTTTGTTCCTCAGTCTGCGAACCTGGTAATCAAGGATTTTGATTGGAATTTCATCATAAGAGGGGTTGTTCTGAACATCTATACTCTTTACAGGGACTATATCTGCTGGGTTACCTATGCATTTCTTTAGCAAGGAGACATGAAACACTGGGTGCACTGAAACTAAGTTTGAAGGCAACTCAAGCTCTTAAGCTACCTTTTTGAAATAGTTGGGAATTCAGTAAGAACCAACATATCGAGGACTGAGTTTCCCCTTATTTCCGAACCTCTTTACTCCTTTTATAGGAGAGATCATCAAATATACTTAATCACCAATCTCAAACTCAGGATCTTTTCATCATGCATCTACGTACGACTTTTGTCAACTTTGAGCTATATTAAGCCTCTCCCTGATCAACTAAACTTTTTCTAAGGTAAAAAATACCAAGTCAGGCCCTACCACTATGGCATCACCTACTTTAAACCAACCAATGAAAGATCTATATCTCCTCCCATAGAGCGCCTTAAACTGATCCATTTGAATGCTGGAATGGTAACTGTTATTATATGCAAACTCAATCAGTGGAAAATGGTCCTCCCAAATGCCCTTAAAGTCAATGGCACATGCCCTTAAGATATCTTCTAACGTCTGGATGGTCCTTTTTACTTGACCGTCTGTCTGTGGATGAAAGGTTGTACTAAGGTGGACTTGGGTACCAAGACCCTTTTGGAAGGGTTTCCAAAAATAAAAGGTAAAATATATACCTCTGTTAGAAATAATAGATAATGGAACTCCAAGCAGTCTGACGAACTCTCTAACATAGCACTTGTCATAATCCTCGACTAAATAAGAGGTATGAACTCGTAAGAAATGAGCTAACTTGGTCATCCGATCTATGATAAACCATATAAAATCATGCTGACGATGAGTATGACACAAACCCGTCACAAAGTCTATGTTCAATTTTCCCATTTCCATATGGGAATATTAAACTTCTTCATGGACCCACTAGGCTTTTGATGCTCGATCTTAACCTGCTGACATGTGGAGCACTTAGGCATATACTCTGCAATATCTCTCTTCATCCCACTCCACTGATAAACTTGTCACAAGTCATGGTACATCTTAGCGGCCCCTAGATGAATCGAGTAGCGCATACTATATGCTTCTATGAGAATCCGCTACCTCAAGTTATCTACACCTGTCATACATAGTCGACCTTGACAATATAATACTCCATACCCCCTTAGGAGAAAACCTCTACCTTCTAATCTTTGATTGATTCCTTTAACTAGACTAGATTGGGATCTCTATCCTGTTTTTCCTTCACCTAGGAAATTAGAGATGATTCTAAACTACTCTGGACCCATACACTACCTTCTGCTGAATCAACTAAGCGGATACCTAGTTGGGCAAGCTGATGAACTTCCTGAGTTAAATTCTTCTTATAATCTTCCACGTGTGTAACACTACCCATATCCATCCTACTGAGAGCATCAGCCACTACATTGGCCTTGCTTGGATGATACAGGACACTCATGTTGTAGTTTTTTAACAACTCCAACCACCTTCTCTGACAGAGGTTTAGGTCTTTCTAAAAGAACACATATTGAAGGCTCTTATGGTCTGTAAACACATCTACATGTGCCCCATACAAATAGTGCCTCTAAATATTTAAGGCAAATACTATAGCTACTAACTCAAGATCATGAGTTAGATAGTTCTTTTCATGGGGTTTAAGTTGTCTAGAGGCATAGGCTACGACCTTACCTATCTGCATCAAAACATACCCCAAACCAACTCTTGAAGCATCACAATACACAAAACCCATTTGAACCATCTAGTAGAGTCAAGACTGGAGGTATAGTGAGTTGAGTATTCAACTCCTAAAAACTCCTCTCACATGAATTTGGCCACTGGAATTTGACTTTCATTTGAGTCAATCTGGACATAGGGGATGTAATAGATGAAAATCCCTCAACAAACCATTGGTAGCCAGCCAAACCCTAGAAACTCTAGATATTTGATGGAGAGATGGGTTTGGGCCAGTTCCTTATTTCTTTGGTCTTTTAAGGATCTACTCTAATGCCATCATTAGAAACTATATGGCCGAGGAAAGATGCTGAACTTAGCCAAAATTTGCACTTACTGAATTTGGTGAACAACTGATGGCTTCTAAGAGTATACAAAACTATTCTGAGATAGTCTCCATGATCATGCTCACTATGGGAGTAGACAAGAATGTCATCAATAAAGACTATGATGAACATGTATAAGTATTGCTTGAACACACAATTCATCAAGTCCCTAAAAGCTGTTGGGGAATTGGTAAGACCAAATGACATGACGAGGAATTCAAAGTGACCATATCGAGTCCTGAAAGCTATTTTTAGAATATCACATTTTCTGACTCCGAGCTAATGATAGCCTTATCTAAGGTCTATCTTAGAAAAGTAATTGGCACCCTGAAGTTGGTCGAACAAGTCATCGATTATGGGAAGTGGATAATTGTTCTTGACCATGACTTTATTTAGCTGATGATAGTCTATACACATTCTAAGAAAAACTATCTTTCTTATTCATGAATAGAATTGGTTCACCCCAAGGGGATACACTGGATCAGATAAATACCTTATCTAGGAGATCTTTCAACTGTTCTTTTAATTTTTTGAGTTCTGCTAGAGCTATTCTTTATGGTGGAATCGATATAGGCTGAGTATCTAGAAGAAGATCTATTTCGAAGTCAATTTCCTTTTTCGGAGGAATTCTGGAAAGATTTACGAGAAACACATTTGGGAATTCACATGCTACTGGAACTGATTCAAGATTAGGGGCCTCTGAACTAGAGTTTTGGACTCGAACGAGTTGATAGATACATCCCTTAGATATTATTTTTCATGCCCTATGAAAATAAATAAGCTGATCCTTTAGTGTTGAGGTACTACCCCCTATTCTAGGACAGGTTCATTCAGAAATTGGGATTGGAAAATTCTATTTTTGTAGTCCACTGAGGTGTAGCATGAATGAATCAAATGAATGTCGAGAATGACATCGAAATCTATCATCTTTAATTCTGCTAAGTCTGTTGAAGTGACTTTCTGAGATTCCATAAGTGGGTAGTTCTTGTATACCCATCGGGCTATGATAGATTAATCCACTAGGGTAGAGACTTAAAAAGGCTCTGCTAGGATTTTGGGAATGACTCCGAAGTCAACAGCAATATAAGGAGTTATAAAGGACAGAGAAGGTCCTAGATATAACATAGAATAAATATATAAATAATAAACTTGTAACGTACCAGTGACCACATCAGGAGAACTCTTCAAATCCCATCGGGACTGAAGTACATAGAGTCTATTTAGGTGTTCCCACTGGTGGCACTGGAAGTGACACACTACAGATTTGGGCATCGGACTGAGCTGGGGGACAATAATGCTGACTCTGTAAACCCACCTAAGGATACTTTCTGACCCTGTGGCATTTCTTTCCATATCCAAAATATACATCGCTGCAAGCTCTGCAGACACCCTGATGGTTTCTACCATATTTTTGGCAGAGAGGATTTGTTCGGGCACTGCTAACACTACGTTAGGGTTTAGGGCCTGGTGCCCTATCTTTATTACCATCTCTGAATTTCAGCACTGGAGCACTGGCTGAGGATAGAGTTAGGACTGAAGATTTGGTAAGAACTGAGAACGATTACTACCCTCTAACTTAGGCTGGGTAAAGTTCAAACTACTTATTCTAGCTCTCTTTTTCTCCCTCTCCTTCCCCTTATTCTTTGCCTCCTCTATCTGCTGAGCATTGACCATGAGCCTGGATATGTCTATCTCTTTGATTAGCATTGCGGTCCTACACTTCTTGACCATACTGCTAGACACATAAGACACAAACTTACTCATCTTAGATCTGCTACCACATAAGGGTCATATCTGGCTAACTGAGTATTCTTGAGAGAATACTCTTGTACTATCATTTTTCCCTTCTTTAGATTAATACACTCTAAAACCTTTGCTTCTCTCAACTCTAGTGGGAAGAACCTATCAAGAAAAATAATAGCAAACTCCTCCCATTCAATGGGCCCTGTATCTGTGGTGCTCTCTGCTTTTCACTTCTTAAACCATGAGTGAGACATATCCTGCAACTAATATAGCCAACTTAGCACTCTCACTAGCAGTCACTCCCATAATGTCTGTAACTTTCTGCACCTGATCAAAGAATTCTTTTGGGTCCTCATCTAATTTAGACCCGATAAAATAAGGAGTGTTCATTCAAGTGAAGTCCCAAATCCTGGTTATAGCAGTATTGGCCACTGGGTAGGCTGGAACGGTTGGCATTCATTATTGGCTGCCACTAAATTGGCTAGAGTGGTAAATGCAGCCTTGAATTCTGCTTGGGAGACATACTCGTCTAGAGGATCTGCCTGAGCGGGCTGAGGGGCTAGCTGATTTTTTGTTCTTCTTCCATTCTTCTTGTGAGGCATGTTCTATAAATGAAAGGAAGAAAAATATTAGACTGAGACTTTAACTGGAGCTCAGGCTCACTTATACAACATGAATACTAAAAGAATGGAAACTTTTCCTAAGACATCTAATATTCTCCTGCCCATTAGTGTGGAGCACTATACACCCATGCATAAAACTCTACCAGACGTGACTTTCAGACTTCCTAGGACTCTATTGAACCTTTGGCTCTGATACCAAGTTTGTAACATCCTGAGTCTATACCCTAGATACAACACAGTGCTAGCGACTCCGAAGGACCACCAACTAACCCATGACTGGTACTGCTGGGAGTATTGAATAATAATAACACTATAATACTGATATTACTGAAATAAATGTGGAAGGTAGGCTGAATTTTCCATAAAGTTCATAACTAAAAACAAATACTGGATACTAAAAACTGAATACTAAAAATAACTAAAAACAACTACTGGATACTAAAAATTGAATGCTGAAATATCTTTCTAAAATACTCTAGACTGAAAGCCTCTAACTGTCTAAACTATGGAGTTGATGGGACAAGTACCCAGCTAACTATGACTACTGAAAACTATACTAAAATGCTAAAATAATACTTTGTCCTTGAATTATGAGGACTCACCACTAAATTTGCTACTGAAAAGCTGGGCTGCTAAGCACGGTCAGGAGCCCATGCATCTGAACCTATGATTTAAGACATCATAGCACAAAAGAAAGGTATGCTTTAGTACTTTGAATGTACTGGTATGCTAAGTGAGGTAGGATGATATCCATAGGTTTTTATGCATAAACAATAACTGACTGATTAACATGAACACAATTGAATGAGAGAACATGCATAAATACATAAATTGTAACTGAGATCATATTAACTCTGGTTATTGAGTTGTGAATATTGATTAACTAATTCTAAGTTTATTGATTCAGTAATACTAGGATATGAGTGACTATTTCTAATAGTCCTATTTGATAACTGGGTGACTATATATGATTGTCCTAGTTTTGTAGAACTAATTAGAATTCTATACTAAGACTGAAATAGAAACTAAAACTGAGGAAGGTAATCATCTAACTGATATGCCCCTCTCTGAATGGATTAGGGTCCAACCTGTAACCCAAGTTGGAAGGGTATCAGTACCATGCCACAGGTAAAGACAAGCTGTAAGTTAACCCTCTCAGATAGAAAGCTCTTTCGTCAACCCTTGCTAGCAGGAAAACTCAGATGAGATGTATCAAACCTAGTCTGGTAGGAAGATATCTCAACCTATGCTTGATATGTATTTTTACAACACAGGGATTGCTACTAGGGGTGACACCCTATGCTCCATAGGAATGCCCCCATCTCTGGGTTCGCTCTGTGTTGAATCCTACTCCTAACTGAATAGACACTGAACTAATTTCTAGTCTATACTAGGATTGACTAAAATGTCACTGATCATACTGTCTAAATGAACTGAACTGAGCTCACTGTGTTCTCCTAACTGATAGAATACTACTAAGTTATGTTGACTAACCGAGTTCACTGAGTTATGAACTGAATAATAAATTAAGACTGTGACTGATTACTGAGTACTACTGTTCGTGACACTATTGAGACTATTCTGTAACTACTGTAGCTCTAGGTAAACAGCTAAATTATCGGGTATTAAATATCCCTAGGACTCAATAGCTTGAAAAGTAAAGCATAGAGTAATCTTGAAAGGCAAAACATTGTGCACTTATTCATAACTCTTCCATGGAGACATTTTATCAAACAGTTGTAATGCATAAGCTTATACATATACTAGTATGCGATGATTTTCCCTATTTAATTCACATGAGTATTTCAACAAACACTTGGGGAGCACTAATATGCACATGATACTAAACAACATGTAGGCATCATAACATCAATTCCCAAATTCACAAATTCAATGGCTTCAACATAGATTAATATGATACTACACACATGATAATCAATTACACATGAATCTTATAATAAACCATGGATTAGAAACCCAATTAATATTATAATCATGAATACACTTAAAATCATGACATCAATCTACTTGAAGTTTTAAAAGAGTTTCTTGGACTCCAAGGGTGGAAGGAACCCTTGGATGAACACTTCACATACCTTAATTCTTGAATTCTTGAAGAGTGGTGGTGAAATCCTTGGAATTAGAATCTTGAATTAAAAGCACTAGGGTTTGCTCTTGAGTAATTTGGAAGAGAATGAGTGTAATATTCTTTGCAAGGGCTGAATTTTGTATTTTTTGGGGTTGAATAGGGGTGGAAAAATTACCCAATTAACCCTCTAAATGCGGCTTTTTAATGACTAAAGCTGACCTAGCGATGCATTGACCAATATATCATTTTGATAGGATCGATGCTATGGCCGACACACCGCGTCAGTTTGCTTCAGTTCACTGGAAATTGCAATGAGAATTGGGGTGAAATATTCATCAATGCGATAGGCGATGTGGTGCAATGAGATCGCATCAATACACTAGTTTGGTCTCCCAAACATTCCTCAAATAATGTCTGAAAAATCCAAAACTCATCCGAGAACACCTACTGACATTCCTTATCATGAAACAGCCTAAAGATTGACATATAATGATTATCAGGGTCACAAAATAAGATCATCAACTATGAAGGATAAAGTAACTCTAAGTATGAGTACTTCGCTAAAATTTTTTAGGTATGGGCCCCTTAACCAGCTTTAAAGGACTGAATCAAGCTTAGGGTTTTGCAGGGTCTTACATGCTTGCCCCAATTGAGGAGAGAAGAATTCCTACTCCACTGTATCCTACAAATTCAAGCGGAACAAGACAATACCACTCTTATAGAGGAAGATCTACCATCTCACAGGATAGTTCGTGAAGTGGCAATCCCACTTCTGACTAGTTTGACCTGCCCTTTTCAAAAACTGGCTGCTTGAGGTAACTTTTAGCTGAAACAAAATATGGAGCATCTTTTGATCAACACTGGAAAATTTATGGGTCTTTCACATGAAGATCCATAGGTCCACCTGTCAACTATATTAGGCTAACACTTTTCCCTTTTTCACTATTGGGGGAAACAATGAAGTTGTTGAACGCTGAGCTGACAAGTTTAATCAAAACTTGGGATGACTTAACCCATAGATTCCTTATCCAATTCTTTCTATTTGGCAAGACTGTAAGACTGTGTAGTGAGATTGTGAGCTTCAAATAAAAGCTAGATAATAACTTATATCATGCATGGAGGTTCAAAGCTCTCCTTCAGGATTGTCTATATCATCATCAGTCCAATGAGGTACTATCTCACACTTTTCTTGAGGAACTTGATCATAACTCAAAAATTTTGCTAGATTCAGCTGCAGGTGGTCGGAGTTGGAATTGACGTATGATGAGCTATACTCCTTGTTGAACTGGATTGTATAAGGGAATCCTGAGTAGCATTCTAACTAAAGAAGCTCTACAAAGAAGGTTGCAGGTGTGTTGGAGGTAGACCAGTTTACTATTATATGTGCTCAAATTGTTGCACTACAAAATTAGTTAACTACTCAGCTTAGCAATACGAAATTGGGGGTTACACATCCTGTAGCAATAACTAATACAATTCATCAAAAACATACATGGTGCAAGATTTATGGCAACAATGATCATTCTTCAGCTATGTGCGGTGCAAATACTAAGTCAGTGATTTTTGTGGGAAATTCTCAAAGGCTGAATTATGGGAATTCCTACAACTAGAAGTGGCAGACTCAACCTCTAATTTCATTATGGATTAACTAACAACAACAATAGGTTCAAGGAAATTAAGCCACTTGCAATATGGAAGAGATGCTGAAACAGATTTTAGTTTCTCAAGGATAGTTGGCAGTAGATATAAAGAACCAGCAGATGGCTATAAAGAACTTAGAGATGCAAGTTAGGCAAATGCAGTAGGAACAAGATGTCATGCCTCAAGGTAGTTTTCCAAGTGATACTGAAAATCCTAAAGAATCAATGATAATCACTTTGATAAGTGGTAAAGATCTCAAAGAAGAACCTCCAAAGACAACTAAAAAGGTAGATGCAGGGTTGGTTCCTAAACAGGTTGATGACAAAGTTGTTGAAAATTTGAGAAAGTCTGAGTATTCAAAAACCATAGTGGCTGAACAGGTAAAGAAGAGACCACCACCACCTTTCCCATCGAGGGTTAGAAAAGAGAAGGAGGATGTGTGATTCAAGAAGTTCTTTGACAAATTCAGAGAGCTTCACATTAATATTCCTCTTTTAGATGTTTTCCAATGAATGCTCAAGTATGCTAAGAACTTGAAGGATGTGCTCATTAAAAGAGTTAAGCTACAGGATGTTGAGACAGTAGCACTCACTGAGGATTATAGTTTTGTGGTGGTGGAGAAGATACCTAAAAAGCTCAAAGACCTTGGGAGTTTCATGCTCCCTATTCAAATTGGCAAAAGTGAGGTGGTCTACTGATGTGTAAGCATATACTAATACATTTAAGGATTTTAACTGAGAATAATTCCAAATTCTTAAGCAACTTTTATTATTTTTGATTGTTTTATCTTTGATTTTTTAGTGGAAGTCAAGAAGCAAGAGAACAAAAAATGATAAAAATAAAAGAGTTAAAATCTGAAGCAAATAGAAGAGAAGTGTGGTTGACGATATTCCTGATAAGTCGTCAACACTTAGATAGGTTATCAGCTTCATCATCATCCTTAAATAGAGAATGGGATTCAGTTCGAAGAAGTGACAATGATATGTGGTAAGCTGTCATCCTTGTGATAAGTCATCAGAGTCGCCGTAAGCCTTAGACAGAACATGGGAGCTGAGGTGGAGAAGTGATGACATTGTCTGATATGTCGTTACTATTTTGATAAGTCATCAGGATTCACCATCAGCCTTAAGTAGAAATTGTCAAAATTGAACGGGATCTGACGAGATTCGTGATAAGTCGTCAGGATCCTAATAAAGCATCACGCATGGCGTCACCTAATTAGAGAAGAACACTGAACTTTGTGGTTTTGTTTCCATAATTAGGGTGAACTATTTAAAGTATTTTTTAGGGCTTTCTTGAGGCTGGTACTCAACATTTTGAACATATTTTGGAATGCACATATTTTGTATTTTCTCTCTAGTTTCTTGGCCTGAACAAAATAATTAACTTTAAAGAGATTATCATCAATATTTGAGGATTTCTACTTTGATCTAATCTGAGAAACACTCGTTGCTATTTATATTGCTGTAAGTTCATCTTTCAAATTATGAATTCAACTTGTTGTATCGATTATTACATTATGAGTGACTAAATCCATTTAACTCAAATTACGAGATCTATGGGTTAGGTCTTGGTAAGTTGTTAAGTGTTCAAGATTCTAAAGATAATAGGACTCCTTGATAATTCCGAGGTTTTAATTATTGTCTATTGGTTGCAAATGATAGATAGCACCTGTCTTGATTTGCTTGAGATAAGAAATCAACTATAGTAGGAAGTGAATTATTGATAGGGACTTGGAAGCTACCAACCTTTTGTTTAATAATTGATATTGTAACAAGGTTAATTAACCTGAGGTGATGTCTGGTTAGTGAATATAAATTCTCTAAGTTTGAGAGGATTAGGTAATTAAATGCTTAAGTAGGTCGAGAGACATTTAGGCATAACTTCGATAAAGACAATCTGTTGTTCCTACCTATCGTGAGAATCTTGAATCACTATTAGCATCTGTCAAGTACCAAAACCCATAGTGAACATAATTCTGGTTTTACATAAACTCTTGATTACAAACATTGAAACTAAAGTGATCAACAATTATTTGCTAATCTCTAAAACCTCCATTTAAGGAAACATCCAACTATTATTTGATTAAATTGCAAACGACTTACGTTCACACCATATTCCTTGTGGGATTCGACCCTAACCTAGTTGGGTTATATATGGACAACGATTGCTTACATTCTCACATGAGAGGTGTAGTTTGAGTGTTATCATCTATGCACTTAGCAATTTATGGGAAAGTATCATCTTGATGCCCCTCTCTTTATTCAACACTATGGGCTTGGGGAAGCTAAGACAAAGCTTCATGCTACTTACATTGGAAAATTGAACCATAGCTCATCCTGAAGGAATCATAAAGGATGTTTTCATCAAGGTTGGTAAGTATATTATTCCTACTGATTTTATTGTTTTAGATTTTTAGGAAGATGAAAGAGTGCTAGTAATCTTGGGATATCCATTCTTTATGATGGGAGGATCATTGATATATATGTAGACAATACACTCACAATGAGCCTGGATGATGAAAAGGCAATTTCAAAGTGTACTAACCACTCAAGACATTATCCCATTACAAACATAATTACAGTGATTGAAGGGGGTAAGTGTGGGGTGGTCAAGTTTAGTCCACCAAAGACCTCTTCAAACTTGTCAGGATTCACTGTTAGCCTTAAGTAGAAATTGTCAAAATTAAAGAAGAGCAGACAACATTCGTGATAAGTAGTCAGGCTCCTGATAAGACGTCACGTATGTTGTCACCCAATCCAAGAAGAACATCGAACTCTGTGATTTTCTTTCCATAATTAGGGTTAACTATTTAAAGTATTATTCACGGTTTTCTAGGGGCTAGTACTCGACATTCTAAACATATTTTGGAATGCACGTATTTTGTATTTTCTCTCTAGTTTCTTGGCTTGAACAAAACAATTAACTTTGAAGAGATTATCATCAATATTTTGGGATTTCTACTTTAGTCTAGCTGAGAAACACTCGTCGCTATTAATCTTGTTGTAAGTTCATATTTCAAATTATGAATTCAACTTGTTGTATCGATTATTACATTATGAGTGGCTAAATCCCTTTAACCCAAATTATGGGATCTATGGGTTAGGTCTTGGTAAGTTGTTAAGTGTCTAAGATTCTAAAGATAATAGGACTCCTTGATTATTCCGAGGTTTTAATTATTGTCTATTGGTTGCAAATGATAGATAGCACCTGTTTTGATTTGCTTGAGATAAGAAATCAACTATAGTAGGAAGTGAATTATTGATAGGGACTTGGGAGCTACCAACCTTTTGTTTAATAATTGATGTTGTAACAAGGTTAATTAACCTGAGGTGATGTCTGGTCAGTGAATACAAATTCTCTAAGTTTGAGAGGATTAGGTAATTAAATGCTTAAGTAGGTCGAGAGACATTTAGGCATAACTTCGGTAAAGACAATCTGTTGTTCCTACCTATCGTGAGAATCTTGAATCACTATTAGCATCTGTCAAGTACCAAAACCCATAGTGAACATAATTCTGGTTTTACATAAACTCTTGATTACAAACATTGAAACTAAAGTGATCAACAATTATTTGCTAATCTCTAAAACCTCCATTTTAGGAAACATCCAACTATCATTTGATTAAATTGCAAACGACTTACGTTCACACCATATTCCCTGTGGGATTCGACCCTAACCTAGTTGGGTTATATATGGACAATGATCGCTTACTTTCTCATATGAGAGGTATAGTTTTAGCATTATCAAAAATGGTGCTGTTTTCGAGGAATATGGTTGTAAGTTAAAGTTTGTGTGTGCTAATTGACTGTTAGCCAAGTTTCCTAGTTTTATGTTTATTTGTTGTTTTTGTTTATTCCAGGATATTTGTAGTGTATGCCAAGAACTAGAAGTTTGAGAGAACCATTATTACAATTTAATCTAGAACCGCAACGAATTGGAAGAATGGCAGAAGAGCAGGAGCCTAATAGGTTAGCAGTCTTAGCTAGAGCTCAGGTAAATATGCAGAATGTCGATCAACAAGTACGACATCCAAATCCTGAGGATAAAAATTTGGGAGACAAGGAGATACTAAACCCTGTTAAACCAAGGCGTCCAAAACAAATAGTTGCACCAGTACAGCATACTGCCAATAGGAACCGTCCATTCAGAGCAAGGTAGGATCACCAGCTGGTCCAATATAACCTCAATGATGATGATGATGGAATGGATAAAGCAGGTGAAATGGTGCAATTATTCCTCCATCATTGGAACTTAGGGCAAAATTCAACATTACGAGTACTATGATTCAACTCCTAAATCTAAAGGGGTTGTTTGGTCGCCTTCCTTAGGATAACCCAAACTTGCATCTGGTGAACTTTTTCACCATCTGTAAATATTTTGACAACCCAGGAGTGGGTTAGAATACTATCCATTTGAGATTATTTCATTTTTCTTTGTCTGTCGAGGCAACATTGTGGCTTAACAAGCTGACACCCAATTCTATAACCAAATGGAAGCAGTTGAAAGGAGCTTTCCTAGAAAGGTTCTTTCCACCTTCCAGAAAGGTACATTTGAGTGATGAGATTAGCAACTTTAGACAGCTCCTAACTGAAGTCTTGCATGAAACTTGGGAGATATTCAAAAAGAAGCTGACGTAGTATTTGAACCACAATATGACGAACATACACTTGATGGAGACTTTGTACAGGGCTTTTAACTCTATAATAAAAACAATTATAGATAATGTTGCTGGTGGTTCATTTGTTGATCTTATATTCCCAAAGGCTTCAGAAATTCTAGAGAGAATAACCAAACATAGTCGTGTATGCATACCAGAGACTCTGTGGTAGCAAGCCCCACTATTTCTGTGGGTATGACTGCAGAAAAATATAGGAGAGACGAGGAGCATGACCAATACATGGCTTACCTACAAATATAGATGGACTTGATAACCAAGCACTTACTATCAGGCAAGACTGAGAAGGTGAAAGTTGTGGGATCTCAAGATAGAGTTAATATTGATCAAGAATATGAGGCAAACTATGTTAATAATCAAGGGGGTTTCTGACGCAATAGCCAAGGGAATCAAGGTCAAAATTATTATGATAAACTTGGTTATAAATATAGGGAGCAGGGAAATTAGAGGAGCAATAATGATAGAAGCGGTTTATATATCCTTCCTGGATATCGTAAGGCTGCTATAACAAGTACTGAAAAGATATCCATAGAGGACATGATGGATAAATTGTTAAAGGGAGTGGAGGTTACCAACTCAGGAGTGACTACCATGAAGACCGATCTATCATCTATTAGTCAGTTGGTAAACTCGCACTCCGCTTCGATCAAGTAGTTAGAACAGTAAATGAGCCAACTCTTCACAGCACTGATTAGATAAAGAATGGAACATTTCCTTGTGATATAGTCCAGAATCTGTGGAATGATGGCTCATGTATGGCGATTACCACTAGAAGTGGTAAGATATTACCTAGCCCTTCTGTGGGCAAAAATATAGTTGATAAGGTAGTTGATTATAAACCAGAAAAAGGTGATCAAGTGGAGCCTAAAAAGCTAGATGGTTCTAATGATGCTCCAGAAAAAGTGAAAGAGAAGGAGAAGGAGGTAGTGCTGAAAACTCTCCCAAGATTACCACTTCCTTTTCCTTAATGATTGAAGAAAAAAACTGATGATGCAAAATTCAGCAAATTCAGGGCAATGCTAAAATAATTGACAGTGAATTTACCTTTGGTGGATGCATTTATGCAAATGCCAGGGTATGCTAAATTCATGAAGGAACTTGTGACTAAGAAAAAAGCAGTAAGCTACGAACTGGAGGAAAATATCTATCATTGTAGCGTTATTTCTACGAGGATGTTGGTGTAGAAGAAGCCAGACCAGGAGCATTCACTATTCCTTATATGATTGGGTCTCTAGAATTATCCAAGGCATTATATGATCTGGGAGCGAGCATTAATCTGATGCCACTGGCTATATATAAAAAGATGGGTTTGGGAAATCCCACTCCCACCAATATGTAACTCATGATGGCAGATAGGTTAGTAAAATAACCTGTTGGTATTTTATATGATGTGTTGGTGAAGGTATCTAGCTTTATGTTCCCTATGGAATTTATTATTTTGGATTGCGAGGTGGACTTCGAGGTTCCCATAATTTTGGTTGACCTTTTCTCGCAATCGGAAGTATGTTGATTGATTTGAGAGCTAATAAGCTCTTATTCAGGATGAATGATGAAGTGGTGTGATTTGATATATGCCATTCAATGAAGAATCATGAATAAATGAGTGTCTTCTCAGTTGTTGATGTGTATTATGAGGATGAACAGGAGGTATCAATAGAGGAGCAACTTGTTATTAAGCCTTTAGCCACAGTTCTAATAAATTTTGATCGTGAAGGAATTGAGAAGTATGAAGAGACTTTTTATTCTTTGTCAGGATTGGGTTCATACTCTTATGCTCCTATGAAGCTTGACCTTGATCTTGCTAATCGACCAACACCACCGGCTAAGACATCTATTGAAAAGCCATTGATGTTGGAATTGAAAGAACTGTCTGGGAATTTAAGATATGTGTTTTTGGGCAACAAAAACACGCTACCCATTATAATTACGGCTGATTTCGGAGAACATCAGGTAGAATCACTTATTTTAGTACTTCAGAGGTACAAGAGAGCAATAGGTTAGACTATCACAGATATTATTGCCATACTTTCTGGCATCTACACGCATAAAATACAACTTAAGGAAGATTGTATTCCAACCATTGATCACAAGTTTTGTATTAACCCACTAATGTAAGAGGTGGTTAAGATGGAAATTATTAAGTGGTTAGATGCAGGAGTGGTTTACCCTATTTCTAACAGCAAATGGGTGAGCCCAGTTCAATGTGTGCCAATAAAAAGGGCATGACTATGGTTTCAAATGAAAGGAATGAGTTTATTTTACTCAGGCCTTTGACTGGGAGGAGAGTTTACATGGACTACCACAAACTAAACTCATGGACTTTGAAAGACCACTTCCCTGATACCCTTTATGGACCAAATGCTTGATCGATTGGCCGGAAGGGGATGGTATTGCTTCTTGGATGGTTATTCTAGATATAACCAGATCTATATTGCTCATAAAGATCACGAGAAGATGAGATTCACAAGCCCATATGGCACCTTTGTATTTAAGAGGATGTCGTTTGGTCTATGCAATGCACCCACTACTTTTCAACGGTGCATGATATCTATTTTCTTAGATATGGTGGAGGACACCATAGAGGCATTTATGGATGATTTCTTTGTGGTGGAAGATTCTTTTGAGTTGTGTTTGGCAAAGTTAAGTATGGCCGTGAAATGATGTATTGAATTCAATTTGGTGCTTAATTGGGAGAAATGTCACTTTATGGTAAAGGAGGGCATCGTTCTCAGGCATAAAATTTTAGTAAAATGGATAGAGGTTGATCGATCCAAGGTTGAAGTTATTGAGAAACAACCACCTCCTATTTCAATAAAGGGAGTGCATAGTTTTCTTGGACATGCTAGTTTTACCGAAGGTTTATAAGAGACTTCTTGAAGGTTGCAAATCCATATTTGAAAATTTTAGAGAAAGAAGTAAAGTTTTCCTTTGATGATGATTGCTTGAACGCATTTGAATGCCTTAAAAAAAGCTGATTGAGGCCTCTATCATTGTTGCACCAGACTGGTCAAAACCATTTGAGATCATGTGTAATGCAAGAGGTGTTGATTTTAGATCTGTATTAGGACAAAAGAAGTACAAATTGTTTCATCCAATATATTATCCCAGCAAAGCACTGAATAGAGCATAAAATAACTATACCATCACTGAGCAGGAACTTTTAGCTGTAGTGTATGCTTTTGAGAAATTGAGGGCTTATTTGCTTGGGACCAAGGTGGTGATCTACACTGACTATCTAGCCTTGAGGTATTTGATGGCTAAGAAGGATACAAAACCAAGGCTGATTAGATGGGTGTTGCTGCTACAAGAATTTGACTTTGAAGTCAAAGATAGGAAGGGTTGTGAAAACCAGGTTGCGGATCATCTATCTAGAATGGAAGGTGAGCAGGCAATTAGTGATTAAATAAAAATAAATTCTGCATTTCCTGATGAGGAGATCTTGGCTGCTGCTGTGGAGAAACTTTCTTGGTACGCTAATTTTGCAAATTATATTGTGAGTGAGGTCATTCTATAAAATCTTTCTTTCCATCAATGAAAGAAATTCCTTAATAATATGACACATTACTTCGGGGATGAGCCTATCTTTTTCGAAGATGTGCTGATAATATTTTAAGGAGGTGTGTGCCAGAAGTAGATGTATTATGTATATTGGAAGCATGTCATGCTTCCCCAGTTGGAGGTCACCATGCAGGTGACCAAATGGCTAGGAAGGTCTTGCAGAGCGGCTACTATTGGCCAACATTATTTAAGGGTGCTCATGAGTTTGTGATGAAATGCGACCAATGTCAGAGGCAGGGGTCGATCTCCAAAAGACATGAGTTTCCTTAGACTAAGATGCTTGAAGTGGAATAGTTTGACGTATGGGGCATCGATTTCATGGGTCCTTTTGTAAGATCGTATGGGATGAAGTATATTTTAGTTATTGTTGACTATGTCTCAAAATGGGTTAAAGTTGTTGCCTTGACTAATAATGAAGGAAAGAGGATTGTTTCTTTTCTCAAGAAGAACATCTTCTCTCACTTTGGAGTAATACATATTATTATAAGCGATAGAGGATCTTATTTTTGAAAAAAAGTGTTTCAAGTTGCCTTAGCAAAATATGGGGTAAAACAACATAGAGTAGCCACTCCATATCACCGATAAACTAGTGGGCAAGTGAAGGTTTCAGATCATGAGATTAAAGCCATCCTAGCCAAAACAGTGAATTCTAGTCAGAAAGACTGGTCTCAAAAGCTCAATGATGCCTTGTGGGCATACCGAACTGCTTTCAAGACACTCATTGGCATGTCATAATTCCAGTTGGTCTATGGCAAAGCATCCCATTTAACAATTGAACTGGAGCACAAGGCTTTTGGGCACTCAAAAGGTTAAATTTGATTTAGAAGGAGGCAGCAAAACTAAGATTGGGACAACTGAATGAGATAGATGAATTCCATCTCAGGGCATATAAAAGAGAAGGCCTACATAAAGAAAAGATAAAGAAGTATCATGATTGGAGGATTGAGAAATGAGAATTCCAAAATCGTTACTTAGTGCTTCTATTTAATCCTAGACTCAAACTATTCCCAGGTAAGCTTAAATCTAAGTGGTTAGGCCCATTTAGAGTTAGTTAAGTGTACTCATCTGGAGTAGTAGAACTTGAAAATAAAGACGACAGCTCCATCAAGGTAAATGGGCAATGATTCAAACTTTATATTGGTCTAAAAGACTCGATGAAAAGTACTGCTACTATCTATCTTGATGAAGTACAAAGTAATTGAGACATCTAAGTCATGTCGTGACGTTAAATCAGGCACTGCATGGGAGGCAACCCAAGATTCCCGTTCTTGATCTACTCTAGGTATACCTTAACCCTTAGTTTATTTTTTCTTTGATTTTAAGTTAAGGGTGTAGGGTGAGTTGTTGTTGTAACATTTTGTAGTTGACTAGGAGAAATACAAGTACTTGAGGCAGCTAACACAGTTTTGTTATTTTGTGAACACCTCTCAAGTGGTCTAATTCTTTAACTTAGTGATTTGCATCTAATTATGAACACTGTACATCTTTGTATGGTATTAGTTCTAGTGACTTAATAACCATTGCTAAATACTTACATGAACCAGATAAGTAGTAACTTGTGATATACTTATGTGCCATGTGCATGTGAGATTTTACTTAGTTCCCTTTGTACGTTGGATTCAGAACTTACCCGATTAGTCATACATAGATTGAAGGATAGGGGTTAGGAAAGGATCATAGGCCATTTTGATATAAGCTCACTTTAGCCTAAATGACCTTCCATGTATGCATAATATCCCTTGATCCCTATTTTGAGCCTGAATAGCCAATTTCTTTTTATGATACCTATCACCGTCCCATTTTTATATCATAATGAACCTGTTTTGGCCCTGGTCCTCCTTGGACACTGTGCACTTTGACTTAGGCAAATGGCCTAAGTTAAGGATGGCTATCATAGGAGTGCCTAATGTATAATGAGTATGAAGAAAGGTAGAGTAAAAGAAAAGAATAAAAAGCTGGGTGCGGTGGAAAAGACCAAGAAAAGAAAAGTGGTGGAAAAGAGCAAGAAAAGAAAAGTGGTGGAAAATACGAAGTGATTGTAGAAAAGAACCACACACATCCTGAAAAAGTATGATCAAGTATAGACAAGAGTAGAAGAAGGTAAATGAGTGAGACCCCAAAAGCTAGTGTAGTGACTAAGATCGAGTATCATATCATTCCCTAGCCTATATTACAAGCCAAAGAGAAGAGCTCTAGTGATCCTAGTTGGCCTGTCTGATGATCTTGGTAATGAAAATAAGGCCAAGCCTATGGTATTCGGCATACATTGATTGGAACTTCATTTTGAGAGTGAGTTTCTTGTGATTATCCCTATGGTTACATATGTGATGTCTGATATAAGTGCAATGGGACTTCTTTGTAGTGAGGGAACAATAGTTATGTTACTAGTTGCTAACTTGTTTGGATAGTGTAAGATTGATATATGCATGGTTGTTGTTGCTGATTTGATGCCATATCTTGATTCCTGTGTGTCACGTTGTTGCTCTTCAATAATATATGAGTTGTTTGTAAATTGATTGACCTTGGAGATGGTGAAGATGTTTTGAGATAATAAGGATGGTTGATTATTGAATGTACTTTGCATTCTCTTGGTTGTGTTTTAGTTGCTTGAGGACAAGTAATTGTTTTAATTTGAGGGTGTTGATGTGTGAGAATATGGTAACACATTTGAGGCTTTTAACGGAGAATAATTGCAAAGTCTTAAGAAAATTTTGTAATTTTTATTGTTTTATCTTTGATTTTGCAATGAAAGTCAAGAGGCAAGAGAACCAACAATGATGGAACTAAAAGAGTTGAAATCTGAAAAAAATAGAAGAGAAGTATGGCCGATGACATTCTTGATAAGTTGGCACTCCGATAGATTATCAGCTTCATCGTCAGCCTTAAATAAAGAATAAGATTCAGTTGGAAGAAGCGATGAACATATGTGATAAGCCATCAGCCTTGTGATAAGCCATCAGATTGCCGTCAACCTTAGACAGAACATGGGAGCTGAGGTAGAGAAGTGACGACATTATCTGATATGTCATCATAGTTTTGATAAGCCGTCAGGATTCACTATTAGCATTAAGTAGAAATTGTCAAAATTGAAGAAGAGCGGACGACATCCATGATAAGTCGTTAGGCTCCTGATAAGACGTCACGCATGTCGTCACCTAATCCAAGAAAAACACTAAACTCTCTGATTTTCTTTCCATAATTAGGGTTAACTATTTAAAGTATTATTTAGGGTTTTCTTGGGGCTAGTACTTGACATTCTAAACATATTTTGGAACACATGTATTTTGTATTTTCTCTCTAGTTTCTTGGCTTGAACAAAATAATTAACTTTGAAATGATTATCATCAATATTTTGGGATTTCTACTTTGATCTAATCTGAGAAACACTCGTTGCTATTAATCTTGTTGTAAGTTCATATTTTAAATTATGAATTCAACTTGTTGTATCGATTATTACATTATGGGTGGCCAAATCCCTTTAACCCAAATTATGGGATCTATGGGTTAGGTCTTGGTAAGTTGCTAAGTTTTAAAGATTCTAAAGGTAATAGGACTCCTTAATAATTCTGAGGTTTTAATTATTGTCTATTGGTTGCAAATGATAGATAGCACCTGTTTTGATTTGCTTGAGATAAGAAATCAACTATAGTAGGAAGTGAATTATTGATAGGGACTTGGAAGCTACCAACCTTTTGTTTAATAATTGATGGTGTAACAAGGTTAATTAACCTGAGGTGAAGTCTGGTCAGTGAATACAAATTCACTAAGTTTGAGAGGATTTGGTAATTAAATGCTTAAATAGGTCGAGAGACATTTAGGCATAACTTTGATAAAGAGAATCTGTTGTTCCTACCTATCATGAGAATCTTAAATCACTATTAGCATCTGTCAAGTACCAAAACCCATAGTGAACATAATTCTTGTTTTACATAAACTCTTGATTACAAATACTGAAACTAAAGTGATCAACAATTATTTGCTAATCTCCAAAACCCCCATTTCAGGAAATATCTAACTATCATTTAATTAAATTGCAAACGACTTAAGTTCACACCATATTCCCTGTGGGATTCGACCCTAACCTAGTTGGGTTATATATTGACAACGATCGCTTACATTCTCACATGAGAGGTTTAGTTCGAGTGTTATCATCTATGCACTTAGCAATTTGTGGGCAAGTATCATCTTGATGCCCCTCTCCTTGTTCAACACTATGGGCTTGGGGAAGCTAAGACCAAGCTTCGTGTTACTTCAATTGGAAAATTGAACCATAGCTCATCCTGAAGGAATCATAAAGGATGTTTTCATCAAGGTTGGTAAGTTTATTATTCCTACTGGTTTTATTGTTTTAGATTTTTAGAAAGATGAAAAAGTGCTAGTAATCTTGGGATATCCATTCTTTATGATGGGAGGATCATTGATATATGTGGAGACGATACACTCACAATGAGGTTGGATAATGAAAAGGCAATTTCAAAGTGTACTAACCACTCAAGATACTATCCCATTGCAAATATAATTACAGTGATTAAAGGGGGTAAGTGTGGAGTGGTAGAGTTTAGTCCACCAAAGATCTCTTCGAACTTCCTCATTGAGCTGCCCAAGCTACAAATCCCCTAGCCCAAAATAATGCAGATTGATGAGCTTGAAAAGTCTATTATCGAGAAAATTATTAATCTTGAGAGTTCAAACTCAAAAGGTAAGAAATGAATAAGAAACTGTCCTCCAAGTAGAAAGAAGAGGATGAAGGAAAATGGATGAGTCCAAGAATGGGTCGTGCCACGACACTAAATCACACACTACTTGGGAGTCAACCCAAGTCAAGATATGTTTTATTTTCAGTATTTTGAGTTTTTACTTCACTAGTTTTTTATTTTTATTGAGTCACAAGATGATGGGAAGTCTGAGTACCGAAAAACCAAAGCTAAGGATTATGGAGAACACTAAGTGTGGGGTTATTGGACCCTCTTGATGTATAAATATGCTAGTAGCTAGGCCTAAAGGCCTCAAGGAGTATTTCTAGCTCTACTTTTAAGTACACTTTGGGGACAAAGTAGATTTTTAAGTGTGGGGTGGGGAAATTCCCATTTTTAGGAGTAATTTTAATTTTTTTTTGTGTTCGGAATAAGTGGGATTTTCTTTTTTTGCGCTATATTTGACTGTATGATGCAAATGTTTTGGTTGTAAAAGTATGTTAATTGTGTGAATTACTACTTTTGAGACTCCTAGGATCATGATTATGACTCTTTTATTGTTTGGCTTGATATTGAATTCATGTGTTTGTTTGGTTGAGAGTCTATGAGGATCCTACTTACGTTGAGCATGCACCAGGTGTGTGTGAGGTTGTTGTCTATTCCCTGTTATACTCGAGGACTAAAACTTGCTTGGTGTGTGTGTAAATAGAAATAAAGAGTATGGGTTTAGGAGATGATATAGGCATTTCTTTGATAGCCATGTTTATACCCTTTTTTGGCCTACCCTTGTGCATAATCCTAGTTAACACCAACGAGCCTTTAGCTTATTCTTTGGTAGCCTCATATATTGCCTGTATCCCTTTCTTTGATTGAATTTAATTTGATCCAAATCTCTTAAGTGCTTTAGTTACAATTTACTTGAGTAAGGAGTTTGAAATTCATGTAGGAGAAAGGTGAAAGTGAAGCCCCAAAGTAATAGTTATTGGTGTGTACAATTGTTGTGTTGTGGTTTAGAGTTAGAGACATATATGCTAACGAAATTCCTATTTTAGCCCATTTGTGATACAATGAACCTTTTTCCCCCTAGTTCTCCTTAGACACTGTGCACCTCAACTAAGGAAAATCGTGTAAGTTATGGGGGGCTATCATAGAGGTGCACAACATAAAGTGGGTTTGAAGAAGGGTAAAATTAAATCATGAATTAATAGACAATATTGCCTTCCATGTTTTATGTGAGTGAACATAATTGATGGGGCAAAACAAAAGATAGGGGTAGATATAAGTGGTGGAAATTGGTTATTAAAGGTGAGTTAAATAAAAAGTGTGATGTATTAAAGCTCTTAGGGAAAATTGTCACTATTCCCGATCAAAATAGTTCCTACCCATCCGTTAGCCTACATTACAACCCTTAATAACCTATTTGATCCTAATATTCATGATTCTAATATTAGTAGAGTACTACACTAAGGTAAAACCTATGGTTCATTTTGTGTAACTTGTGAATTCTTTGTGAGAGTGAGTGTAATTTGATTCGTGTACCCAATGTGTAATAAATTGCATTTATGTGAGAAATTATAGGTAACTCTCTTGTGGTAAGGGCACATTTTTTATGATAGTTAGGTTCTTTGTATGATATCTGTGATTTAAGAATATGCATAAGTTTTCCAACTAGGTGAGTCAATTCTTGAGGCTAGGATGTTTCATAGTAGTATTCATGAACTGTCAATTATGTATGTAATATTCTTAGTGTAGAAACTTGCATTCTGTATAGTCATTGTAGTACTAACTTACGTGTCTTTCTTGTAGTATAAGGGTAGAGTCTCCTCATCTTATGATGCTTATAGTAAAGAGTTGTTCGAGAATAAACAAGGCTAAAAGTGTGGGTTGATGATCTGAGGTGGATTTATGCTCCTTAGTATTATTATCTAGGCTTATTTATCGTTGTTTTGAGAACTTTATGTGTTATTAATAGTATAAAAATGATATAATTGAGCATATAAGTTTTTAATTACTTAATTACCACGTTTAAGACTTTTTCCAAACAAGTTTATACTTAAATTGGTCACTTGGAGTGAAAATGAGAAAAATAGTGTTACTAGCTTAAGCTAGATGTTGTTCTAGTAGATCTCGATGATTTGAATGTGTATAATGAGTTTTTAAAGGTTATTATTATGTAATTATATGTTTAAAAACTTTTTTTTAGTGTTCAAGGTTCAATTGAATCAAGCCAAGAGTCAAAACACTAGACTAAAAATTAATAGGACGAAACTAGTTTTTAGCTTGAGTTTCTAGTTAACTGTTATGAATTGTGTGATGTTTAAAGATCTAATTTGTGGTTTTTAATGATATAGTATGCATGTTTAGTTGATTATGATGATATATTAATGATATAAACGTTATAAATCAAGCATAAACAACACAAAAAGGCTAGGAATAGATCAATGAAAGCACGAGACAAAATTTTACGTAAAATAGACATATTGGATGTTTATGGTGCGTAGCTTACCAAATAAATGGATTTAGGTACAATAACACATATATGAATCTTCAAAAGGGACTAAAAACAGTGTGTATCCGTGATTAGGTCGATTCGCATATGGTAGTTCCCGCTATGAGCTCCGCGGCGCGGACCTTAGGTCAATTTTGGCAATTTTGTCCTCCTATAAATAGGACACTTGAACTTGATGATAAGAACCTTGTAAGTATTTTAAAATAAAAGAGGGGATGGAAAATACTTAATTAGGGTTTTTATTCTTTTACTTTAGTTTATTTATTGATTTTACGTTTTATTCATCCACGGTGATTACGGTTATATCCATGAGTGGCTAAAAGCTCCCTTTCCTAGGTTAAGGCCAAGAACATGATTACTATTGATTGAATTGATTTGGTTTTAATTGATTATCATATTTGTTTGTTTATTTATCTTTTTTTTTTTAACTATGTTAAGGATATCTACCATTATAATACATCTATCATCGTCTTTGTGAACTTGGGAGGGGGGAATAAAAGGATAGAATGTTGGCTAAATAAAGTAAGGTTCTTATTATTTTATAAAATAAGGGATTTGAATTAGTTTCTAGGATAGGGATATACCTATAAGACTTGTTTTGTTCATTTGTAGGATGACATCTTAATGCATCTAAATGGATTATTGCATCCCCGCTCAATGATGTGTTGTAATATCCAGTTAGGTAGAAGATTAGAGGATCGAGAGACCATGATCAAACTATAAACCTTGTGAATCAACAACCAAATTAATTAATCTGACCAATGAAGTTCAATATCTTAGTATGATTTTTTGTAGAACCTTAACCCTGGGTGTCTCCTTATTGATTGTCCAAGACTTTTACTTTCTCGTATTGTTTACTTTACCTTTAAATCATAATTCTCAAAAACACTTTTTGTCACATTTGTACCACTTTAATCTTAATTGTTAAACTTGAATTTAATAGTTGTTAAAACAAGTCCTTGGGGGATCGATACTTTGCTTCTAAAGGGACACTTTACTACTTGGTGAGACCACGTACACTTGGGTGTGCGCTTGGGTGCGACACTCAACCTTTTGTGTCGATCCTGAAATATTAGCCTTGAGTTCTTTTAGGCAAATTTCTTAGCTCTCTTGAACCATCATCAACTTAGTCAACTTCTCTTATATTCTTAAATCTGCATCTCATCAGCTAGGTGGAATGTATTTATCTCTATGTACATAATAGTTCCAACCTTGATTCACTTGGCCTTGGGTTTGGAAACCTGCCAACTAACGATCCAAATACTTTGCCTCCTCCTTTAACTTAGACTCATGTACCCTAGAAAGTGCACCCTATGCCCCTGGTCAGAATTTATTTTTTCAAATTGTTTGGCCAACTCACCAATATCCGTCCTCAACAGTGAAATATCCTGAGCCACAATATCCTCTGTTACTCTTTTCGCACCGAAAGCTCTAAGGGCATAAATTTCATAACCTCTCGAGTTTCCTAGCATTAGTTAGTTAATGAGATTTAATCCATAATACTAGAAGCTATCTCCCATAGTAATCTCATAAAGGCTCTTCTGGAGATAATGTCTACCATTATTTTGGAACTGATAGTTGGGGATCTATAGAATATCTCCAAAAAACTTGTCTCTAAAATTCAGTGGTTGGGTACCATGCTAAGCTTCTTCTTGAACCTAAACTATGCCTCATATATAGATTCTAACTACAGCTGCCTGAAATTATGAAACTCATCCTTAATACGCAGTACCCTAGTTGGAGAAAAGAACCTATTCAATAATTGTCTGTGTAGATCATTCCATGTAGTGATAGATACTTTTGGAAGTTACCCTAACAATAAAGATGTTTCTCTAGTAAGCGAGAAGGGAAACAACCTCAGTCTAAGTGCTCCTCATCTACCCCAGGCATGGTATATAAAGTGCAGATCCCAGTAAAATTTGCTTGGGGAATGTTTCCATTGTCTGTAGGCAACCTAAAAAACACTCCCTTCAAGTATAAGAACTAAATTATAGCACTAGAGATATTAAACTTGAAATTAGGGGGAAAAACAAAAAGATTAATGAGTCTAGTATCTGTCGGCCCAACATATCCTAGATATTTTTCATCATCTTCATACGACTGAACATACTGATGTGATGGGATCACTTAAGGTCGACCTTCTCTCACTTTGTTCTAATTTCCATCTAGTATTTCTTAGCGGTGTGCTTCTTGTCTTTGCTCAGCTAACTCTACCTCCTGAGCTATGTGTTGAGCCTCTTCTACTACCCTACTCTTATTTTGAGCTTGAGCTAAAAGCTCACCAATCTGTAGATCTATAATGTCCTGAGCTTCTTTAGGTGGAGGGTGAGGAACAACATCATGAACCCCTTCTAGAATATCGTCTCTTTTCTATTCCACTATCCTACTAGGTGTTTGTAGGATCCTCTCTGGATTCGGATTCACAAGGAGTAAGCAATTTCCTCTACTCCGT
Organism: Capsicum annuum; assembly: GCF_002878395.1. NCBI lineage: Eukaryota > Viridiplantae > Streptophyta > Magnoliopsida > Solanales > Solanaceae > Capsicum > Capsicum annuum. The sequence continues at coordinate 94,913,779 of NC_061119.1, forward strand.
GTGTTAGGCATACATCAGTGTGTGCCCAACTAAGAATATAAACAACAAGAAAACCTAAAAAACTGCAATAACTTCAGTTCACTAATCAACTCCTTAGTCCCTAGAACAACGCAAAAATTTGGTGACGTCCAAGCTATACCTTCTCTCAGAAAATGATACAGTTGCTGGAAAATATAGTAAACCAATAGAGATTGGGGTTGAATCCCAAGGGAATACGTGGAATCGTGGGTCTCAATTATACTAATCAATGGGCGGTTCTTGAAAAGTTAAGCGGGTTTTGAGTATAAGTATCAAACTGGTAATGAGTATCAACTTAGATTGTAATCTTTCTTACATGAACACTAGGATTGTGTTCCCCTAATAAGTCGTCAATTTGAAAACTTACTTGTATTTTTTAATCCTAAATTATCTTGCTTTGTCAATGATTTATTGTTACTTTCTTACTTAATACTCAATTGGGTAGGTAAATGTTGAAATAAGAAGATGAGCAAAGAAAATTGATAAAATTGAGCTAAGGAGAAAGTGAAAGAGAAGAAATGTGAGCAAAAAGAACAAAAGGTGAAATTTAAGGCCTAAGAGTCGACCCTCAGTTACCGTGATCGTAGACTAAGGATAGAAATTGCGATTAGTCAATAAGTCAACTAATGGGTGATCGCCATGTGATTACTGCGATCACAGTAGCTTGATTGCAGTCAAGAGATGGAGATCGTGGTAGAGCGGAAAAGTTTCAAGGGCATTTTTATAATATTTGACAAATGTGGAATTGAGGCTTAAATAGGGATTTTTAGCTCATTTTTCATCCATCTTTATCATACATATTACACTATGTATAGTTTAGGGTTTGTAATTTTCTTACAGCTTAGTGCTTAGATTTGTACTAATTTGAGCAAAGACTTAATTAGAAGAACTCCAAGGAGTGGATTTGGCATCTTCCATTGATGATTCATTGGAGTTAAAGTGTGGTTTGCCTTATCTTTATTTTTAAAGAATAATTTTGATGGAAGTTTTGGTTTATTTGTATTTATTATGTATATGATTTGCTAGATCTACCTCTTGGTGTTATATTTGAATAGGATGCAAGTGTGTATGGGTAGTGATATATTTGTGTAGATTCTTGTGTTTTGATGATGTGTTTTACTATTACTTGGTTAACTTGGTTGGGATTTGTGGGTGAAATCCCCAAATACCCAAATGGTTTTGATGGGTGAAAATCCCAAACTCTTAAAAGCTCAAACTTTCCTTGAAGATGGGCTTGGGTGAATTTTAGGAACCTACATCATCCTTGAAAGTGGGATGTAGGAACCAAAGAAATATTAGACAATTAATGGAATTGTTGACTAATTTTGCTATCTTAGAAATAAGGGAGATTATGAGGTTGACTATACCTTGGGTACCATCCTAGAAATAGGGGTGCCCAATTGAGGTTTTGAGTGGTTTATTGACACACTCATTAGGTACTTGGAAGGGTTAATGAGTGATATCTTTGAGGTTTGAAAAAATAGCCTTAAATACATTAAACCTAGCCTACCACATCATCGTCTATTATAATTTGCACTAAATCATCATGCTCTCATGCATAGGTTTCCCCTAGGAAAACATAACCGCAAGATCCGTTCATAATTGCTTATGCTCTAATTATTCTTAGTCTCAAATTAGTCCCTTAGGAGCCCAAGAATTGTTTATATGTTAAAATCTATTTCAAAACCCCCAAAACAATTTTGTACTATATGCTTAAATCTATTTATTAGCTCTCATTTCGAACCTACTCAATCGCCACTCACATTGTTCCCCGTGGATTCAACCCTGACTATTAGTTTGGTAAATATATTGACAACGAATGCCTTGCACCTAAATTGAAGTGTAAGTTAAGAGTTATCATCCCCCTAGCTTCTCAACTTTATAGGCTTATCATGCTTTGTTCAATCAACCCAATACCTTGTATGCAGAATAGATAAGTTATGTACCTTCTACAGTCTTTTGGATGAGAAGAAGGGCTTCACCCTTTATCTTTTGAGTCTTAAGATGTTGCCTTACTAACCCTTATCTTGACCCCAGTTAGATATTACCTTTTGAGTCTCTAGTTAATAGATAAAATCTAACCCTATTACTTTGATAAAACCTAGTAGTCTAGATTGATAGTTAAACTCCTAATTACTGTTGTCATTATCTTTTCCTAGTCACTACTCCTGTTTTGGTGTAAGTAGAAATAAATAGGTAGGATACTAACATTTGAAACCTCTAAGATAACTATCAAATAAAATATAATACAATGCATGCATGGGCATCAGTTTAGAAAAACAAAAGCACTTCACCTACTTCATCAATCAACCAAGATTTCCACAACCCTAGCTATGGGTTTTAGCTGCTCATGCTTATGAAGTAATAAACAATTCATGATTGAAAGCATAATATTAGGTCACAGTAATAATAAGTACAAAACCTGAAACCATAATTGAATTAATCAACTGAAGTCCATACAAGAGAATTCCAAGTCCATAATCGAATCTTGGAATCAAAATATGTTTATAAGTATCGAGAGTGTGTAATTTCTACTAAAAACACATAAGGGGTATTTACATTACATGAGGAAATCCTAAAAAAATCAGAAACAAAATAGGAGAAAAAAAGTTCGGTGTCTACTTGTGATCGCTACTGCGCCCTGGCATCCGGAGTAGGTAGCATATGTTGCCTGTAGGGAAGGCGCATATAGTGACCGTATGTCCCAGACCAAAAATTCTTGTAGGTTAGTGATCAATATTTTGCACTTCTGACACATGTTTTTCCCATATGCGGTCCACATGTACTACATGCGGTTCACATGTTTACTTAGTAAGTGTTGAGAGTCATCTTTTCACCTTTTCTTCAATTCCCACACATATTATGATCACGAACAAGCTGTAAAGTGTCCCGAACATCCATAATTTCTCCCATAAGTATTCAAAAATGTATTTTTCATCTTTTTCTTAAACTTAGCATCCAAAACATGATTTCCTATAAAACATACCCAAAATGCATCATATCTAAAAAAGCAACCTCAGAATAAGGGCACTCGTCCTATTTCCATCCCTCCTTATAGAATGTCATCCTAGATAATAAAGTTAAGGACTTAGTTTTAAGAGTTGTTAGATAAGGGTTTTATCTGTCGTAGTTCTTCTCCATGGGGTGCTCCGATCTTGTTTGTTAAAAAGAAGGATGGTAGTATAAGTATGTTATAGACTATCAATAATTGAGCAAGGTTACAATTCCTAATAAGTACCCATTGCCCAAAATAGATGACTTATTTTATTAGTTACAAGGTTCTTCTATGTTCTCTAATATTAACTTAAATTTTTATTACCATTATCTTAAGATCAGTCCAAGGACATACCAACGATGACTTTTTGAACTGTTATTGTCTGTATGAGTTTTTGGTAATGTCTATTGGATTGACTAATTCTTTGCCATTTATATAGGTTTGATGAATGAGGTGTTTAAGATGTGTTTCGTTGATTTTGTTATATTTCTTATTGATGATATTTTAGTATACTCTAAAAGCAAGGAGGAGTATAAGACTCACTTGTACATTTTTTATGGTAGCTAAAGGAGAAGAAATTCTTCGATAAATATTCTAAGAGTGAGTTTTTGTTTTTTTAGTATCCTTGGGGCATGAGGTTTATAAGGAAGGGGTTATGGTTAATAACACTCAATATACACCATAGAAAAGATGCACACAGGCGCTAGTAATATAATGTTTATCAAACTTGGAGTCGGGGTAAATTCCACAGGGAATGAAGGAGACAGTTTCACCCTAAAATATCACAAGTGACTATAAGTTGGAACATAATGCTAAAAATAAAGGTTTAAATAAATAGGGGATTAATTGAAAATGATTTCATTTTCAAATTATCAATTTCAATTTTGGATTGTCAAAAATAAATTCTAGTTAAGGTAATCAATAGGTAAAAGCACTTAGGGTTACACCCTTTAAAGAGTTATTACAAAAATGGATGAGAAAATGCACCTAAAATTCTATTAATTGTTATGACTTGGCTTGGAATTAGATGTCGGAGATAATCTTTCAATAGACCACCAAATTTTACATGGATTTCCTTCAAACACCTTATGTATACAAAACTAAGCAACCAATAACCTCAAATTAATTAGTCTATTTCTAGCATTAGCTATTAAATGATGATTACATAAGTCTTTCTAAACTATATCTCTCCACTCTTGTCTTCTCTTTCAAGAAAGACAAGAGATCTAAGCATGAATAGAGTTTGGAACCTCAATGCTTGAGTTGGAACATAGAGATTTAGAAAAACTATAACATTTAATAAAATAAAAAGGTAAATAATCACTGCCCACAAAATAATCAACACTCAATAATGTATAACCCCAAACTTGAGAAATAAGCTACTCATAACAAGAGAAAAAGGAGATATACCTATATTTATGCTCAAATTTTCTATTGAATCCAAATATTTCCAAAGAAATTCCAAATTCCTAGAAAGAAATAAGCAACAAGTAGCTAAGATTCCAACTTCTATTTCAATTACAAGCTTTAGGTTCATAATATGGCAAAAGATAGGGTTTAAAACTGCCAAAAAGGCTTGAATAGCTTCAGAAAAATAGGTATCAAATTATAGAGTTGCTACCGTATCTAAATCGATTGAAGAAAGTATCATCACTGAATACTTAGGTGATACATCGAAGTTACCCAAAGTCACAGAATTGGCATTAAACTTATAATTTAGTGGCTGGCTTCTGGTATATTTGGCGATGGATCTTAGCTTAGACGATCAATTCAGTGATACATTGAACCACCTGCCTTCATTGCCAAATTATACAAATCAGACATGGGTTAAACTGTTAGCATTTATGATGACCTATAGGATTTGGTGATGCATAGGCAATTTTGGCAATACACCAATTGATCCAAGCGATGGCTTTTTACACTTTTACCTCCAATTTCCATATTTTTGCTTATTATCACTCTTTTAACCTTGTTTTGGTCTTAATCCTGAAAGTAAACCAAATTAACATTAAAACTCACTCAAATTTTCATTATAGATTAGATTTCTTACTATTTTTAATCCTGATGAATCGGCAAATGGCATTGAGTACTTGATTTCTTACCATTTTAGGTCAAATGAATTGCAAATTTTTGACTCATAAACATCCCAACTTAATCCTTCACTCATCCTTAAGTAAATCAATGCATACACATTAAAATAAACAATGCCTACAAATGGTACTAGATGTGGCTTAGACATATGCTCCTTTTGTAAAAACACTTTGCCCTCTAGTCTTGAAATCAATGGCATAAGTCTTACCTATCGGGCAATCAATTTAGTGAATACAAAGCCTCAAATATTGACTAAATGTTACCAAACCGACATGCTCAAAGACTCTAACAAAGATCAAGGAGTATTCAAGCATTGCAATTAATTGCCTTCACACAAACAAGTCTCTTCTCTCAAAAAAAAATTAACAATAAAATAAGGGACTACCACAAATATCTCAAACTCATAAAGATAATCATGGTATGAGTACCACACCATAGGCTTTCCCATAAGCTCCACTTAACTATAATCAAGCATGCTACTTTGGATATCACTATAGTCTTACTTTGGCTTATAGTGAAAGTAATAGGTAAGGTAGGAAAATTTAAGCTAATAATGACTCTACCCCCTTCGAAGTATATAAATATAGCTAAACTACAATTATTTTCTAAAACTTGCATCTTAAGCAATTCAAAGTATCAATTCCTTAATGGTTTCATGCTATCTTCCTCTCCTATCGTTTCACCAAAAAAACTCTCCTATTTATTTACAAGCTAACACAATTACTATTTTTTCAAATATTTTCATTCTTTTTCTCATCTTTTTTATACTATTCATAGGGAACACTAGAATAACTAGTTGGGGGAAGTGACTGGTCCTCAACTTTATGAACTTCCTATTACATTCACCACCTGGGATCTCTGCCACCCCAACTTAGGATTTTCACCTAAGTTGGTTATCAATCTCACCTAAACACTTCAAGAAGGGTTAGGTTCAAAATTCGGGTCATCAAAAAATAGATTTTCACTTGAAAAGAGGTTATCCAATAAAAAAGGTTCTGAGGCTCAAATTAGGGATGAATTTCACTCAATTACAATGGGATGGCTATTTCGGTCAAATTTGAGGTTCATTCTTGCTCAATGGACTAAGAGCGCTTCTTCTACGTTGCACACTTTTTTCTTTAGAATTAGAAAAATTGGGCAAGTTCTAGGAGGAGTTAATGAGAAAGATCAAGTTTATTCTAAGGCACATATGGCACTCAATTTCATACTCAAAGCACACCTTCCTCAATTAATTTATTGCATTCATAGAACATATCAAACAAAGTACTCAAGTTGTCAAAATAAGATGTGGGTGTTCACAAATAATAGGTGCCTAACTAGTTTAAATAAACTAAAGAAAAATTTTAAAAAAGGGCACATTATGATAAATAGAGCAACACACAAAGATTCATTAATTTGAAGAGTTGAGCATGTGAAACATCTCCCCAAGTACTATTTGAATCAAAGTGTTCTATTGCTAGTAAGCTTTTATCTTAAGTACGCATGCTAAAATTAATTTTATTTGCAAATAAACTATGAACTATAGTGATAGCATATTTGTGTAGTGTTGGTGACTTGAGAGAAATCGATGAATATGAATGTATATGTTAAATTGTTATAGAGATAGAATACAGAGAAATAGGGAATCAAAAAACTATTGGAAAATACCATGAGTCAAAATAAAATGAGAAGTCAAGGGTCAAAGAAAGTCAAACAATCAATAATTTTTCATCAACACCTTTCAGTCATATAAGCCTATCACTGAGACAATTGGTGATACAGTGATTTGATAATCCATTGACGATTTTGATAGTTTTCAACACTTGGGACTTCATTAATGGTGAACCAATTCAGCAACGTTTCTTCAATCACTAATATTTTTGGCGATATGCCAAATGGTATGTTCTTATCACTAATTAAAATAGTTTAAAAGTCTTGGGAGATCCTCTTTGGCAAAGGGCTTAGCTATTTACTAATAGGTTTGGGAGATCCTTTTATTATGACATATTTCCCACATTCAAATTCAATCGCATATATGAACCCATCAACATACACTATTCAAAACAAAAAAAATTAACATGTTTTTTCTCCCATGAAGTGCCTTAGTTATCATCATGGCACGATGTTATTCTTCATTAATCACATATTATCGAGGTAGAGAACCTCTAACAAATATGCTTTTAGCGACATCTCATGATAATTTTTAATTTGTTGTCTACTCACAGTGAACCGAGATCCTGGTCCAATTCTATAGCACCACTAGTAAAATATTGAACCACCTTAAAGGGACCCCAAACATCTAATTTTGAGCATATCCAAAAATAACTTGTACCTTGAGTTGAACACTAGTAAATCATCAACACTTTTAAACTTTCTCTTTATAATCTTGACATCATGCCATCTCTTCATACGCTCCATATAAAGAGCGGAACTCTCATATGCGCTGAAGCAGAATTCATTGATCTCTTGAAGTTGTTCCACCCTTAATGTAAAGGTATCCTCCAAATTCATATTCAACTTGCGCAAGGCCAAATATATCTTGTGTTCTAGTTCAATGAGGAGCTTACAAGCCTTGAAAAACATTAATTGACATTGTGACATGCCAATGGGAGTTTTGAACACGGTTCTATAGTCCTACAAAGAATCATCTAGTTTTTGGGCCCAAAATGTTCTACTAGAATTCAAATTTTTTTCTAAAATAAATGTTATCTCTTGATTAGACACTTTTGCTAACCCATTGTGTTGAGGATTATATGGATAAAACAACTTATACTTCATATTTGGCAAGCAAAGGGTCAAAAGATCAATAGTAAAAATAAGAGCCTCTATCGCTTATGACAGGACGAGATGTCCCAAATCGGATAAAAATATACTTTTTCAAGAATTTAATAACTCTCTTAACTTCATTATCTTGCAATGTGATGACCTCAACCCATTTGGAAATATAATCAGTCACGACCAAGATACAGTGGCTCTCACATGATCTCAGGAAGGGACTTATGAAGTCCAATCTCCATACATCAAATAATTCAACATCCACATGCAATTTAATGGCATTTCATCCCTTCTTGAGATCCCATCCTATCTTTGGAATCTCTCACATATTTTCACTAACTCATGGGCATCACTATACAAAACAGGTCAATATAATCTACTTTGGAGGACTTTTGCAGCTACATGCATGCCACCATGGTTACCACCAACCAATGTTGATTAACATGCCTCAAGAATAAGACTCATCACCAACTCTATCACACATTGATTTATAACTCCATTGGAACACTCCCTAAATAGATAGGGTTCATCCCAATAGTAATTTTTTACACCATAGATGAAATATTTCCTTTGGTAATGATTCAAGTCATTAAGGAGTAGCCGACTTACCACATAATTTGCAAATCAATATACCATAGCAGCATATCTCTATGACATCCATGAAAAACCCATCGTCTAACATGCCATAAATATTAATTTCACCCTATTTTTCATTGTTAGATTTGAGTTGGGATAGATAATCCGCTACTTGATTTTCACAACTTTTTTGATTCTTTACTTCAAAATTGAAATCTTGAAGTAGCAAGATACACCTAATCAACCTAAGCTTGGCTTCTTTATTAGCCATCAAATATCGAAGAACTGTAAGGTTTGTGTGCACAATCATTTTCTTGCCCAATAAATAGGCACATAAATTCTCATAAACATAGACTACAACAAGCAAATATTTCTCCATAATCATATAATTTTTTGTAAATCATTTAATGACTTACTAAATAATAGATAGGATGAAAAAAACTATCCTTCCTTTATCATAATATCGCGAAAAGTTCCAAACCACTTGTAGCACACATCAATTTGAAAAAGATGTTATCAATTTGGGGCCATAATAATAGGATTCGACACAAGTTTCTCAGTAAGGTAATTGAATGCCCTCGTGCACTCTGTACTGAATTCAAATTTCACTCCCTTTTAAAGAAGCTTACACATCGTGTGGGGTATTTTAGAGAAGTCTTTGATGCGGGTATTTTAGAGAAGTCTTTGATGCAATGTCTATGAAAATCATATTTCCTAAGAAAGCTTCAAACACCTTTTACAGAAATAGAAGGAGGTAACTTAGGAATAACACCAACTTTTACTTGTTAACATAAATACCTTGACTTAAAATTTTATGCACAATCATAATGCCCTCTTTTACCATAAAATGACACTTCTACCAATTCAACAAAGGTTAGTTTCAACATACATTTCAAGTACCTTTCCCAAGTTTCCAAGACATGATTCAAAAGTTTCACCCACAATGGAAAAATCATTCATGGAAACCTCCTTAGTATACTCCACCATATCCAAAAAGATCAATAGCATAGACCTTAGAAAAGTGATGGGATTGCATAACCTAAAGAGCATTGCTTGAAGGAAAAAGTACCATATAGACAAGTAAATATTGTCTTCTCTTGATTCTTAAGATCAATACAAATTTGATTATAATCAGAGTAACTATTTATAAAGTAATACCAACTATGTCTCACTAGGCGAACAAGCATTTGGTCCATAAAGGAAATCGGGAAATGATCTTTCTCGGTTCAGAAGTTCAACTTCAAATAATCCATGTATACTCTCAAACCCACCACTGGTCTCATACGTAAGCTCATTTTTTTTGTTAAGACCCACCATGATTCCTCTTTTTATGGGACATATTGAATTAAGCTCACTCATGTGCTATCCGATATTAGATAAATGAAACTCGTATCTAACAACTTGATTATCTCATTATTCATAACTCCATGCATTAAAGGATTTAGCCTCCTGTGATTTTCAATACTCGGTACACAATTGACCTCTACCTTTATCTTGTGAATATAAATACTAGGGGCAATCCAAATAATATTTGTAAGAATAATAGGTCAGGTGTTAAATTAACCCTAAGGACATAGCAATGATGTAGTGGTAATGGTTTAAGATCTAGATAAAGTATAACTACAATTGCAAGCATAATGGGCGAACTCTCTAAAATTTCACGTCAAGATCAATTTTGCATGGGTTCTTTGTGTAGGAGACCCGTTAAGAAAGATATGACCTCATCATACTATTTAATATCTCCACTTTGATAATTTCATAGCACTCCCACTAGTGGCTCACTAATAAAATCCACTTTCATAGCATCAACCACCTTATTATCAATCACATCAACCATTAAAATCACTTATAAGTCTCTCGGTTGCGTCATAGAGTTGCACAAGTTAAATCTCATCTTTTTTCTTGTAATAACTCTAAAGGTTATTTCCTTGATTTGAATGCATTTTTTTTATTTCTAGAATTCTCATATCGACCATAAGTTATTACAACTTGCTGGAACTGTGGACTCGATTATTGGAAAGTTAGTTTGGATTTTAGGCTCATTTTCTTATTTTTGAGCTTTCACTATTTAGGATTTGGTATTGGAAATAAAATCATAGTAGATGACCTTGAATGAAAATTTAAATATTTCCATCAGCTCCAAAACATTAATTTTAGGCTAGGGGGACCCTTGGTTAAGGTTTCGATGCTGTCAGACTCATGTTGGGCTACTGGGCAAATTATATGAAAAATAAAACATAGGTGTGCGATCCACATTTAGTCAAAGAGCTATTGGATGAAATTTAAGAGGATCTATAACGTGTTTTTCCATCAATTTGCACTAATGGTTCATATTCATAGGATTTTAAATGAGTTTCAAGGATAAAAAATAAATTTCTAAAGTTACTAGTGCTGGTCTGGCTGCTTAAGCAATCGTTGACCATTTGAAAACTACTAATGGAACCATATGACGATTTTATTGGTATTTTTTCCTTCTGATCAGACCATTTTAGCATTCAAAAGTGTTGCTTTAACGGCCATCGCTAAGTATAAGATTCATATTTATATTTTTGACGTTTTGGGAGTTAGAAAGCTTCGATTTTGACAATTTTTGATGTGTTTTTCTCATAGAATCATTTTATATCAATTTAGGAATCTATTTTACCCATTTAAAAAGAACATCTATTTATTTTTTATAATTTTCACCCAAGTTGACAATCAAAACCTTATTTTCACCATTTTGAGGCTTGGCAGCATAAATTTGGGTGATTCCAACAGAGTTTTTGAGAACATTTTACAATCAAAACCTTATTTTCACCATCTTATAATTATCATTTTACACTTGATTTAATCTTAAAAACAACTACATCATATTGATTTTAAAATGAATTTTGGGGATTTTGTCGATAAAGCTTGAAAATATATTTTTTATTTGAACCTCGTTTTTATCTTGTCTTCACTTGGATTTTCAGAAATATACTCCTATGAGTATGGAGATAATATTTCTAAGATAACACTTTAGTTTTAACCCTTTTATTTTCAAATCCATTTTTGGAGTCTATGCTTAGACCCATTTTGAATATTGCAATATAAGTCTCATTTTACTCCTAATGACAGGTAGATTATGAGTTTGATAACATGGTAGTATTTTTGTATCATTGAGTGAAAAAGTATGATTTGTGGGCATTTTAAGGATTACAGTTTGACATCGAGGTAGGCTTCTATCGACTCTTCTTCATGAGATGGTGTATTATATATGTGTAACGATCTTTAGGTCATTTTACATATTTTCACTAATTTTTGCCATTAGACATTTTCTATAACTACCCTAAGTCATTTATGACTTGTTGGAACTGATAGTTCAGTTATCGGGTAGTTCATTTAGTTTTTAAAGTCATTTCCCTATTTTAAAGTCTTTGCAAGTTCCAAATGGCCACTAGGAAAAAACTTCAACAAAATGGCCTCTAATGTAAATTTTGACTATTCCAACAGCTCCAGAATGTCAATTTTAGTCTAGGTGAACCTTTAGTTTGAGTCCCAAAGAACCCAGGTTTGTTTTGATCTATTGGTCAGAAAGTTAAGAAATTGTAATATAGGTTTGGAATCCATATTTTGTCGAAATGACCTCGGATAGAAATTACAATTGTTTCATTGATTCTGTAATATCAAATTTGGTGTGGTTACATTTTTCATTTAAATATACAATATTTTGGATGAATTCCAAGGGGTTGGCGGAGACTTGGATAATTCTAAGTCTCAGATATGATCTGGTGCACCCACGATCGTGGGCCCTAGATTGTAATCATAATTTGGAAGCACCAGTAAGTGCCGGGATTGTGACACTTTAATTTGCAAGCATGAATCCCTTGCTAGCTGGCTAGAATCATGATCATGAAGGTAAATATCATTATCACGACTTCTGATCTTGATGCTCTGTATTGGGATAATGGCTATCGAGTTGTGATAGCAACTCCCAAGAACTTGGTATGGGTATAAATACCATATTTTTCCATTCCTTCATCGATTTCTTGAGAGCTAAAACCCTAAAAATGGAGGTATCTTGAAATTGGTGCTTGTGGATGGATTGGGAGCTTGCCTAACACTTATTTACATGATTATCTACCAAATTTATGTAAGATTCACCCTTTTAATGGTGGAATTTCCATTTCTCATTCAAAAATCCCAAAACCTTGGAGGATTGATTTTAGCCCCAAATTAGCTCGGGTTATACCTATTTTTAAGGTAATAATTCCTTGAGCATGTGGGAGCATTGGGTTGGCTTCAAAAATGGGATTTTCAGTTAATGGGATACACATGGGATTTGGTTATATTTTTGGATCTAAAGTACAATGGTGCAATATGGGTATCATTATTCTCGTATTAATGAGTAGAATGTAATTTTGATAGATTAGCATCTTGCGGTAGCTTCTCAGAAGGGAAAACTGAGTATTTTATGAATCTTGTGAGCTTTCTTTGGAATCAAGGTAGGCTAGGGTTTACCCCATTTTAGATTGATATACTTCATAGTTTGTTTTATCATATTTTATAGATTTGTGATGGGTTTTGTTGTTGATGGAGAAAATTGAAATACTTGGGATTAGCTAGATCATTTATGCTATTTTGACTATCATTTTGGGCATGATTAGCTTAGTCATTCCCATCTTAGGTAAAATTGACTTTGTAGGCTCTTGTTAGGATGGAAGTACCTTAGTTACTTAATTAATGAGAAGATTTCCTTGGTCACATAAATTTAGGATAAAACTTGTCAAGTTGCCTTACTATAGGAGAAATTGATCTAGTTGCTCAATATTAGGAGAAATCATCATCTTAGAACTAGTTGTGGCTTGTTTGACATCTAATTGTGAAATTAGATACCTTAGCCTAGAATGGTGTAGACATTGCTTGATAAATGATTTTGGGGATTTAGAAATAGGTGCTTTGACCCACCTTAGGCCATGACTTGGGATAATTATTGAAGATCTTTGATACGTTTGTGTACATATAAGAAGATGGTTAGTTTGATAATATTTTTATGCCTTGGTACCTATTGGTTATGATGAATGATGTTAAAAGTAATGCTTAATGATTAGTCTATACATGAGTTATTTATTAAGCTCATGTTATTGATAAAATATTGAGTACGCTATTGATTTGGCTATTAATTGGGCTTTCTAATATACTATTGAATGAGCCCATGAGTATGACATTGACTAAAACATAAATTAATCTATTGAATATTCTACAAATAAGCCTTATATTACGCCATGGATTAACTATTGATCAAGCTATTGATAAGCTATCTCTTATGCTAATGCTAAGCTATTAATTAGGCTATTGAGAAGTTATTTCCTATCACTTGATAATATATATTGATTAAGTTAGTGGTCATGTTTATTAACTATAATGCGGATTATGCTATTGACTGTGCGAAAGATCGTGCTTTTTCACTATATTGGCAATCATGCTAGAGCTCCGATTTTGATTATGAGTATTGATCATATTAATATACTGTGCTAATGGTTATTCTATTAAGTACTTAAATGGTTATTCTATTATTTATATTGATGATGCAATTAATTATTTATACTGAGTAGAAATCTCGAGGATGGCTATGCTATTAATGATATTGATGATATTAATGATGACATAGACCCGGCAAGGTCAAAGGATGATTATTATGTCATATGCCTAGTAAGGCCTGAGGATGATTATGATGATATATACCCATCAAGGCCAGAGGATGATTATAATGATATGCCCAGTAAGGCTAGAGGATGATTATAATGATACATATGCCCGATAAGGTCGAAGGATGATTATGATGATTTATATATGCCTGGTAAGACCAAAAGATGATTATGATAATATTTATGAGGATATTATTGAATATCTATATCTGTTTGAGTCTGGCTATATACATTGTACTTTTATGATATACTTATTATGATAGGATGATATTAGGGTGTGAGATTGACAATCTAGCTAAGTTAAAAATGAGGAAATAGTTTTAATGTAGCATGATATGAATAAAACCTTGTGACATAATGATTAGTAGATAATTATTGATAGTTGATAAATATTGGATAGTTGACACGTGTTGGTTAATTGGTAAATAATTACTAATTGATAAGTGATGATTAGCTGCTATATGAAAATTAGTTAATTAGTGATGTTTAGTTGATAAAGGATTATTTGCTGATACATGAGGATTAGTTGTTACATCATGGTTAGTTGATAAGTATTGATTAATTAAAAAATGATGATTATACACACTCGATGGTTATAGTGTGGCATGATGTGGATGAATTCCAATTATATTATGAGAGTTGATAAGTAATGGTGGTTGTTTATTTTAACTTGTTTGTTTCTTCTAGGCTTATGGGGCAAGCAATGGGTTATTTACTTTTCTACACCAATTTGCATATGAGAACTAATTTTGTTGTTATGAGTGCATATGTTGATGCTTTATGTTATGTTTTGATGATATTCCAGTTATTTATTTATTCATGTATAAAGATGTTGGAGATATTTTAGGTTTATTTCCTTAACTTGACTTAGTTATGTTATCTTGCATTCTATCATTATATAGCTTTATCGGCAGATGATGCCTACTCCGTACCCGTGTTTTGGTACTTATACTACACTTTTGTACCTTTTTGGTGCAGAACTATGTACTAATTGCCACTGTTCATCAATGTTCATTCTAAGTTGGTATTTAGTGATAGGGTAAGCTCTTAGAGTCGGAGTCACCTATTTCTTTCTATCTTTCTATGTTTACTCTTTTATTTTGAGACAAACGTATTGATTATTTTAGATACTTGGGATGCATTTTTATTACTAGATGCTTTTCTACTGACTTTATCAGGTCATGGGATGGTATTTTTGTAGTGACTACCTTTAAACTATTTCTACTGCCTTGCTTATTTATTGTTTTAGATTTCCTATTAGGCCCTTTTAAGGAATTTCAACCAAATTAACCCATTGTGTTTAATAAGGTGATGGTGAAAAACTATTATCCTAGGCTTCGTATTGGTGATTTATTTGACCATCTTTAGGGAACGACTGTTTTTTCTAAGATTGATTCAATATTTGGTTACCATCAGTTGAGATTAGGGCTGAGGACATCCTAAAGATAGATTTTAGGACCCGTTATGGTTATTATGAGTTTCTTGTGATGTATTTTGGTTGTCTACATAGAGTTTAGTTGTTATGGGTAGGTCTTTTGCTAAAGTTTTTGATCATGCTTAATTTATGAAGGTGAAGCATCATGAGTCCCGTGGGGGTAGTGATAAGAGGCGTAGACATCAGGGAAATTTCAGTGGGAGTCGTAGTAGTTCTCGATTCAAGGGTAACCATTTTCATAATAGATATCCTCTTTATCCATCCTACCATTCTCAGAGTCAACCAGTTGACCTTTTTAGGAAGCTCTTTAGATTACCGATGGAGGTTAGTTTAGTGTTAGTAATCGCCCTAGTTAGGGAAGTGGACAGTCTTCAAGAGGTTCATTATCAGGTCATTCTAGATATAGTGGTTATTTTGGGTCAGCCGAATCTTTTGGTTTTGGTTTAGCTCAGGTGTCATAGTACAGTTGTGGAGCTCCTAGTAACTATTTGTGATATTGCCCTAGTTGTTGGGCGATTATTGCTTTAGCTCTGAGTATTCCCCATATTAGTGTAGTTTATCTCATTATTAGAGGAGGTTTTCACGGTTTTATGGGTGGTTTCTAGGGTACTCAAGGAGGTTCTTAGAAAGGTAAGACACAATGTTAGTTAGGAGCCCAACTAGGTCGAAAGCGTGGTTAGTTGTATGTAGTACCTTTTAGTTTTAAGTTTGAGCCTTCAAATGTTGTAATTACAGGTACGATTTTCATATGCTATCAGTCAATCCTTGATTTATTTGATCTGAGATCCATTTATTCTTATCTATCTACTTATTATGCTCCACAATTAGAGTTATCTTAGGATTTATTATCCGTGCCCTTGCATGTATCTACTCCCATGGATGATTTTTTAGTAGTGGATTGAGTTTTGAAATCATATGTTGTGACTATTAGAGATGTTGATACTCATGCAGATCTTATTGTTCTAGAAATTGTAGATTTTGATGCGATTTTAGGCATGGAGTGGTTATCCCACAATCATGTGATCATGGATTATTTTGCTAAGACTCTGACCTTAGCTATTATTTATATTCCCCCAGTCGTGTGGTAGGGAGTGGTTAGCTATGATGTGATGGGGATTATTTCTTGTGTTCATACAAGAAGGCTTATTTCGAGGGGTTGAGAGTCCTATTTTGCTTATATTCATGATACTAGTGTGGGGAGTCCGTTACTTGACTCTGTTTCAATAGTTTGTGAGTTTCCTAATATGTTCCCTACCAAGCTACCTCGAATCCCTTCTATCTATGAGATTAAGTTTACTATTGATATTGATCCTGACAACTGACCTATTTCTTGGTACCTTACTGTAAGACCCCGCAAAATTCTAAGCTTAATTCAGTCCTTTGGGCTTATTAAGGGGTCCCAGACTTAGAATATTTTAGCTAAGTACTCAGACTTAGTGTCATTTTAACCTACGAAGGTTGGCAGTCTTATTTCACGACTTTATGTCCATTAAATATTGATGTTTAGGCTGATTCATGATCAGAAATGTCCGTAGTTATTTCCAGACGAGTTTCAGATTTTTTGGACTTTATTTGAAGCTCCTTTGGAATCCCAAAACAGTGAGTCAACGTGATCTTACCATGCCACATCAACTATTGTGTTGATTCCTATTTTCCCCTACTACCAGCATCCAATTCCAGTGAATTGACACAAATATGGTGTGACGCGTTGGATATCGCGTCGATGCCATTGATGCATCATATCGACCTACGGATCGGTAACCTAGTTTTCAGTCATTAAAAGATCGCGTCCTTGGGGGTATTTGGGTCTTTTTACCCCAACCTTCATCCCCCAAAAACACAAAATTCAGCCCTAATTAATAAAAAGTATACTCACTTTCTCTCAAAATCTCTCAAGAACAAGCCTAAGGGTTTTCAATTCAAGATTCAAATCTCAAGAATTCTATCATTAATCATCTTAAAATCAAGCATCAAGGTATGTGTAGTGTTCATCCAAGGGTTCCTTCCACCCTTGGAGTCCAAAAATCTATTTTGAACTCCATGTAATTGATTTTATGATTTCCATGGTTGGAATTAGTGTGTATCCATGATTGCTATTTGGATTAAGTTCCTAATTCATGACTATCATGTGAAATTAATCGTTATGTGTTTAGATTTAAGTACATCCATGATAAAGCCTTGACTTGTGAAATTAGAGATGAATTATGATGCTCACTTATTGTTCAATACTATGTGCATATAGTATGCTCACCAAGTGCTTGATAAATTGTTCATGTGAACTATTAAGAGAATTAAATTATGTCAAGTTAGCTTATGTGAAAGTTATATTATACAAGTGTGTGTAAAAATACCCTATTGAATGAATGATGATCAAGTTGATAGTTTATATGTTTCATGTTATGCCATGTTTCTTAATTTATGCTATCAAGTCCTGGGGGTAATTATACCTAAAAATTTAGCTAATTACCAAGAGCCATGGTCAGTCATAGAACAGTATTAGTCATGACATGATCAGTAGTACTCTCACTCAATTATCGAACTCAGGAAAACTCAGTAGAATCCATATTAGTCCGATCTAATTCAGTATCCAGTTTAGACCTCGGTAAACTCAATCAACTAATAGAATTCAGTAATATTCCATCAGTTAATTGAACTCAATAAACTCAGTTTAGTTCTACAGATCCAGGACTATCAGAGGTAGTCACTCAGTTTAGTATAGAACTCAGTATGGTTCCACAGTTTTCAAAAATTACAAGATACAATTATTCAGATAATCAGTAATACAGTATTCATAAACTCAGATATTGGTTATTAAAATTTTAATTCAGTAATTAGTATTAGGACGATCTTAGTTACAATCTATTTATTCATACATGTACTTTTACTCAGTCATACTCATGTTATTCAGTTATTATTGTGCATGCATATGAACCCATGCATATAAGCCAACCTCACTAATCATGCCAGTATATTCAAAGTACTAACACATGCTTTCCTTTATGCTATGATGTCATATATTATAGGTTCAGACGTACAGGCTCCAGAGCACTCTTAGCAGTTCAAATTATCAGTTTTTTTAGTAGCGGTGAGTCCTCATAGTTCGAGGACATGCTTATTATTTGTAGTACTTCAGTTTTATTTTAGTAGATAGAGTTAGTTGGGGGCTTGTCCCACCAACTCTATAGTTCAGACAGTTAGAGGATTTTTCATATTAGAGTATCTTTCAGACAATTGTTTAGTTTTTTAGTACTTATATTTAGTTTTGGTAATTTGATATCGTATTCATATTTATTTACAGCTTTGAAGCTTATGGTATATGTTTCTACCTATTTCTACATAATTACAGTATTTATTACTCAGTTATTACAGCAGGTACCTGTCATGGGTTAACTTGTGGTCCTTCAGGATTATGAGCACCATGGTATAGACTCAGGGATTTACATTTACCATGTGGCTCCTTCCAAGATCAAGGAGATGAATTCTCAACTTTAGGATCTTTTTGAAAAAAGGTTTTATTAGATCGAGTGTGTCTCCTTAAGGAGCCCTTATGTTATTTGTGAATAAAGATGGATCCATGCATATGTGTATTAATTATAAGCAGTATAATAAGGTGACGATGAAGAACTGTTATCCTATGCCTCATATTAATGATTTGTCTAGCCAACTTTAGGGAGCGACAATGTTTTCTAAGTTTGATTCAAGATGTGGTAACCATCAGTTGAGTATTCAGGTTGAGGATATCTAGAATATAGCTTTAAGGACCTGTTATGGTCATTATGAGTTCCTCTTGCTGTATTTTAGGTTGACTAATGCTCTAACCATATTTATTGATTTAACGAATCGAGTGTTTAGGATTATTGTGATTTCTCTGTAATTATGCTTATCAATGACATCCTTGTGTATTCAAGGACTAAAGAGGAACATGCGCAGTATTTGAGGATTGTGCTCCAAACTTTGAGAGATTATGTGGTTTTCTCCAAATTCTCTAAGTGTGAGTTTTGCCTTGAGTCTGTGACATTCCTTGGACATGTGGTGTCTAAAGATGGTATTATGGTAGACCCAGCCAAGATTGAGGTGATTTGTGATTGAGCTAGACCTACATCTTCAACTGAGATTCATAGGTTTACTCGTTTGACTTGTTATTATTGATGATTCATCAAGGGTTTTGTTATGGTTTCAGTGCCTATGACCAGATTGAATCTGAAGGAGGTTCCTTTTTGATGGTCCAAGGAGTGTGAGTCAAGCTTTGGAAAGATCAAGGATTTTCTTACTTTAGCTCCTATTCTAGCTCTTCTTGTTGAGGGTGAGGTATTTACCATGTATTATGATGCTTTTGGCATTGTTTAAGTTGTGTATTAATGAACTAGGGTCTTGTTATTGTTTACGCTTTGAGATAACTTAAGGGTCATGAGTAAAACAACCCCATTCTTGATTCGGAGTTGACAATAGTAGTTTTTGAGATTAAGATTTAGAGGCATTATCTTTATGGTGTGCATTGTGAGATCTTCAAAGATCATCTTAGTCTTCAACATCTTATGACCAAGAGAGAACTTAGTACTAGACAACATAGATGGATAGAGTTTCTTAAGGATTATGATATCTCTATCTTATATCATCTGAGTAAGGCGAATATGGTAGCAAATGCCTTAAGATAGAAAGACAGTGAGCATGGGTAGCTTGGCTTGTATTTCAGTTTCTCAGAGGTCATTGGCATGGGACATTCAATCCTTAGCCAACTTTTTGGATTGTCTTGATATTTTAGATCCTAGAAGGATTCGTGCTAGTGTTGAGATAAAGTCTTCGTTATTTAAATAGATTTGGGATCACCCATTTGAGGATATTAAGCTTCTATTCCTTTCTGATTAGGTGTTAAGTAGTGAGTCCAAGAGGAACACCATATATTTTGAGGGTGCTTTGCTATTTGGTGGCCATATTTGGGTTTCGAGGACTACTGACAGTATCTAATTGATTCTGCATGAGGTTCACAACTCTGGATTTTCTATTCTCCAGGCACAACTAAGATGTATAGAGATTTGAGACGACATTATTAGTGGATTTGTATAAAGAGTGATGTGGAAGACTTTGTAGCTCATCTCTTTTGTTATCAGCAGTTAAAAACCAATTATCCACGACTAGGTGGTTTGATTCAAAGATTACCCATTCTTTAGCTAAAATGAGAGTAGATTTCAAATTTTATTAGTGGGTTGCCTCGTACTTCTCGTGGTTCCAATGGTATTTAGATCATCGTGTATCGATTATCAAGTCAACATATATCCTTCCTATTGAGATGTATATCAGTACTAATACCAATAGCTTAGCCCGCATCTATGCGCATGAGATAATTTGTTTGCATGGTGTGCATATATCTATTATTTCAGACCGAGGTTATTTGTTCACTTCTAGATTTTAGATATCTTTTCAAGAGGAGTTAGGTGCTTAGGTGGATCTGAGTACAACCTTTCATTCATAGACTGATGGTCTATCTGAACGGACTATTCAGGTGCTTAAGGATATGTTTCAAGTTTGTGCTATGGATTTTGGAGGCCAGGGGGAGGTTTACTTAGCCCTACAAAAGTTTGCTTGTAATAATAGTTATTATTTGAGTATTAAGATGGAACCTTTTGAGACTTTGTATGGTAGGACATGACATTCTCTGATCGGATGCTTTGAGACTTTTGAGATCTGTCCTCGCGCTACTGATTTGCTTTAGGAGTCATTTGATAGAGTCAGGGTGATTCAGGATAGGTTGATAGCATTCCATTGTAGGCAGAAGGCCTAAGTATACCATAGAATTTGTTCCTTGAGATTTGGAGTTGGTGATAGAGTATTCCTCGTGTATCTTCCATAAAGGGTGTGATGAAGTTTGGGAGGAAGGGAAAGCCCAACCCTAGGAATATTGGACCTTTCAAGAGTCTTCGCACAATTGGTGAGGTGAAATATAAGTTAGATTTACCTCTAGATTTTGTTGTTTTCCATCTAATTTTCCATGTTTTGATGTTGCCTTGATACATTCCAAATTCGTCTTATGTGCTTAGATGGGACTCAGTCTAGTTAGATGAGTGATTGACCTTTGTGGAAGAGTCGATGCTTATTTTTTCTAAGGATGTTAGGCGGTTGTGCACTAGGGAGGTTCCTGTAGTTAAGGTTCCATAGAGACACCGCACAATGGATGAGACCACCTATGAGATCGAGAGCGAGATGTGGACCCAGTATCCTCACCTGATTGATACTTTAGGTACATCCTAATCATTAACTTTTGCGGACAAAAGTTCCTTCGTATTGGATATTATAATGAGCCTTCTAATTATTTTCCATATTTTTACTTATTTTCACTTTTAGAGCTTCTCTATATATGCCCTAAATAATTTATAAATTGATTGAACTAATAGTTTGGTTACCGTGTATGTCATCTAGTTTGTAGAGCCATTTTCCTATTTCAAAGTCATTACTAGTTCCAAATAGGCACCAGGCAAAAATTTCATTCAAATGACCTTGAATGAAAATTTTGACTATTCTAGCAGCTCCAAAATGTCAATTTTAGGCTAGCTTGACCTTTGGTTCAGGTTCCGAGGCACTCAAGCTCATTTTGACATATTGGTAAAATGTTAAGAAAATTAAATGTGGGTTAGGGTGATATGCTATAAAAATGTAGCACTTTCGATGCTTAAAACAAGGAAAATATGCAAGTTTTTGAGGCTATTTTGTTAGATATGATGCTTTTTGGGTATGTTTTGCAGGAAGTCATGTTTTTGATAATAAGCTCATGAAAAGGTGAAAAAAGGTGTTTTTGACCATTTTTGGAGCAATTATGAATATTTTGGATGTTTTCGAGCTTGTTCATGATCAAAGCAGGATCTGGAATCGAAGAAGAGCTAAAAAGATGACTCCCAAGACTTACCAAGTCAACATGTGGCCGCATGTAGGACCTACAGACTGCATGTAGGAAAAGAAAGTTCCAGAAGTCCAAAATCCCGAGAGCTGAACTTCTAGGATTTTTGCTCCCGGTAAGTTCCAGAAGTCCAAAATCCCGAGAGCTGAACTTCTAGGATTTTTGCTCCCGGTACCTGCGGTTTTTACCTGTGTCCAATGTCAGAAGTGCAGGTACTACCTACGCCCAGTAGCAGATTGTGTGTACGAACCAATGTGGCCACTGACCCAGTTTCCTCCTATTTTGTTTGGGCTTTGGTTTTAGGGTTTCCTCATATACTATAAATACCCTTTATGTGTTTTTAGTAGGAGTTACGCACTTTTGATATCAACAAACATATTTTGATTCTAAGATCCAATTTTGATCTTGGGATTTTCTTGTATTGACTTTGGTTCATTATTTCAATTACGGTTATGGGTTTTATTACTTCTTGTCATTGTGATTTCATATATGCTTTCGAATATGAATGTTATTGATTTCTTTACAAGTATGAGCGAGTAAAACCTATTGCTAGGGTCGTGGAAATCCTGTCGAATTGATGAAGGAAAGTAATTTCGTTGTTCAAAACTGATACCCATTCATACATTGCTTTATCTTCGTTATGATCATTTTCTAAATGGGTGCACATACTAGGATCCCACCTAGATACTGCTTCTTACACCAAAAGAGGAGCAGTGACTAGGAAAAGATAAAGGCAACAGTAATTGTGAGTTTAACTGTTGATCCACGCTTCTGTGTTCGATCTAAGTAAGATGGTTAGGTTTCATCTAATAAATAGAGACTCAAAAGGTAATAGTGAGATGGTTAGGTTTTATCTAATAAATAGAGACTCAAAAGGTAATAGTTAGCTGGGATCAAGATAAGGATTAGTAATGCAACATCCTGAGACTCAAAAGGTAAAGTGTAAAATCCTTCTGCTCGTCCAAAAGACTACCGAAGGTAAATAAAGTATCGATTCTACATGCAAAGTATCGAGTTGGTTCAACGAAGCATAATAAGACTACGGAGTTGAGAAGCCAGGGGGAACACAATCCTAATGTTCACTTACACTGATTACAACCGAAGTCAATGTATTTACTTGCTCGAGATTACTACATCAAAACCCCAAATTTAATTTTCTTATTCTACCCGCGGACTACAGCTGCTGAGATCTACAAAGCCACATGTTCCCTTAAGATTCAACCTCAACCTCTCTTGAATTACTATATTTTTGATAAAAACCGTATCATCATCTAATAGGAGGTGTTGTTTTGATGTTAATCAAAATTTTAGCGCCCGGGGACCACGGTGTTGATTTGTGATTTGAAGTTTTTGCAGTTTTTGGGTTTTTCTTTTTGTTCTTAGTTGGGAATATGCCGATATACCTAGCACATGGAGTAGAGGAAATTCCTTGCTACCACTATATTTGGATGCATAGAGGATCCTACAAACACCTGGTAGGATGTCTGAGCAGGAAAAAGATGAACCTCATGAAAAGGTTCGTGATGTTGTACCTCTACCTTCTTCCGAAGGGGTATAAGATATTATTGAGCATCAGACTAGTAAGCTATTAGCTCAAGCTAAAGCTGAGAGTAGGGAAATAGAAACATCTTAGAGGATAGATAGAGAGGTAGAGTTAGATGAGTAGAGACAAGTAGCAGACCACTATGTAGCACTCGGTGGAAACTAGAACTAAGCTATAGGTGCCCACAATCAAGTATTCCCAGCATATCAGTATGTGTAGACATAAATATATTATAAAGAAGGCTTGGGATATGTTGAGCCAGCAGAGACTGGGGCCATAGTTCCTCTTGTTTTAGCCCAGACATCAAGTTCGATATCACGAGCGTAATGATCCAACTTTTGAATTGCAGGGTGTGTTTTCAGGTCTGCCTACAGATGATGAAAACTTGCACCTTTCAAAATTTCTTAAGATCTGCAATTTGTATACAAATCCAAGGGTATATTAGAAAGAACTTAGAATGAGGTTTTTCCCCTACTCACTTACAGGAGAAGTATCCTTATGGTTAGGGGAACTGCCAAGAGGGTTTATCACTGTATGGAATGAGTTACACAAGTAATTCTTGAACAAGTTCTTTCCTTCATCTAGGATGTTGTAGCTCAAAGATGAGATTTATAACTTCAGTTAGCTACAGTCAAAGTCTATGTATGAGGCTTGGTTCATGTTCAAGAAAAAGCTGAGCATGGTTCCCAATCATCATTGTCAGGGATAAGCTTATTAGAGACATTCTATAGAGCCCTAAGCATCAGCTCTAGAGCCATGGTAGACAGTATATCTGGAGGAGATTTTACTATACTATACTAGGAGGCAGCTTCAGAAATGTTAGATCAGATCTCACTCTCTAATCGAGGATGGAAAACTCGGAAGGCTGAGAGAAAATCTGACACTTATGATATTGGTGCCTCCTAAGACTAGAAAGTAGTTGATGACATAATATCATAAGAGATTCTGTTGATAAGGACTGATCTTAGGGTACTTAAAAACCAGCTTGCAGTAGCAACTTCAGAGAAGGTAAATGCAGTAGTAGCACAGGGGTCTGCTTCTAAAGCTGGCGAGTCAGAATTGGAGGAGAAAGAGAACTATTTGGATCATCAATTGGTGGATTTTGAGACTAAGGGCTAGGGAACCATGGTTTGAACTATTATTACAGATACAGAGACCGTATCAGAGAGCGAGATGGTGATTGTAGGAAAAAAGATAACTACATAGAGAAGGTAGATAGATACATTCAACGTAGTAGACGGGATGTACAATCCATAATGGAAGAGATATTGGCTAAGCAATTGAAGGGCCAAGAAAGTCAAGAGATCAGCCTTAAGTTAAGGATGATATTTAAGAATTGAACCAAAAGGTCGAGTCACATGTCACTGCTATCAAGAAGTTGGCACACCATTTCGGACAGATGTCAACAACTCTGAACTAGAGGTAGCCAGGTACCCGCTTGAGCAACTCAGTACTAAATTCAAAGAATGACGGTCACATACTTTTTATTACCATGAGGAGTAGTATCACTACTATGGAGCCCTCATGACCCGCTACAGAAGATAGTGATAATAAGACACCTTCTATTGAGTCTAAGAATGTAACAAGTGATAATGGTAAAACCGCTGAAGAAAAATTAAGGGTCTAGCCACTGAGCCAGAAATTAGATAGATTTCAAGACAAACCCCAACTTATCCTCAAATATTGAGGTAGAAGAAAGAGAAAGGTAAGTTAAAGAATTCATTAATATGCTGAAAGAATTAACCTTGAACATACCTCTTCTATAGGTATTGGAGCACATGTCTGGATACACGAGTTTCATGAAATATCTGGTCACAAAGTAAGAAAGGAGAGATATTTGAGGATATTTATGGTATGAACCACTTCAGTGCAGTCACAGCTAGGTCCTTGGCATAGAAAAAAGGTGTTACCGGTGCATTCACTATACCATGCACTATTGGGTCATCCTAATTTGCTAGAGCCTTGTGTTATTTATAGGCCAACATTAATTTGATATTGTTTGCCATATTCAAGTAATCAGGCTTGAACCCTTTGGAACCGACTTTGATGAGGCTGTTAATGGCTAACTATACAGTGAAGAATCCTATGGGAATCTCTTTCGATGTTATTGTGAGGGTGGATAATTTCATATTTTTGGCTGACTCTATCATCCTAGACTGTGAGGTTAACACCAAGATGTCCATTATATTAGGAAGATCGTTTATGGCCACAGGAAGAGCTATGGTTGACATGGAGAATAATGACCTAAAATTCAGAGTCAGTGATGAGGATGCAACATTCAACATCCAAAAGTCAATGAAGAAACCAACTGAGATGAGGGTAGTGTCATTGATTGATCGTATTGATGACCCTAGAGAATATTTCTATGGGTATCTTGATGCATTCTGAGTAGTCAAGATACTTGTGTCGTACCGCGATGTTAAATCAAGAACTAGATAGGAGGCAACCCATAAGCTTGCTGGTGAAGTCTGAGTAACCAACATAGCCAGGTCGTGCCGCGATGTAAAATCAAGTGCTGGGTGGGAGGCAACCCACTATTTTTAGTGTTTGTTTTTTGTTATTTTTCTTTTTTGTTGGTTTTTATCTCTTGGACTTACCTGGAATATGGTAAAAAAAATTCTACATTCATAGATTTTCCGGTAAAGGGACTGTGTGATAAACACCTTATGGTCACGAGTCCTACACGGCCAGTTGTGTAACAAGGTGAAAATTGAAATTTTGAGGATGAAAAATGGTAAGTTATGAAATGTGGCATCTAATTTTACTTTTGGGACATAAAACATAGGTTGTGATACCATAAGTATCTGGAAAAATATTAAAATGCCAAGTTTAGGTTGTTGAAAAGTGGGACAAAATTTTGGCCTGACACCTACTAGTTATAGGTGGTATCTGCGTCTAGAGCCAGACCGCGAGTGGTGGTCGCAGGTACAAGCCACGGTTTGGTCAAATTTTGGCCCACCATTAAAATTTTGGGCCCACCAACACTTAATTATGAGCTAAAACATCCCCCACCTATATAAAAACATCTTACACCCATTCTAACTCATTTAAATCCTCTAAACTTCACTTTTCTCTTTGAATTCAATTTTTCTACTTAAAAAAAACTAACCCTACACTTAATTAAAGACTAAATTGACACTTATTTGAGATACCAAACTATTCCAACACGCTAAAAAAACACGTTCTAACTTTGGTTTTCTTGATTTCTTCATTATTCTCTTCCGATTCTTCATATAAAAGGTAACTTTATCAGCTTGTAATGTTATATATTGGTTTATCTATTGTTTAAACAAGTTTATATGTTTATTCCATTGCAAAATATATAGAATCGATCATGCTTTCAAGGATGATCCTTGAAGTAGCCTAAAAACATAATGTAGAGCCTTGTTTTGAAGAAAAATCTAAAGTTAGGCCCTAACTGGAAGTCAAACTTGAATGATTGAAAGTAACACTAATAGTTGAGCATGTTTGTTTTCTTTGAAAACTGTTACTTATGATAAGTTTGTATACATTGGACTTGTTGGGATTTCAAATAGGTTTTAGGGGTGTGAAAATTGAAGGAAAATTCAAACTTTTAAAATTTTAAGTTTTTCTTTGACTTTTTCTATCCCTCACTTTTTTTGGAAACTAAAAACTAGTTTTAAAGGTACATATGACACCTAAAGAGGTTAAGAAAATGAAGTCTAGTACTAAACGGGCAGAGTCTCTCAAGCCTACCGGTTCAATAAAGCAGTACTCGAGGTAGCACTGTGCGGTTAGATAAAGAATCACGAAAGGACAGACTCGCTAGGGTACTCATCCATCTAGAGACCACTACAGACCGACCAAAGATAAAGTCAACACAGATATCATCCCTACACACTCCTCCTCCTGATGATGATGAGGAGGAGGAGGAGGAGATAGATTCTGAGGCTACCCTATAGTATGCTACTTAGGACCCCCAATTTAAGGAGGGGTCCCAAGATTCATCTAATGAGGTTGAGTAGGAATAGTAATTTGTGGTGCCCCAGTCTAAGGAAGGTACCGATACTCATGTACAACATACAGAGGTACTTTAGTCTGATAAGAGTATTGAGAAGCCTTCCCATAATGTATCAGTACAACAGAGCCCTACACTTTTACATAGACCAAAGGCACCTCCCAAGGAAGGACCTATAAGATGGTGCATGGAAGAGATACAGAATATGTTTGAGCTTGATAGTCAAGTTTGGGAGCTAGGCAGGACTATGAGGTGTATTTATGAGAAGCACCGGATTGACTTATCAGGGCTAGATTGAGTACCACAACTATGGGTAGCATTTGATAGATTTCAATTAGAATGGATGACTAGGCCACTCAATTGTTACAGCTAGGCTATGGTATGAGAATTTTATGCATCCTATAGAGCTATCGTCTTTAGACATTGTACCCCTATGCGATGCAGGGTCTGAAGGCAAGTCTAACATTTCTATATAGTGATCTGGTCTTCATGGTTAGATCAAGAGTTGACTTGAAGTGGTATGCTTCCATCCTTCGAAAGACTTTATTTCATATTTTGGGTTCCCTTATCTTGGACTTTATTTTAGATTTGTTTTATCTATGGTCGAGGGCATGTCCTGAAATTTTACTGGTATTCTATTTTGTTAGAGTCTTTGTTGTACTACTATGGACATAGGTATTATGGTTTCTATTCGATATTATTTTTGGTATTGTGGATGGCATAACACCCCGTATTTTACATATACTAGTTCTATTTATATGGAACTTGGTATAGCCTTGTGGGTATAGATAACGGACAAGATTTGTTATATGAGTATTGATGGTGCAGATGGAGTTCTAGATACTACCTGTACGTTTAATGTGATGCAACCAAGTTAACGTCAGTACAACTATTTAACTTAAAATTGTAAGCTGGTATTTGAATCTAAAGTTTAAATTGACCAAATATATAGAAGCTGTAAGTCAGATTAAAGAGATTAAGAACTGAAAATAAAGTAATTTATTAAGGTGTTTACTTGACTTAATTAAGCTAGTAGGTGGGTCACCTACTAGAGCTATTTGGACCAAGTTAATGGGCTCAAGGCTATGGATTAGATTTAGGCCTATATTAATGTACTCATTTGGGCCCAAATTAAGTAAGAGAGGAAAAAGATGGAAAAAGGGTCAAATTTAATTGAGCCCAACTAAGAAATAAGTAAGTAAGTGCATCACCTACTTTGAAATTTTGAGCAGCTTGAACCCTTAAGTAGGTGCATCACCTACTTGGACTAATTTATGGCAGAAAATGGGGTCAATAAGAGAGGTTCTAGAGGGCTACAATAAGACAAATATAGCTGGTCTTTTTACACATTTTTAAACAATATCCACCCTTTTAATTTCAGGTTTCTTCCTTTCCTAAAGTGGATAAGAACAATAGCCCTAAAATACCTTCTAGGGTTCTTGAAGAAACTCTCATTTGTGCAAGCCAAGGGAAGTGAAAACACTTAAGGATGAGCTTAGTTATCTCATGGAAGATTAGTAAAACATGCTATAAGTTCTTAATTATTAATACATGGCAAAGTAGAGAACAAGCTACCTGCTCACTTTTCTTTGTTATTAAGAGACTTCTCTTTTCTTCTTTGGTTTAAAGTGTAAAGGAAAGTTCAAGTTCTTTTAGAGTTAAAGTTAAAAGGATAAACTACAAAAAACTAAGGTAAGGTGACTACTCCTATAATGGCCTGAGTCTGGTACCCCAGACACTACCTGGTGGTCATAATCCTAAAGGACCACAAACTAACTCTCGACTGATATCTATAACTGAGAACTGAACAATACACTGTAAAAATGTAGAAAACTAGCAGAAAACTTGTCATACGGTTCAAATATCTGAAATACAACTGAAAACTGAATACTAATACATCTGTCTAAAAAGCCTCTAAACTGTTTGCACTGTGGAGTTGATGAGATAGGTCCCTAACTAACTCTTTCTACTAAAATACTAAATCTAGTGCTATAATAAAATAAATATTATCCTCGAATGATGAGGACTCACTGTTACGTCTGCTACTGCTGACTGAATCAGAACTGCTAAGGGTGCTCTGGATCTTGCGCTTCTGAACCTATGGTATAAAACACCATAGCGCGAAAAAGTATGTACTAGTATGATGGAATGTACTGGTATGCTAGAGAAGGTAAGGGGGTTCATATGCATGAACAATATTGACTAAATAATTTGAGTATACTGAATGAAGGTACATATATGGATTCATAAACTATAACTGAAATAATAGGAACACTGAATACTGAATTCTAATAACTGGATTTCTAATAATTGAGTCTACTGAAACTGATATCTGATTGACTTAGGTTTAGATCAGTCCTATCTAGCGAGTGATCTCTGATTATACAAATGATGAAGATAACTAATAGAATCTAAGATCAGTCCTATCCATTGGGTGATCTTTAAATCTAATGGTACTTGATACTAATTAGCTATATTTGACATCAGTCCTATCTAATGGGTGATCTCTGAATCTATTGGTACTGATACTGATACGGCTTGATTAAATATAAGATCAGTCCTATGTAGTGGGTGATTTATAAATCCATTGATAATACTAATGAGTGACTGTATCTAACAGTCCTGAATCTGTGCTATTGAGTTGAGTTCTTTTATTGAGATTGATTTTGAAGCTAATATGGTAAGAGTTAGTCATCTAACCGACATGCCCCAAATCTGAACTAGTGGGGTCCAAACTGTAACCTCAGCTGGAAATACGTTAATACCGTGCCACGGGTAAAGAAATCTACTATGGAGATAGTGTTAATCTAGCGGGTTACCCCTGAGTATGTCAATCCTATCTAATGGGTGACATCTCTTACCTACGCTAGCTGCATAGTTCTAGAACTTAGGGATTGCATCTAGGGTTCTCAGTCCTATCTAGTGGGTGATCCCCCATCCCTAGGTTTGCTTGGTGCTGAATCCTATTCCCTACTTGAAGACACAGAACTGATTACTAATTCATGCTAGGCTTGATTGAATTGTTACTGATCTTATTTGTTTGATTGAGCTAAACTAAATTCACTGAGTTCCGTTGACTAGAAAAATATTACTAAGTTTTGAATTGATTATTGAATTGAAGTTGGAATGCTATTGATATTGAGATTACTGAGATTTCCTAAGTTCTATAACTATCAGAGTTCTACTGAGTTCTGTAACTGACTGAGAGTACTACTAATCATGGCATGACTGAGATTATCGTGAAACTGACACTGGCTCTAGAAAAGAAGCTAATTTTTTGGGTATTAATGCCCCCAGGACTCGATAACATAAATAATACAAGATAGGACAACTCATACATAACATGGCAATAGGCTATCATTCACAATACAATCAATGAGGTATCTCTTCAAGTACTTGGAAGTCTTAAACATATAAATGTATAGGGAGTGCATACTATTATCTCATAAATCATTCAATAAGGAATGAACATGTGTAGAAATTCATGCAACATATCATAATTCATTCACTAAGGCCTTTCAACAAACACTTGGCATGTATTAACTTATACACAATTAGGGATTTCTTGTCAACATGCAATAATGACTCTATTTCTGTAACATAAGCATTTTATCAAATATATGGGGAGCATACTTTATTCAATACACCTAATTAACATAGTTATATCAATCAACATGCATCTTGAAGGGGTTTATCATGAACATCACATAAATATCACATACTAGGATCAAATCTTGGAACTTTGTAAACAAAATATGAATTAAAACTCAATAACAACATGAACTTCAATTTCAATTCACATGAATCATGAGAACTCATAAATATATATAATCTTTGAATTTAGAAAAGGATTCTTGAACTTCTTGGGTGGAAGGAGCCCAAGAATCAATATCTAACATACCTTAGTTCTTGATTTTACGAAGATTGACGGTGGAATTTTCTTGAATTTGGATCTTCAATTGGAAACCCTAAACTTGTTCTTGAGAGAAATTGGGAGAAACCACTATAGTTTGGGTGAAATATGGTTGAATCACGTGTTTTAGGGTTATATAAGAGTGGTAAAAAGACTTAAATAACCCTGGGGTTGTGGCTATTTTAATGATTGGAAAATAGGGTGCCGACGCGCTAGTCGATGTGGTACATTAATGGTATCGAATGCCTGACGTGGTGCATCATGATCGCGTCGAGCCTCAGTACTTTTGACTCTGGCAACCTACAACAATGTTAACCAACGTGATAGGGGATGCAGCGTGCTAAGATCACGTTGGTCTACTATTTTGAGATCTCAAACGTGGTCTAAACACGGTCTGAAAAATCTAAAACTTGATTGGGAACACCTACTAACATAGCTAATCATGAATCAAATTAAATATTGACATTTTAGGGTCATATATATCGAGAAATAAGATTGCCAACTTATGAAGACTAAAAAAAATTCTAAGTGTAAACACTTGGCTGAAGTTTCTAAGTCTGGGACCTCTTTTTAAGATTTAACGGACTGAGTAAAGCTTCGAATTTTGCGGGGTCTTACAATATCTCCCCCTTGGGAACATTCATCCTCGAATAGAACTGACTAGACCAAAAATACGGATAGACTGAACTCACTTACTGGACATGAACATCTGAAACATGAACGTATGACTGGAACTATTGGTATACTGAAATTTCATACTGAACATGCATATCTGATGCATAGATACTTGACTGAGCTATTCTCATTAAAGCATGACTGAAATTACTAATAAGCTGAGCTTCTTATATAGAACATGCATATCTAATGCATGAATATCTGATCGAGCTGGCTCTCGAATGCTTGATTAAATATGCAATAATAATTGACACTGACTTTATAAGGAATATCTGAACATGCAACTGAATAGGCTTAAGGACATAAAAGCATCGGGGAATCATAGGGTATCTCGCCCTTATGACACTATGTCCCTCTAAAATTCTTACTTTACTAAGATACTGGGAAAACTGAGGTGATATATAAGGCACCTACGAACTGGATCATGACTAAACATTTGTGATTTGAAGCTAATGCATGATACAGGAACTGAGCTGATCTTGCAACTTATGGGACTTTCTATCTTGGAATAGTTTCATTCTTGAGATTTCTAATAATATGTCTAGATAGGAAGATAGGAAAAAAAAACTATATGAATTTAACTACCTGACTGCTAAACTGAATTATTGGCCTTACTAACTAACTCATGTTGAAAACTTAAGCTTAAATGAGAGCAAAGGATCTAACAAATAATATCATAAAGATAAATGACTTATAACGTACCCAAATCTATGTTAGGTAATATTTCCGGATCATGATAGGTCTGGAGTGCATAAAATCTATTCTGACATTGGCCACTAGTGGTATTAGAAGTAACACCCTGCTGACACAAATATTTACCCGTCTGAGCTAGAACTCTACACTCATGTATTCTGGCCTGGCTTACCACAACCAGAACATACCTCGTTTCCTACTCTACTTGCACCTAGGTCATTCTTACCACACTATTCACAAAGCGGATAGGTACATTTACTTCTCACACTACCCTAGGCTTTGGAGCATGGCACCTCATCAAGATTGCTATCCCTTAACTTTGGTGCTGGTGCACTAGCTGAGGATAGAGTTGGGACTAAAAACTTCTAACTATGCTAAGAACGGTTACCACTATGCGACCCTGGCTGAGAAAAACTAAAACTACCTGTTCTGGCTTTTTAATTCACTCTTTCTCTCTCTCTCTCTCTCTCTCTCTTCTTAGCTTTTTCTACCTCAATCTACTGAGTGTCCATCATTAGTATAGAAATATCCATGTCTCTATTGAGCATAGTAATCCTACACTCCTCAACCTTCAATCTAGACACACCGGTTACAAACTTACTCATGTTTGATTTAGGGTCAGCCATCTACTCGGGAACATACTTAGACAACTGATTGAACTTAAGGCAATACTACTTCATTGCCATAAATCCTTTCCTTAGGTTTATGAACTCTTCTACCTTAGTTTTCCTAATCTCGAGTCAGAAAAACTTTAATTTCTTTGCGAGAGTGAGTGAGAATTCTTTCATTATTTGAGCTCCTTTAGAAATTTCAATGTCTTTTGTGTGTGTAGAGCTAACTCTTACTTGTGAGCAGCATCAATACTTTGGGGTAGAGGGTGAATTGTTACTCTCGATTTGGTTAATAGGTGAAGTAAATTGCATTGTGAAGATTGAGAAATTTTTTGAAGATTTTGTGTTTCCTCTTAAGATGCTTTATTGATTTGGAATATTCATTTGATACAAACTTGCATCTTTTCTTCATAAGATGTGTTTTTCAGAAAAGTTTGGTTTACTTGTTTCCATGACATGTTTGGAAACTCTTTGTAGAGCTTTGATAGCGTATTCCTTTAGTATAGCTTTCTTTTGGATGGATTTGAGTTAAATACCATATCTTGTTGAATTGTTCTTAGTTGCTTGAGGACAAGCAATAGTTTAAGTTTGGGGGTGTTGATGAGTGGTAAATTTACCACTCTTTAGCATCCAAATTCTTGCATTATTCTAAAATTGTGTAAATGAGGCTAACTCTCTATTTAAATGAATTAATTTCTAACTTTTGTGATCCTATAGGACCTATGGTGAAAATGAATGGAAATCAAACTGAAAGGGAATAAAAATAGGCAAAAGAGAGTAAAAGCTGGAGATTAGGAGGACCTCAGATACCACGATTACGGTTATCAAAGTCGCAATATCGGTTAAATAATTAGAGATCAGAATAACCCTCAGTTATCGCAATCATGACCCAAGAGTCGCAATCACGTTAGAGCGATCGCAATCCAAAGGATGAAACCTTGATGGACCAAAAACATTTCAAGGGCAAAATTGTAATTTTTTAAAAAGACTAAGAGCACGAGGGCATTTTTTTTAATATTTGACAAATGTGAAATTGGGGCTTAAATAGGATTTTTGTAGCTTATTCTCATCCATCTTTATCCTATCTTTTTTATCAATAATTTTTAGATTATCACATGGAGATTGGGAGAATAAAATTGTGCTAATCTTGAGCTAAGAAGATATTAGATTAACTCCAAAGAGAAGAATTGACAAATTCCATTGAAGATTTATTGGAATTTAGATTGTGGATTGACATTTTCCTTATCTTTCATGAATTAATTTGATGGAGATTTTGGTATAGTTTTGTTTATTATCTTTATGAGTTGCTAGTTCTTTATCTTGGGGTTATGTTTGAATAGTATGTGATTAGTATTTGGGTGGTGTTGTTTTATCCTCCTAATTAGTTATTTGTTATAGGTTTTTCTTATTCTCAATGTTTGAATTCAAAATTATAGGTTAAAACCCCAAGTGTTTAGGATCCCATACCACCTTTGAAAGATGGGTATTGGGTAAGTCTTATGTGCAAACAATAACTTGGGTTAGCTTGTGGGATAATGTCATCTTAGAAATAAGGGTGTTTTTTGAGTTAACCCATTTGACAGTACCATCTTAGAAATAAGGGTATCAATTGAGGTATTGGATTGGTTGTTTGGCCATATTCGTGAGGTGTTCGAAAGAACCCACAAATGAAATTTAGTGTTTTATTGAAAGGTTAACACTATTACCTCTAAATCTAGCCTACCTATGACTATAACTAAATTCGTATAAATTCTCAAATACCTATGCATGAGTTCACACCTAGAATGGCATGACCCCAATATCTGTTCCTAATTAATTATACTCTAACTATTCTTAGCCTTGAGTTAGTTTTCTAGAATCCAAAAAGTAAAATTATTTTACACTTTTGAAAACATTCAAAATTCCCAAAATATTTGTATCCTAGGTTTGAATCTAGCGAACAAATTTCATTTCGAACTTACTCGATCACCATTCACATTGTTCCTCATGGATTCGACCCCGACTTAAAGTTGGGTATTATATATGATAAAAATTATCCTACACCAGAAAAATGTTATAGGTGAGCGTGATCATTTTATTAAAATATTGACATTAAAATTTAGGAACTAGCCTAGCCATACCCATTAATTGAATTTTGACAAATATCTAATTGCCCATGCATGCACTCACTCTCATGAAAGCATAACCCCAAGTACCTTTAAATCATGAACTTTTGCATCCAAAACATGCATTAGATGAAATTGAACATAAAAATATTTAAACTACTCCATTTTACTTTATTGAATCATTTTGGGCATTATGAGAAAATATCTTGTCACTTGTAATACTTGAAGATGAACCTATTGCCTTCATTCCTCGTGGGATCGACCCTGACTCTAATTTTACATAAAATATATTACTATATATTGCATAAATTCTTGATGGATTTATTTTGAGTATTATCAATCTCCTCTTTGGCAAGCTTCATTGGTGATGGTTAGTCACCTTGGCTAGCAAATAGTGACTTTGGCGAGCCAATGTCAACTTTGGTGAGATCCTCACTTGGTGTTAATTATTTCATTTCCTTTCCTTCATCCTAATTGATCTTCAAGGAATTAAATTCCATCTTTCATCAACATGTGGTCAAACACTTACATTTTCATAAACATACATTACATCCTTTGGAGGTCCTTAGCTTGACTTTGGGTGAAAGGAGTTGATGTGATTTAGATTGAATCACACTTTAAGTTTTTTTATTTTCTTGTTTTTATTTTCTTTATTAATTATCCACTTCTCATTAATCCAAACTCCTTAAAGTTTTTGCTCCACCTATTTCAAAAAAATTTCCATTGACATTAGTGATTAACTTATAAAATGTAGGAAATTATTTTCCTATATTTATATATGGTAATATTTCTTAATTAATTATTTAAAGTATAAGTTTTAAGATCTGTTATTATACAATATATATCAAAACTCCAAAAATTCACTGTAAAGAAATTTATCTGATATAAAGGGGCCTAAAGTTTGTTGCTCTCCCGGTGCACGCGAGCATAACATGCGCCTGCCATGGGTAGGAGGCCAAAAGTTTTGAATTTGCTACATAATTTGAGAAAATTTATTAGGGGAAGATTAAATATATAGTATGATGGATTTGGAAGTGTATTATGGTTCTCCAAAGGCTA
The DNA here is from genome assembly GCF_002878395.1 of Capsicum annuum. NCBI lineage: Eukaryota > Viridiplantae > Streptophyta > Magnoliopsida > Solanales > Solanaceae > Capsicum > Capsicum annuum. The sequence goes on from NC_061119.1 coordinate 94,950,781, forward strand.
CGAGGCAATGAAATAGTAGCTGAATATGGGTCGAACTCTGTGAAGTGTTTAACTACAAAATTGTAGTTCGATAACCGGGGATTTCACCAAGGTAATGGAAATTTAAGTCCAATAAGGTCAATTGAATAGGTTACCCGACTTTCCATGGGTAGGCCTTTTAGAAAGTTGGGGGAAACAGCAAGTAAGAGTAATTTAGGAACAAATTATTCACAAATCAAAAGTAGTTGTGGCTAAAGAGAATGCATTGGAGTGGTTGGATATTGTTGGATCACTTAAGTATCTTTCATGGGTTGATGAGGTGGAGGATGTTGATGATTCAGTTAATAAGGGCTAAGCCTATTCCTTGTAAGTTTGCATGGGATAATTTTGACATAAGAAAGGTGGCAATACTATTTTTAAATTGAATATGCAGAGGTTGTTATTAAGGGGGAACAATTGTTGGTTGAAATTAAGGATCATAAAATCAATACTAAAGTAGAGTATTGGAAAAATGTTATGGTTTTTTCTGTCTCAGGTACACATCCCCATTATAATATTCTTAATGGTTTTCTTTGGCGACTATAGGGGAAATAGGGTATAGAAGAAGTAGTTATATTGAATACTTGATTCTTCATGTATGGTTCAATATTGCATATGGGAAAGATGAGGTGATTCAAGGTGGTATCTACCACTTTGATAACAAGTTTTTATTGTTAAAGCATGGAGACCTAATATAGATTTTTCTTGAGAACAGTTTAAATCAATGCCAATTTATATTAAACTGCTTGGGCTTGACTTTAAATACTAGAGTACTTGAGGATTGAGTAAGATAGGCAGCCTAATTGGTGCACCTTTAATGGAAATTAGGAATATTGAACAGAAGATTGGTTTGAACATTGCTAAAATCATAGTTGACGTGTAAATTTGGAAGGCATGACAATAATAGTGCATTTCAAAAATAAGAAAGGATTTGTAGTAGACCAGAGTGTTACATAAGATTACAAGCCTATTGTTTTGAATTTTTCAAAAACATGGTCATGAAGATAGTAATTGCCAGAAGAATAAGGAAAACTAATAGGTGATGGACTATGAGAATTCTGTGAAAGAGGAGCCAAAGAAGGTTGGTGATCTCAAGCAAACTACTATAAGAAAGTAGGTGCAATAATCTCATCAAAAGATTAGTGTTAAAGAAAATAAGAGTAAACTAATGATAGGCCCTAAATAAAGGATCAGGTTGCAAGTTTCAGTGGTCGAGTTCTTGTAACTAATGCTTTTCAGCTGTTAGGAGAGCATAGTACTCAGTGAACTGAACAAGCCACTAAATATGGACTTAGTGGGATTGACATACCCCTAAGAGGTTATGGTTAAGTTTTTAAGTTGGAATACTAGAGGCCTTAATGGCCTCAATATGTAAAAGGAGGTTAACTCCTCTGTAATGACTTAGAGATGGGACTGATAAGTTTTCTGGAAGGATTTAATTAGACAAGGTTGGTATGATAGATAAAAATATGTTTTATGGATAGCAATATAATTTTTACATAATTCTCTTTATAATGGGAGAATATGGGTAGTGTGGAGACAAGATTGGTTCACTATTAAGGTAATGTATGATACTATACAAGTTGTGACTTGTATAGTAACTCATATACTATTGCAAATTGATTGTTTAGTAACTTTTGTGTATACTTATAATAAAAAATAAGAGAGGAAAAAGTTGTGGGATCACATGAAAATGATAAGTCAAATTTGCACTCAAGCATTATGTCACGACCTAAACTAGGGGCTGGCCGTGACAGGTATCTCAAATCCTACGTGGACAGGAGATCACCTCCTGCACCTAACTGAATGAAACACTACACACCCCAATGTACAATGAATTCCAAACATAAAACAAGATAGCTTGCAACCATTTTAAGGGAATTCAAAACAAGTCCATAACCAACGACTGACCGACCAACCCATCATCCAAACAATCAACCGACACTGCCTAATATCCACAGTAATCCAAAAAAAGCCTTCTAACAATGAACCAAAACTGAATATCAATAATGTGTTGATACATGCCCCAAACTATAGCAAAAACAAGTCTAAACATTCTGAGACATAAGAGAAAAAAACATGAAATGTAGACTTCTGATGTATGAAAGCTCACCATTATAATATCAACTCACGAGCCGATCCTGAATCCTAATAATTGAGAAGGAGGAGTTGAAGTATGACCAATTCCTATTGTGCATGGGGATACAACATCTAAAGACGGTTGGTGGTTAGAGCATTAGCATGAAACTCAGGGATAAGGATGACATAATGTCATGATCAATAGTTTAAAATCATTTAAAACCAATGCACATAATCAAATGAGTATACATATATACGTCGAATGCCGGGGTAGGGAACAAGGTTTAATATGCACTTAAAACATTAACTTGGACTGTCTAGTTCAATCGACATAACAGTACCCATGAGCTACATGGGCCTCAACTCTCACCCTCTGGTTGGGCCCCAGTGCGTGTAGTCGCATGAACCATAGAATAATCTCATATATATACATGGGGACTTGAACCTCCCAATCATATACTAAGGTAACTTAAGAATCCAATCATGTAATGATTTATGGGGTACTTAAACCTCCCTAATCATGAAATAATAATGAGGGGGACTTAAACCTCCCTTGTCACTTTTACCCCCGCATCGGTAAATACAGTTTCTAGTATCGGTCACTTGAATATCCACTTTCACGACCAGCTACACAACCCTTATTAGAGCCTAATTAAATCAAGTATCATACATTCCCATTTATTGGACCACATTCCAGATTATAGAATACATTATTGGTATCGTCATACCAATTACACTTACAAGGTAATAATAGCATGCCAAATTAATTTCCATTAACTTGGGGAGAGAAATTCCCTTTGTTCACTAATACGAGATAGGGGAACACTGACTCTCTTTGTTCATTAAATCATGCCATTATATTTCAAATACCTCTTTATTTCATGCAATAGTTCAAGGCTAGTTCAATTTTACAAATTCCAACATTTCTCATAAATAAAAACTAATTTCACATTATGGGGCTAGGCTCATAACCACTTCAAAAGTCACAAGTTATGGAAAATAACAATTCCCTAGTTCATTTGCCATACCCATGCACCCACAAGTTCAAAACCATAATTAAAGTATAAAAATCATATATAAACCATGAGAAACATTGTTCAATTTATAAACATTCAAACCCCCAACCTTTGTTTCAAAACAATCATAAATATCTAATGAACAATACTTTAAAATACATGCCTTTAACAAATTAACACTAAGGGAAGACTAACATGCCTTAAACACAAAGAAATTAGAAGAGAATTCGACCCTTGAGCCCTTAGATGACCAACTTGATGAAACCCTAGCTTGACTTGCTTGAGGGAATTTAGAGAGTCTTTTGGAGTATTTGAGAAGTTACTTATATTTTGTTTTGAGTGCTAATGACACCCTAAAGAAGTTATAAGACTTGGGTTTTAATTTGGGTAAGAGGGGAAATGTCCAAAATGCCCTTAACTTAAAAGCTAAAAAAGTATTGCCCTTGACTAGGGGTTAATCAGTGACTTATAGCCATTCCTTATGACTCGTCACCATGATTCATGACCCAAACAAAACCACCAAGGCACTATACACTTCTGACCTTGTGACTCACGGGTACCACTCATATGTCACCCTATGACTCGTAAGGTCTTATCGTAGTCAACACAAAACCCAATTGGATAGACACTGGACATACTACAATTTGAACCCAATGACTCATAATAATTCCTTACGGCTCATAGGGAACAACTCATGCTAAGATCAGAACTTAGCCACTAAATGTTTTATTTAGTTATTATTCTATCTGAATGACTCGTTATGGGTCTTTACGACCCATACCCTCAAATCATACACATAACAGAAACTCAAAAACCTCTCACTGAACAACTTATGACTAAGGTAACTTGACCTATGAAGACATGCTGTGACTCCTTAGATGAGTATTTTCCATGGAAGAAAGCTCAAGACTTAGAAAAATTTTTAAGACCAAAACCCTGGGGCATTACATACTCTTCCCTCCCCCTCCCCCCCATTTGGATCATTCGTCCTCAAATGATAATAAAAGGAATTTATTATTATGATTTTACTTCATATACCTCTACTTTTACTTTTAACAAAGACAAAAAACAAAGTTCCTTCGGAAATTACTTTTTCATTTAACAAAGTCAGCAAACAAAGATGTTAAGGAATACATATACATTAAGCATGATTATCCAAAATAGGAAGCAAGAATGAATACTTGTACTTAATGTCCTACTATGTTTCCCAAGTAGCTTTTTAAACATTTTGGTTCCTATAAAAAAACATTTATAAAAGCCACATCCTTCATCCACAGTCGATGAACTTGACAATCAAAAATCTCAATCGAGACCTCCTCGTAGTACAAGAAATCTAAAATACCCACCTCCTCTAAAGGAAGAATCATCGAAGGATCACCCTTGCACATCATCAACATCAAAATATGAAACAACAGATTAATAGAGCTCAAATTAGAAAGAAACTCAAATTTATATGCAACATTAACAACCTTCTTCAAACCAAGTACGGACCAATATAACAGGGACTGAGCTTTCTCTTCATACCAAACCGCATCATTTCCTTCTTGGGAGACACCTTTAAGAACACCCAATCACCAACACTAAATTCCAATTCCGTTTGCCTTATATCTGCATAGGACTTTTTTCCACTTTGAGTTGCCTTAAGTCTATACCGAATCACCTTCACCTTCTCAATATCTTAGTGAATCAAATCAGGTCCAAATAACTTATTTTCACCAACCTTAAACCACCTAATTTTATATCGACAGCTCCTACCTTATAAATCATCAAACAGAGCCATACAAATACTAGAGTGATAAATCTTGTTATAGAAAAATTATAGAAGAGGAAAGTGGTTAACCCAACTACCACCAAAATCAAACACATAGGCCCGAAGCATATCTTCCAAGACCTAAATTTTTCTTTCTACTTGCCCATCCGTCTGGTGGTGGAAAGAAGTACTAAGGATCACTTTATTCCCAAACCTTGCTTATACAACCTCTAAATATGAGATAAGAATGGAGTATCTTGATCAGATATGATAGAAACAGGAGTACCATGCAAGTTCACTATCTCTTCAATGAATAATTTGGCATAATCCTCAGAAGAGAAATTAGTCCTCGCTAGTAAGAAGTGAACATACTTAGTCATTCTATCCACGATTACCCAAATTGAATAAAATTATTAGCGAGAACATGGATGACTGGTAACAAAATCCGTATTAAAAATCTCTCATTTCCACACTGGAAGATCAATCTCTTGAGACAATCTACCAGGCCTCAAGTGCTTCACCTTCACATATTCATATACCATGTACTTAGCCACAAAATTGGCCACATCCCATTTCATATTATTCCACATATAAATTTCCATGAGATCATGATACATTTTCATCAAACTAGGATAAATAGTAAAACATGACTCATGAGTTTCAGCCAAAATTCTTCCTCACAATCCACTAATATTGAGAACATATAATCTGCCTTAGTACTTCAAGATACCATCACCACCAATCTCAAAAATCATTACTTTTTATCTACCTATATCATTCTTGATTTGCATTAAGATAGGATGCATCACTTGCTTCTTCTTTACCTTCGCACCTAGATATGACTTTGCCACCTCTTGAATGATCACACCTCCATCCTCAAAATTGAAGAAAAAACTCTAAGATTATCCAAATGGTGAATATCCTTCACCAAATACCATTTATCCTCATCCATATAAGACAATCTTCCCATGGACAACCTACTAAGAGCATCAACAACCACATTAGCTTTACCAGGATGATAGTAAAGAATCAGGTCATAGTCTTTTAGCAACTCAAGCCACCTTCTTTTCCTGTGATTCAATGCTTTCTGAGTGAACACGTATTATAAGCTCTTATGATCAAAATAAATATCAATATGGACCCTATACAGATAGTGCTTTCAGATTATTCATGCAAACACCACAGCTAACAATTCTAAGTCATGAGTCGAATAATTCTTCTAATGCACTTTCAATCACCTCGAATCATAAGCAACCACTTAGCTATGTTGCATCAACACACAGCCCAGTCCCAATCGAGATGCATCACAATAGACAACAAAACCATTAGTGCCTTCAAGAAAATTTAAGACCAAAGTTGAAGTCAACTTATCCTTTAGATTTTTGAAACTACCCTCACAAGAATCAGACCATAAGAACTTTACCTTCTTCTAAATCAATGGGGAAGTAATAGAACAAAAACTCTCCACAAACCTTCTAAAGTAACTGGCTAAACATAAGAAGCTCTATATATTGGATGGAGTCATGAGTCTAGGCCACTTCTTAACTACTCTAACCTTCTATGGATCCACCATAACCCAAATAAGTCACAACATTTAACCAGAACTCACACTTAAAGAACTTAGCATATAAATATGGATCCTTTAGGGTCTGCAACATAAGGCAGAGGTAATCGATATGATTTGCCTCGCTGTTGGAATACACTAAAATATCATCGATAAAGACAATGACAAACAAGTCTAAGAACTAACTAAAAACTTAATTAATAAGATACATAAATATGGCTAGGGAATTTAGCAAACTAAAGGACATCACTAAAAACTCAAAATGACCATACCAAGTTTGTAAGTCAATCTTAGAGATATCCACCTCCCTAATCATCAACTGATGGTACCTAGACCAAAGATTAATTTGGGAAAAAAATTAGCACCCTAAAGAAGATCAAAGAGATCATCAATCCTCGAAAGGGGATACTTATTTTTCATAGTTACTTTATTTAGTTAGAGGTAATCAATACACATTCAAAGGGAACCATCCTTCTTAAATACAAAGAGAACCAGAGCACCCCATGAAGACACACAAGGTAGGATAAAACCCTTGTCAAGAAGATCTTTTAATAGCTCTTTAAGTTCTATTAACTCAGTCGAAGCTATTTTGTAAAGAGGAATAGAAATAGAATGAGTGAAAACCCCTAGTTTCTAGATCATAGAAGATTTCCTAGAATTTTGATCTCTGGACCTAATATGACTCATGGGTATGATCCATACATTGGGGCACAGATTGTATGGTCCAGTCGTATGCTGACTAGTATTGGTTAAAGGGAGGGATTTTAGTTACTGGAATAGGGGTACGAGTCGTATTGGTGGTTACGAATCATTTGGTTCCATAAGTTAATCTTAGACTTGGTTACTTAGGTTGGATCTGAGTACGAGTGGATCACCATGAGCCATAAGCAAGGGTATGAGTCATACCAAGGACTCGTATAGTGGATAGTGTCTAACTCTTCCTTGGGTTTAAATCTGACAAGGATACTAGTGAAGGGTATGGATCATATGCTATGGATATTACTTGGTTTGATGAGTCATATGCTAGATAGTAATAGATCCAATTATTGAGGCTTAGGTTATAAATGGAGGGTACCACTCATATTGGAGTGTACGACTCGTGAGGGTCAATCATATCCCTAGGATGAGATTTTGTGCAACTTAAGTAGGGGTATTTTATATATTTACCCACTTATCCTAATAAGTTCCCATGACTTCTAACCTACTTGGAAGGTTATTTACCCTATTATTCCATACAATAACACTTAGAAACTCTTCCAAACACTCTATAATTATCTCAAAAGCTTTTGGGTACGGAAAGCTAGGGTTTTAACTAAAGTATTGATTTGGGGCTTATCTTCGTGATTTATTTCCATCAACATCTTAGTTTAAGGAATGTTCTCTTCCTCATTTTTTATTCTAACTAAAAGCATGATTTTTATGAATGTTTTTATCACTTCATAATTGTATAATTTTGATTTTCAAATATGAATTGGGGGTTTTGATATTAAATGGTTGGTTATGGTTTTCCATGGTTTTAATTATGCTTTATGTGAATTAATAATGGTTTTGGATAATTGTATTACATAGGAATGGTTTAATGGTAATTAGAATTGGTTTTGGTTATATTATGCCCCTAATGTATTTGACAAAATGCCTATAATAATATTTTTATTGCATTGATTATTTTAATAGAACTCTTGCATGCTTTAAAACTTGTTATAGGAATTGTACATGGTTTAAATAGCTTTGAAAGGTAACTTGATAAATGGTTATTCTTGTCGGGTACATAGAATCCCCCAAGTGGTCTAATATGGTGATTGAAAAGGGCACTTGAAAGTCCCTTTAAACCTATAAATGGTTGTCTATGGATAGTACTTGCAAGTAAGGATTAGTTTGAAGATACCAATGATAATGGCCTTGGTTAATAATTGGTTAATGGTTTGGTTATTTGGAAAATGGTTTTTAAGTGGACATTAATGGTGTAATGTGTAGTAGAGCCAAAGGTGGAGGTCTTAAGGGGACAAAATCTAGAAACTCATATTTAACGATGTGAGACTGGTCTTGGTGTCCGTGTGCATGATGCCATGCTATATTTAAAGAGATGTACTAGTCATCCCTGGTTTTTTCCCTGGTCCTACAGCTTCACACACTGGGGACCTTTTATCAGGGGGTGTTAAGCCCATATAGCTCGTGGGTGGTTTAGGATAGTAACACAACCTAGGTATAGGTTTTAAAGGCATGCTAAACCCAGTCCCCTTTCTCGAAATGGTTATATTTATGTACGGTTGTGTGCATGTGTATGGTTTTACTTGATTTCATAACTGACATTATCTTGTCTTTTTTTTGAGATCATGCTAGCATTCACTCGCTAACCGATCTACTGGCAGCTGTATACCTACGTTATACAGGAACCGGCCATTCTATTCCTCCTACATAGTGATTGACTCTGGGATCAATATATGGACTTAAGTGGTAATATTTCATCCTTTTAGAAGGCTCTAATTCATGTTATAGATATTCTAGACACTTTGATTTTATTTTGGATATTAGTTTTGGCCATGGTTGGGGGTATATCCCTATCGAATTTTACTACTCTATTGGTTAGACGCTTTGTGGTACTGCTATGGGTTGGAATAGGTGGGATCGATATTAGTTTCATCCTTGGCATTGGAATAAGATGGAGGGATGGCATCATTGGATGATATTATTGGTTGTTCCATCATATTTCATTTTGGGATTAATTATATTATGATTTAGAACATCTTTGGTTATGGCCTGGTTCATGGCCATTATTTTTGTATAAGTCTGGTATGGTTGGATTGTTAGTATGGGATGGTTAGACTCGGTTGGGTCGGTCATGATTGTGGAGTAGGCTAATGAGGATCGATAGCTACTAAAGACAATGCAAGCCCAACTTTAGCTAAATCCTATGGATGCTGTACTATTGAAAGATAAGAAGAAAATCAAACAACAGATCAAAAAATCATTTTGCCTAGTTGAGTCTTTCCTACTACAAAGAAGCAATGATAACCGGATTAGACAAGGAGATGACAATACTAAATTTTTCAATTATAAATATTTAGTATTGTCATCTCTTTGATAGGTAATGATATGTTTCAATGGGATTTTGTTAAGTTTGTTCTGGAAAAGAACAAGTTTCCTACTAAGTTATACAATTAGTAATGAAATGTGTGAGAAGTACTAATTTCTTTATATAGATAAATAGATAAGAATGTGGTTTCTTTAAAAGGAGGAGGAGTATAAGTCAAGAGGATCCTATTTCCCCTTTATTATTTGTGTTTGTCATTGAATATTTTTCTAGGATTATGTATGGCATTTTTGACCCCTAAACCCTTATGATGCACAACTTATAACATTGTTTAGCCCTTCATAATTCACATAGAAAATATCAAAATATTCCAAAATACTCTCTAAATTTCTTCAACAAGATTGGAGGCTAGGGTTTCAAGAGGTGTTCCTCTAGAGGCTAAACGTATCAAGTTCTTTTCATGAAGCATCTTGTATAAGGCATGTTACTCTTGCCTCATTATTATTTCTCAAATATCATATATTTTAAACATTGATTTTTACTCTAAAATGGTGGGTTTTGAAACCAAATATTGAGAGTTTTGATGCATAGTAATAAGTAATATTTACTCTTGTTTAAACTTGTGTCTATACATATTTTTGGTGATGGTTTGCACATATGGGTGCTTGTTGATGGTGGTTTAATAAATGGGTCATGAGTAACCTTAAGCTTGATGAATTTACTTTGATTTTGGTCATGTTAAAAGTATGCCCTCAAGGTGTTTGTTAAAATGTCTACAAGAAATAAGTAGTTACATATTAATAGTGTTTTGAACTAAGGAAATGGTTTAATGAGTAAGGATATTTGGTAAATTACTTTGTAAAGGCCTTTTTATACATGTAATAAGTTAATTGGTAACCTTGGTGGTTAATTAGTTAAAAAGGTGTTTGATTTCTAAAAATATAAAATTTAATTGTGTTTAAACTAAAACTTGGTGTAAGAATGCTAATGAAGAATGAATGATTTGGAAGGTCTTAAGGACTATAATTTGACTTGAATGGTGATTGAAACTAAGGCATTGGCCTATTAAAGTGATTGATTGATAAACGGTTCATAAAGACCTTATGGTCATATATGGTGTTGAATTGTAGGATTGAATTAGATATGTGGGTTAGAGTCCTTGAATATACTAAGTGGATATGAATGCATGGAAAAAAGGTTAGAGTCCCAATGTCGACTAGTAATAGATGTGATGGCTTGTGGTTAGAGTACACTTGCTTTTAAAAATAGCTTGTGAGTCGTCTTGTGGTTATAGTCTACTTGCTTGATAAGATGGCTTATGGTTAGAGTCCACTTTTTTTATATGATGGCTTGTCGTTAGAGTCCACTTTCTTATCAAGGTGGCTTGAGGTTAGAGTCCTCTTTCTCTATATAATTGGAAATTTCAAGCTCCCTAATCTATGTAAGTAGAAGGTAAGAGTCCTCAACTTAATGTATCATGATTGGATGTTTCAGAATGCATGCTAAGGCCTTATTTCCTTTCTCGATACTTGATGTACCTATATATCTAAATATATGCCTATGTATATAAATATTATTGCATGTGATGGTTGGATTTGGTTTTGAATAATGACACTATTTTATCCTTACCCTTGAGGTACATGCTAGTGCTCCAACAACTAATTGTCTCCAGACGTTATGTCCCCATACGATACAGGGGTCGGAGCTTCTTCTTTTCTTCCTATGTAGTGCCCAGGTGTTCAAGCAATTCGTGTGTAAACTTTGAAGTGGTGAGCTTCCATACTTCAAAAGGTATATATTTTAGGGTCTTTCTGTCTTATGTCATAGACTTGTGTTAGATTTATTTTTGGCTAATGTTGGGGGTTTTTTCCAATATACTATAGGCATCGGATTTGTAGAAGCTTTGTGGATAACTGTGGACTTGGGTATAATGGTATAGCATATTGATATTAATGGATTGATAAGACACTTCTTAAGTTATGATTATTAGTCTTGTTTCTGTTATCTTGATATATGGTCAGGATTCATCCGACACTTATGGATTGATGTGATGGTTAGGTTAGATTATAGGGCTATCTCTATTCCTTGTTGGGGTTGATATACCCATATGACAAGGCTCGGATTTAGGTCATGCCAAGTTGGTATCTGAGTTAAGGTTCATAGTTAGCTGGGTATCCACAAAGCTATGTCATGTAGAGTCTCTTTTATGGGTGTGTAGCATGCCACACTTATAAAAGAGAGGCTATGAATCATTTAGGAATGTTTCACCTTCTTGTTATCTTTTTTCAAGCTAAAGATTCTTAGGTCTTGGATATATCTGATATATGTTTACTTACCTTTCAGATCATGCCCCCAAGAAGATCTAATTTTTAGACAAACCCTTCTGTCCTGATTGAGGACAATGTGGATGGAGCTCGTAAAACTTATAGAGTCCAAACACAGTCTAGAGTTCTAGTTTTTGAACGTCCTAGAGTTCCACTAGTTCCTTCTAGTCCACCCCTAGTTCCTCAAGCTGAAGTGATGAATGATGAGTTTCATCAATTGATTCATATGATTGCTCAGTTTATCGCATCTCAGGCTGAGCTTAGTTCATTTTTTACTACATCTTTTGAGGCTAAAAGGATTGGCTAGTTCATGAGGTTGAGTCCTTCGACCTTTACAGGTGTTAAGGTGGATGAGGATCCTCAAGGTTTTCTGGATGAGATGGAAAATATATTCAAAGTCATGCATGTCATTAATATGGAAGGGATGGAGTTTGCAACCTATTAGCTAAAAGATGTGGCATACAAAAGGTACGAGGAATGGGATCAGGAGAGGGGTGATGTTGATGAGTCATCTTTATGGGAAGATTTCACTAATGCATTTTTGGACCGTTTTTTTCCTCAAGAGTTAAGGAAAGCAAAGGCGGAGGAGTTTTTTAATTTGAGGCAAGGGAGGATAAAACACCCTAGTTTTTGGACCTTAGAAAATTTCCTAGAATTCTGATCTCTAGACCCAATATGACTCATAGGTATGACCTGTATATTGGGTATGGATGGTATGGTCCAGTCATATATTGACCATGTTGTTTGGTAGGAATGATTTTGGTTACTGGAATGGATACGACTTAGGGTACGAGTCGTATTGGTGGACACGTATCATTTGGTTCCTCAACTTAATCTTAGACTTGGTTACCTAGGTTGGATCTAAGTACAATTGGCTCACCATGAGCTATAAGTTAGTGTACGAGCCATGCCCAGGACTTGTATTGTGGAAAGTATCTAAATCTTCCTTGAGTTTAAATCTGGCAGGGGTACGGACGAAGGGTATGATCGTATGCTTTAGATGCAACTTGGTTAGATAAGTCATATGCTGGATAGTGTTGGATCCAAAGGTTGAGGCTATGGTACGAGTAGAGGGTACCACTCTGATTGGAAGGATACGACTTGTGAGGGTCAGTCGTATCCCTGTAATGGGATTTTGGTGCAACTTAAGTAGGGGTATTTTGGATATTTCTCCACTTATCCTAATAAGGTCCCATGACTTCTAACCTACTAGGAAGGTTATTTACCCTATTATTCCTATCATTAACACTTAGAAACTCTTTAAACACTCTAAAATTCTCACAAAACCTTTTGGGCTAGAAAAGCTAGGGTTTCAACTAGAGGATTGATTTAGGGATTGGTTTGGTGATTTCTTTCCATTATCATCTTGGTTTAAGGAATGTTATCTTCCCTCATTTTTAATTCTATCTAAAGGAATAGTTTTTATGAATTTTTTCATGATTACATTGATTGTATGATTTTGGTTTTCAAATATGATTTTGGGTTTTAATGTTAAATGGTTGGATATGGTTTCCCATTATTTTAATTATGATTTTATTTGCATTAATGGTGTTTTGGTAATTGGATTTCATGGGAATGGTTTATAGGTAATTGGAATTGGTTTTTCTTATATTATGCCTCCAATGTCCTTAACAAAATGTGTATAAAGATTTGTTCATTTGATTGACTACTTTTAATGGAATTCTTGCTTGTTTTAAAACTTGGTAAATGAATCATGCATGATTTAAATGGCTTGGAATGGTAAAAGGATAATGATTATGCTTGTGGGGTACATGGAATCCCCCAAGTGGATTAATATAGTAAATGGACGGGTACTTAAAAGTCCCCTTAAACCTGTACATGGTTGGCTATGGATAATACTTGCAAGTAAGTATAGGTGTGATGATACCATTATTAATGGCCTTAGTTAATAATTGGTTAATGGTTTGGTTATTTGAAAAATGGTTGTAATTGGGAAATAATTATGGGATGTATAGCAAAGACGTAGAAGGGACCAAAACTAAAAACTCATATTTCTTAATGTAAGGTTGGTCTTGGTGATCGTGTGCATGATGTCACACTATATTTTTAGGGATTTACTAGTCATCCCAGATTTTCTATCCTGATCGTGCGGCTACACATACTGGGACTCTTTCAGCAGGGGATCTGAACCCATAAAGCATGTGGATAACTTAGGATTGCAAAGCTATATAGCTGAGGTAATGGTTTTAATGGCATGCTAAACCCGATTGCCATTTGCCAGTATGATTATATATATATATATGTTAGTGTACATATGGATAGTTTTAATTGGTTTTAAAAATGGCATTATTTAATTCTTATCCTATGATCATGCTAGTGTTCACCCGCTAACCTGTCTACTGGCAACTGTATACCCACGCTATGTAGGAATTGGCTGTTCTACTCCTCCTACATAGTGATTGACTCAAGGACAACATTTGAACTAAAGTTGTGAGCTTTCATCCTTTCGTAAGGCTCTATTTCATGTTATGGATATTTCTAGACACTTTGATTTTATTTTGGATATTGGGTTTGGCTATGGTTGGGGGCATGTCCCAATCAGATTTTATTACTTTTTTAGTTAGAGTCTTTGTGGTACTTCTATGGGTTGGAATGGTCATGATCAGTATTGGTGTCATCCTTGGCATTGGAATAAGTTAAAAGACCTAGCATCATCGGTAATAATTTCTCATTGTTCCATTATATTTCATTTTGGGATTAATTATATTATGTTTTGGAACATATGTGGTTATGGCCTTTGGTATGGTTTGGTGTGGTTTAATTTTTGGTATAGGATGGGTGGACTTGGTTGGGTCAGTTATGGTTGTGATCCTATCCCAAAGTCTTTATGTGAGTTGTTGTACTATCTTGTTATATGCTCGAAATTTAGCCAACTCAGGGTAGGCAACTGGAGGTTGGGTTGGGTAACGGGGTAGTCTCCAGTCCCGATTGGACTTGGGATGCCCATAATGACAAAGCCCTTGGTCAGGTCGCGTCAAGTTGATAACAGATCCTAGGTTCATGATCAATTGGGAGTCCACAAATCCATTTCAAGTAGAGTCTCTTTCAATGGTGCCTAGCATGCTACACTCATAAGGAAGAGGCTACAGGGCATTTAGAAATGTCTTACATTCTTGGTTTTCTGTTCTCAAGTTTGGAATCTTAGTCCTGAAATCTTCTCTAATCCTTGTTTGTTCATCTTTCAAATCTTGCCTCATAGATCTAGAATATAAGAAAATATTCTATCCCATTTGGGGTAATGTTGAAGGGGTGCATCCTAATTCTGGGGTTCATATTTGATCTCACAGTCTTATCCCTGATAGTTTTAGAGTTCCACCAGTTTCTACTAGTCCTCCTTAAGGTGAGGTATTAATGTGAAATTTCATCAATCTATTTATGTTATTGCTCAGATGGTCGATGCTCAAGCTGAGCGAAGCACGACTGGCGCTTTATCTACTGAGAAAACAAGGGTTAGCCAATTTATGAAGATGGTTCTTCCTATTTTTTCTGGGGTAAAGTTGGAGGAGGATCTACAGGGCATCCTAAATAAAATGTAAAAAATATTTTGGGTGATGCAGGCTACTTATATGAAAGGGGTAAATGTTGCAGTTTATTAGCTAAATGAGGTTTCATATCAGTGGTATGAAGAGTGGGAAAGGGATAGAGATGATGCGGAAGAATCAGTCTAGTGGGATACTTTTTCTAAGGCCTTCTTAGATCGGTTCTTTCCCAAGAGTTGAGGGAACCAAAGATGGAGGAGTTTGTGGACCTCAAGTAGGGGAGGATATCTGTCAAGAAATATGCCTTGAACTTTCATAAATTGTCAAGGTATGCTTCTGATTTGGTTGCTGACATGCAGGAAAGAATGAGAAAGTTTGCTTCTGGGTTTAATTGGGATTTGATTTTGGTGAGCAATACTTATATACAACCAATCTCAGGTAAGTAGAGGTCTGTCAGTTTCTTTATTCCCTTCTTGTCAGATATATGGTCGTCCTCATCGTGGTTGTTACAATAAAGGAAGGGGAAAATGCTTTAAGTGTGGCTAGGAAGTCTATCAGCTCAGGTATTATCCTGTTAATAAAGTTGCTACAGGGGAAAAGAAGATTCTTGTGTCTTCATCTTCTGCTCCTACTCTTGGCAGTGTTGCATCTACTTCTGTTACTGCTCCTAATTCTAGTGTTAGATGAAATAGGTTGTCTACTTTGGTATCTCAACAGGAATATGAAGCATCACCTAATGTCATTACTTGTACGTTACATCTTTTCTCTCATGACGTATATTATTTTCTTAACTTGGGGTCCACTCTCTCTTATGTGTCTCCGTATATGGCTATATCTTTTGGTTTTAATCTAAAAGTTATTTCAGATCTTTTTGATATATCTACCCTAGTAGGTAACTCAATTTTTGCTAAGAGAGTCTATAGGGAGTATGGTATCTATTGGTAGAAAGTAGTCCTTGGTGGATCTATTTAAGATGGGTACCATAGATTTTGATGTCATTTTGGGTATGGATTGGTTGCACTCTTATTATGCATCCTTGGATGTCGAGCCCATAGAATTATCTTTAGGTTCCTTAGTGAATCGGTTATAGAATGAGAGGGTGGTTCTTTAGCTCCTAGGGGGAGATTTATTTCTTATCTTAGAGCTTCTCTAAAGGTTGTCTTTATCACTTGGTCTGGATTAATAATTCTAACTTGAATGGTCCTTCTTTTCAGTTAGTTCCAAGGTTAATGAGTTTCTAGAGGTCTTTCTAGATGATGTTCCTGGAGTTCCTCTGGATAGGGAAATAGAGTTTGGTATTGATCTAGTTCTAGACACTCGTCCAATTTTTATTCCTCCTTATAGAATGGCTCCAGCTGAGTTGATAAAACTCAAAAAGCAACTTAAAGATCTTCTAGATAAGGGGTTTATTCATCTTAGTGTATCTCTATAGGGTGCACCAGTGTTGTTTGTGCATAAGAAGGTTGGTTCCCTTCGGATGTGCATTGATTATAGAAAGCTGAACAAGGTGACGATCAAGAACAAATATCTTCTTCCAAAGATAAATGATTTGTTCGACCAGTTGCAAGGTGCTAAGTTCTTTTCTAAGATAGATCTTTGGTCTGGGTACCATCAGCTAAAGATTAGGGAGGTAGATATCCCTAAGATAGCTCTTCGTACTCGATATGGGCACTTTGAGTTTTTGGTAATATCATTTAGGTTGACTAATGCTCTAATGGCATTTGTGGATTTGATGAACAGGCTTTTTTTTTAGTATTTGGATCTATTCATTATTGTGTTTATTGATGACATTCTAGTTTATTCAAAGAGTGGGATGGATCATGCTAATCATCTCTGTGTGTGTTATAGACCTTAAAGGAACAGCAGTTGTATGCCAAGTTATCCAAGTGTGAGTTTTAGTTGAACGATGTAACTTTCTTGGGTCATATTATTTACAGTGAAGGGATCATGGTGGATTGACAAAACGTTGATATGGTGAAGAGGTGGACTAGAACCATGACTCCATCTGACATTCAAAGCTTCTTGGGTTTATTCGGGTATTATAGGTGGTTTGTGGAAAGCTTTTCGGCAATAGTTGCTCCTTTGCATAAGTTAACTAAGAAGAAGGACAAGTTTTCTTAGTCTGATACTTGTGAAGGGAGTTTTGAGAAGTTTATGAATAAGTTAACTTCAGCTCCAATTCTAACTTTGCTGGAATGGAATGATGGGTTTGTGGTTTATAGTGATGCATCTCGAATAGGGCTTGGTTGTGTTTTGATAAAGCATAGGAAGGTAATTGCCTATGCTTCTATGTAGTTAAAAGTGCATGAGAGAAATTATCCTACTCATGATTTGGAGTTATTGGTGTTGTTTTTGCTTAGAAAATATGGTGGCATTATTTGTATGGTGTGCAAATGGATATCTTTTTTTATCATAAGAGTCTACAGTATGTGTTCACTCTGAAAGAGCTTAACCTCAGGCAGAAGAGATGGCTTAATCTTCTCAAAGACTATGATATGAGTCTCCACTACCACCTAGGTAATGCTTACATAGTTGTTGATGTTCTTAGCAGGCTATCTATGGGGAGTTTGGCTCATGTGGAGGAAGGAAAGTGGGGATTGGTGAAGGATATTCACCATTTGAATAATCTTGGTATTTACCTTTTGGACTCCAAGGATGGTGGTGTGGTGGTACAAGATGTGGTTTTGTCATCTTTTATTATAGAGATTAAGGAGAAGTGGTAAATCCTATCTTGATAAAAATCAAGAGTGATGTTGGCAAGCAAAAGATAGTGGTGTTTGAGATCGGCAGTGATGGTACTTTATAATACTAAGAAAGGCTGTGTGTTCCTGATGTTGACGATTTGTAATAAAGGATTTTGGCTAAGGCGCATGAGTCATGCTATGTTGTTCATCCTGGCTTAACTAAGATGTATCATAAGCTCAAGGAGATCGATTAGTGTAATAGTATAAAGAGCGATGTGGTTGATAGTATTGGTAAGCCCCCTTTTGAGGCATTGTATGGTATGAGGTATAGATCTCATATTGGTTGGTTTGTGCTTGGTAAGGCGGACATGTTTGGTCCCGACTTGGTTTACCAGGCTATAAAAAAGGTGAAGGTGATTTGGAAGGTGATTTGGGAGAGGCGTAAGGCTGCCCAAAGTCGCCAAAAGTCCTATGAAGATGTTAAGTGTTGAAACTTAGAGTTTGAGGTTGGGGATAAGGTTTTCGTAAAAGTATCTCCCATAAAGGGAGTAGTACGGTTTAGTAAGAAAAGGAAGATCAGTCCCTAGTATGTGGCTCCTTATGAGGTTCTGCAGAGAACTAGTAATGTTGCTTATGAGATGGAGTTACCTTCTATCTTGATCTTAGTTCATCCGGTTTTTCATGTTTCCATGTTGAGAAAGTGCATTGGTGATCCTTTTTTGGTTGTTCCTTTGAAAGGATTCGGTATCTCAGATTCTTTGACTTATGAAGAGGTCCTAATTGAGATCTTTGATTGGCAGTTTCTTCGGTTTTGGACCAAGGATATGGCTTTGGTAAAGATTCTTTAGTGGAACCATAAGGTGGAAGAAGCTACATGAGAAGTGGAGGAGGACGGACATGAAGTCTAAATATCTGCATTTGTTTACTGCTCTTGGTATTAGTTTAAAAGGTATGTGGCTTCAAGACATCTTTATTTTGTAAGTTTGTTAAAGGAAAGATTAATATCTTTGCCTTTTTATTTTCAAACCTTGTTAAGGAGTGGAAATATATTTGATAATGCAAATGACTTGTGCATGTGGTTACCCCTACCTTGTCCGTTATTCGAGGAGGAATGTTCCTAGTGTGGGAGACTGAAACACCCTAGTTTTGGGACCTTCAAAAATTTCTTGGAATTTTGATCTCTGGACCCAATACAACTCATAGGTACGAGCCATATGTCGGGGTATGGATGGTATGGTCCAATCATATACTGACCAGTGCTGGTTGGTGGGATAGATTTTGGTTACTGGAATGGATACGATTTAAGGATACGAGTCATATTGGTGGTCATGGATCATTTGGTTCTTTAACTTAATCTTAGACTTGGTTACATAGGTTAGATCTAAGTACGAGTGGCTCACTATAAGCCATAATCCAGGGTACAAGTCGTACCTAGGACTCATATGGTGGACAGTTTCTAAATATTTCTTGAGTTTAAATCAATCAGGGGTATGGATGAAGGGTATGAATCATATGTTATGGATACAACTTGGTTGGATGATTCATATTCTTGATAGTGTTGGATCCAAAAGGTTGAGGCTAGGGTACGATAAGAGGGTACCACTCGTATTGGAAGGATACTACTCATAAGGGTCAATCGAATCCCTGTGATAGGATTTTGGTGCAATTTAAGTGGGGGTATTTGAGATATTTCCCCACTTATCCTAATAAGGTCCCACGACTTCTAACCTACTTGGAAGGTTATATACCCTATTATTCCTATCATCAATAATTAGAAACTCTTCTAAGCACTTTAAAATTCTCTCAAAATCATTTTGGAAAAGAAAGCTAGGGTTTCAACTAGAGGAATGATTTGGGGTTTTTCTTGGTGATTTCTTTCCATCATTATCTTGGTTTAAGGCATGTTCTCTTCCCTTATTGTTAATTCTATCTAAAGGCATTGTTTTTATGCGTGTTTTCATGATTTCATTGATTGTATAATTTTGATTTTCAAATATGATTTGGGGATTTTGATGTTAAATGGTTGGTTACGGTTTCCCATGGTTTTAATTATGCTTTTATATGCATTAATGGTGGTTTTGGTATTTGGATTAAGTAGGAATGGTTTAATAGTAATTGGAATTGGTTTTGGTCATATTATGCCTCTTATGTGTTTGACAAAATGCTTATAAAGATGGAATTCTTTCTTCTTTTAAAACTTGGTAAAGAATTTATGCATGGTTTAAATGGCTTTGAATGGTAAATGGCTAATTATTATGCTTGTGGGGTACATAGAATCCCCGAAGTTGTTTAATATGGTAAATAAAAGGGCACTTGAAAGTTCCCTTAAACCTATACATGATTGGCAATGGATAATACTTGCAAGTGAGGATTGGTATGACGATACCAGTAATAATGGCCTTGGCTAATGATTAGTTAATGGTTTGGTTATTTGGAAAATGGTTTTAATTAGCTATAATGTTGGAATGTGCAGCAAAGTCATGAAAGGTAGAAGTCCTGCGGGAGATAAAAATTGGAAACTCATATTTGTCGATATGAGGTTAGTCTTGGTGACCGTGTGTATGATGTCATGACATATTTTGGGGGATGTACTAGTGTTCCCAGGTTTTCCTTCCTGGTCGTGCGGCTAAACACATAGGGGCCCTTTCAATAAAGGGAGCTGAACTCATATATCCCATGGGTGGTTTAGTACGGCAAAGCTACACAGCCCAGGTAAGATTTTAAAGGCATGCTAAACTCAGTCCCCCTTTCCCTACATGGTTATATATATGTATGGTTGTGTGCATATGGATGTTTTTACTTAGTTTTATAAATGGAATTATACTATCCTTATTAAGAGATCATGCAAGTGTTCACCCGCTAACCCATCTACTGGCTATTTTATACCCATGCTATGCTGAATTAGCCATTCTACTCGTCTTACATAGTGATTGACTAGGGAACAGCACTTTGACTGAAGTGGTTAGTTTTTATCCTTTTAAAAAGCTCTATTTTATGTTTTGGATTTTTGTAAACACTTTGGTTTTATTTTTTATATTCATTTTGGCTATGGTTGGGGATATGTCCCAACCGGATTTTATTACTCTTTTAGTTAGAGGCTTTGTGGTGCTTCTATGGGTTGGAATGGGCGAGATCGATATTGGTGTCAGCCTTAGCATTGGAATAAGCTGAAAGGCTAGCATCTTCAGACATTATTTCTCACTATTCTATCATATTTCATTTTGGAATTAATTATATTATATTTTGGAACATCTTTGGTTATGTCCTTTGGTATGGTTTGGTATGGCCGGATCGTTGGTTTAGGATGGTTAGACTCGATTGGGTTGGTCACGATTGTGATCCTATCCCAGAGTTTTCATGTGAGTTGTTGCACTATCTTGCTACAAGCTCAAAATTTTGCTAACTCAGGGTAGGCGGCTGGAGGTTGGGTTAGGTAATGGGGTAGTCTCTGATCCCAGTCGGACTTGGGACACCCATTATGACAAGGCCCCCAGTTGGGTTATGTTAGAGGATATTAGTGAAAGAGTATGCCTTGATGTTTCACCAATAATCTCTATATGATTTGGGGATGGTGTCTAGCATGAGGGCTAGGATGCGTTAGTTTGCTTCAGGACTGTCTCATGAGTTGATCCTTAAGAGCAAGGCTGCTTTGTTGATCAAGGATATGGATATCTCTATGTTTGTGGTATATATCCAATAAGTGTGGGAAGAGAAAAAGAAATAGTTTAAGTTTAGTGAAACACAAGGGAAGAAATGTAGGCCTTCTGATCAAAGTGGTAGACATGGTTTTAAGTGTCCAAGAAAGAAGTGGGGGAGTTTTAGTTCTTTCTCCTAACCTGGTGCTCCTTACCCAAAGCCATCAGGTGATCGTCGGTCTTAGTTTGATGGTGGGTTTTAGATATAGGGTGCCCAATCCCAGGCTAGTAGGGCTCAATCGGCTTTGTTCTACCCTTCTTGTAGATTTTGTAGTAAGCATCTTCGTAGCCAATAAGAGAAGGGGAGGAACAAATATTTTAGATATGGTCAAATTGGGTACATGCAGTGAGAGTACCCCACTCTAGTGGCTTCTTTGGCCAATAGGGCCCCTTTTGCTATTTCATCTGCTCCTACACCAACGGGTGATGCTTCTGCTTCTGCTTCTATTTTATTTCTGGTACTGACACTGGCCAAAATTGATTATATGCATTTGCTACTCCCCAGGAGTTCGAACCATCTCCAGATATTGTTACGGGCATGTTGAAACTTTTCTCCCATGATATGTATTATTTACTTGATCCAAGGTACTCCCTCTCTTATGTAACCTTATTTGTGGCTGAGTATTTTGGTTTTGGTCCTGACTGTCTATCAGATCCTCTTTCTATTTCGACTCTAGTAGGAGACTAAGTGGTTGTTAAAAGAGACTATAAGGGGGGTGTGGTAGTTTTTAGTAGTAAAGAAACTCTGGTAGACTTGATAGATTTAGACACGGTTGATTTTAATGTTATTCTGCAGATAGATTGGTTGCTCTCATTCTATGTTTCCTTAGATTGTTAGACCCATAAGGTCACATTTAAATTCCCTAATGAGCTGGTCATTATATGGGAAAGGGGTTATTTAGTGCCTAAGGGGGGTTCATCTCATATCTTAGAGCTCGAAAGTAGATTTCTAAAGAGTTCTTGTATCATTTGGTCTGAGTTAAAAATTCTAACTCAGAAGGTCCTTCTCAAGAATCTGTTCCTATGGATAGTGAATTTCCCGAGGTTTTTTCTAATGACCTTCCTGGTATTTCTCCTGATAGGGAAATTGATTTGGGGATTGATTTTATTTCTGACACTGATAATTCTATCCATCCTAATAGAATGGCTCCATCGAAGGTGAAGGAGCTTAAGGAGCAATTGAAAGGTCTCTTAGATAAATGTTTTATCTATCCTAGTGTGTCTCCTTAGGGTGCTTCAGTGTTGTTTGTGCGCAAAAAGGATGATTCCCTTTGGATGTGCATTGATTATCATCAGTTTAACAAGGTAACCATAAAGAATAAGTATCCTCTTCCTAGGATCGATGACTTATTTGATCAACTTCTAGGTGCAAAGCATTTCTCTAAGATTGATCTTAGGTCGGATTATCATCAGCCTAAGATTAAGGAAGTGGATATCCCTAAGACTGCCTTCAGGACCTAGTATGGTCACTATGAGTTCCTCATTATGTCTTTTGGGTTGACCAATGCCTCTACGATATTCATGGATTCGATGAATAGGGTCTTTCATCCATTCCTGGGCTTGTTTGTCATTGTCTTCATTGATGACATCTTGGTCTATTCTAAGAGTAAGGTGGATCATATCGATCACCTTCGTGTTGTGCTGCAAACCTTGAAGGATCATCGGTTTTATGCCAAGTTCTCTAAGTGTGAGTTTTGGTTGAACATTGTGACTTTTCTTAGTGGTGTTATCTCTAGTGAAGGGGTCATAGTGGATCCACAAAAGGTTGCGACGGTTAAGAAGTGGCCTAGACTTACAACTTTAAGTTCTTATGATCGGATGCATGTGAGGGTAGTTTTGAGAAGTTGAAAGCTAAATTGACTTTGGCATGGATTTTTACCCTACCCGAGTGTAATGATGGTTTTGTGGTATATTTTGATTTTTCTCGCATTGGGCTTGGTTGTGTTTTGAGGAAGCATGGTAGGGTGGTGGCCTATGCTTCTAGGTAATTTAAAATTCATGAGAAGAACTACCCTACTCATGATTTAGAGTAGACATGATATTTGCATTGAAGATTTGGCGACACTATTTCTATGGGGTTCATGTTGACATCTTTTTTGATCATATGAGCCTTCAGTATGTGCTTACTTGGAAAGAGTTGAATCTCGAACAAAGAAGATAGCTTAAGTTGCTAAAGAATGATGATATGAGTCTCCATTATCATCCAGGTAATGATAACATAGTTGCTGATGCTCTTAGCAGGTTATCCATAGGGATTTTAGCTCATCTGGATGAGGATAAGTAGGAGTTGGTTAAGGACATTCATCGTTTGGCTAATCTTGGAGTTCATCTCATGGACTTTGAGAATGGTGGAGTATTTGTGCATCAGATATCCCAGTCATCTCTTGTTGCTAAGATAAAGGAAAAGAAAATATTGGATCCCAATTTGATAAAAATTAAAAGTAATGAGGGTTAACAAAAGTTTGTCGATTTTGCGATTGGTGGTGATGGTATCTTGAGGTACCAAGGTAGGCTATGTGTTCCCAATGTTGATGGATTGAGGGAAAGGATTTTAGTCGAAGCTCAAGGATCTAGTTATGTTATTCATCCCAGTCCTACAAAGATGTATCATGACCTTAGGGAGTTTTATTGGTGGAATAATATGAAATGAGATTAGGTTAGCTTTGTGTCTAAATATATGATGTACCGACAAGTGAAAGTTGAGCACTTGAGACCCGGAGGTTGGTACCAAGAGATTGAGCTGGCCAAATAGAAGTGGGAGAAGATTAATATGGATTTTGTCACTGGTATTCCCAATCTCAGAATTAATGTGATTCTATTTGGGTCATTATGGATAAAATGACCAAGTTTGCTCACTTCTTGTTAGTGAGGACTAGTTTTTTGGTGGAGAATTATGTTAAGTTATATCTTACGGAGATTGTGAATTGAATGCTGCTTCAGTTTTGATCATTTTGGATCGTGATACTCCATTCTCATCTCTTTTTTGGAAGTCATTTTAGAAAGGTTTGGGAACTAAGGTGTGCCGTAGTACCGCTTTACACCCACTGATGGATGGATAAGTAGAGAGGACCATTCAGACTTTGAAAGATATGTTTTGCGCTTGTGTGATAGATTATGGTGGTAATTGGTATGATCATTTACCTTTGATTGAATTCATCTATAACAATAGTTACCACTCTAGAATAGGTGTGGCTCCTTTTGAGGCGTTGTATGGTAGGAGATGTCGCTCACCTATTGGGTGCTATGAAATTGGTGAGGTTAAGGTTCTTGGCCTTGTTTTGGTTCACCAAGCCTTGGAGAAGGTGAAGGTGATTTGTGATAGTTTGAAAGCCTCTAAAAGTCACCAAACATCCTATGAAGATGTGAGACATAGGGATTTGGATTTTAATGTTGTCGATTCAGTATTCTTGAAGGTATCTCCTATGAAAGGAGTGATGCAGTTTGGTAAGAAGGGGAAACTTAGTCCCTGGTATGTTGGTCGATATTTTATTTTTAAGAGGGTTGGTAATGTTGCCTATAAGTTGGAGTTTCCCTCTAGTTTGAGCTCCATCCAACCGGTATTCCATGTGTCCATATAGCAGAAATGTATGGGTGATCTTTCAATGGTTGTTCCCTTGGAGGATTTTGGTATTTTGGACTTTTTTCTTAGGAGAAGGTCCCGGTCAAAATCTTAGATTGTCTAGTTAGCCAGTGTCGAATGAAATATATGGCTTCGGTGAAGGTTCTATGGAGGAACCAAAAGTTCAAGGAAGCTACTTGGGAGGCAAAAGAGGACACAAAGTCCAAGTATCCCGAATTTGTTTTCCATTATGAAAACCCTTTCTTGAGGTATGTGTTAATCTACTTAGCTCAATTTAAGTCTCTTATAGGCAATGGGTTCCATTCCCTAAACTTTAAATTGAGCAAGTGTTTGATAGACAATGGATTAGAGTCCCAAAGTCAATTGAATGAATAGTTGATTAATAATTATCATGGCATTGTCTTATCCTTGTTGTATTCTTTATTTTCTAACTATGTTTAAGGTTATCTTGATCTGCTATGATGTGTTAACTCATGCTTATACTTTTCTTGCCCGTCATTCGAGGATGAATGATCTAAGTGGGGGAGAATTGAAACACCTAGGCTTTGAACCCTCAGAAAATTCCCTAAAGTTTTGTATTTTTGGATAGGGTACAGTTGGTGCATACTTCTTGTACCCTAGGGTACAGTCTAGTAACCCCCCCCCCCCTTCGTATAATGATTAGTATATGAGGGTTTATATTCTATCCAAAGTACTTTTAGGTACCATACACCTCGTATGTTAGGGTATGAGTAGTAAGCTACCTAGTCGTATGATGTTTAGAAGTCAACTTAGGCATTCTGCCTAAGGTATGAGTTGTAGGGTACTTCTCATACCTTAGGGTATGATTAAACCTTGCAAATCCGAATGTTGAATAGTTTAGAGGTCCATGGTGAGGCCTAGGGCATGAGATAGGGTACCACTCATACCCTAGGGTACGTTTAGGTGTGGAAGTCGTACCCTCCCAGGTTCAATTTTCAGATTTCAAGTTAAGGATATTTTAGACATTTCCCACCCCTAAACCCTTATGACGCACGACTTATAACACTGTTTGGCCCTTTATTCTTCACTTAGAAAAGATCAAAATATTCCAAAATACTCTAAACTTCTTCAACAAGATTGGAGGCTAGGGTTTCAAGAGGTGTTCTTCTAGAGACTAAAGGGGTCAAGTTCTTTCTGTGAATCATCTTGTATAAGGCATGTAACTCTTCCCTCATTGTTATTTCTCAAATATCATGTATTTTAAACATTTATTTTGATTCTAAAATAGTGGGTTTTGAAACCAAATATTGAGGGTTTTGCTGCATAGTGATGAGTAATATTTAATCTTGTTTAAATTTGTGTCTATACATATTTTTGTTGATGGTTTGCACATGCAGGTTCTTGTTGATGGTGTTTTAACAAATGGGTCATGAGTAACCCTAAGCTTGATGATTTTTACTTTGATTTTGGTCATGGTAAAGGTATTCCCTCAAGGTGTTTGTGAAAATGTCTAATAGAAATAACTAGTTACATGTTAATAGCGTTTTGAACTAAGCCAATGGCTTAATGAGTTAGGGTGTTTGGTTAATGACTTCATAAATACCTTGTTTTCCATGTAATGAGTTATTTGGTAACCTTGGTGATTGATTGTTTAAAAGGGGGTTTGAGTCCCAAAAATATGAAATAGAATTATGTTTGAACTAAAGCTTGGTCTAAGAATGCTAATGAAGAATCACTAGTTTGGTAAAGGTTTTGAGGACCACAATTTGACTTAAAGGTGATTGAAACTAAGGCATTGTCCTATAAAGTGATTGATTTATAAATGGTTCATAAAGACCTTGTGGTCATGTATGGTGTTGAATTGTAGCCTTGAAGACTTGAATGGCTAAGTGGGTTAGAGTCCTTAAATATTGAACTAAGTGGATGTGAATGCATGGACAAAGGGTTAGAGTCTCAATGTCGACTAGTAACGGACGTGATGGCTTGTGGTTATAGTCCACTTTCTTTAAAAGATGGCTTGTGGTTAAGGTCCACTAGCTAGATAAGATGCCTTTTTGGTAGAGTCCACTTGCTTAATAAGGCGTCTAAAGGTTATAGTCCTCTTGCTCAATTTAATTAGGAAGTACAAACTCTCTAATCTACGTAAGGGGAAGTTTAGAGTCCTCCACTTACATATCTTGATTGGCTGTTTTGGAATGCATGCTAAGGCCTTTTTTCCTTTCCCGACACTCGATGTATCTATATATCTACATATATGCCAATGTATATGTAATACCCCGAGTTTTCATATTCTAAAACTCTCAAAAGTGTAGCTATAAAACCCCATCTTAACAAGTTTCTTTGAATAATACAACTCATCCCTTGATTCGTATACACATCATACGAGTCATATATTTCACTTGTACTCAAGATAGTCCAAGATAGGTGTCATTCTATTTAGGGAATGACTCAACTCTTGGATTTATAAGTTCACTATATGAGTTGTATGAACTAAGTCATAACTAAGTCATTGTGAGATGAAATGAGTCTTGTCCATGACTTTATGATTTGTAAGATCAAGATACAAGAAGTAAGAAGCTAAGTTGTAAGTTAATAAGTGTGTTCCCTAATATGTTGTCCAAATTATGAGAAGGGGCTACAAATCGAATAAATATGTTATGAGTTGTAAGATATGACTCGTATCCTAACCAGTTAAGGACAAAAGAATCAAGCCTCATGTTTTGATAGCTTTATAAGTTGCTTATATATATATTAAGTCCTCAAATATCCCCAAACTCATGAACAAGTCAAAACATCCCTTGGCGACTAAATTCTTGGGATGTACATAACTATAATCATCTTTAAATGATCATAACTTTTATTATACGAAGGTGTTTTTATCTTAAGACCCACCAACAGATAGAAAATTGAGTTAGCTTTCCAACGAGACCTATTTTTCCTTAATCCAACATCAGCATTAAAAGTTATGGCCGAAATACTGAAGTTGTATCACACACTGGTCAGATATGGGTTGTCAGTCTAACTCATACCCAAACCATACGAGTCGTATGGTAGACCCGTAAAGACTGTCGAGAATTTTCTGTAGAGTTTAGTTCAAGTGCTTTTTGGTATTTTCCCCCCTCGTAACCCCCAACCATGACTTATAACCCTCCAATATGCATTATTTTTCACCTCTTTTCACTAGATTAACTATACTTGACTCCTCCCATTATCAAGAACATCATATTAGGGTTCCTCACCCAAAATTCATCCTTCAAGTCCAATGATTCAAATTCAAGAAGATCAAGATTAGGGTTCCTCTCACTAATTTATCCTTTAAGTCTCAAGGTTTAAAATTTCTTCCCAAGATCAAGAAATTCAAGCTTTATTTCCCAAAAAATTCAAGAACTCAAGTTTCAATTTCAAGATTTCTTTAAAAGGTCATCTAATTAAGGTATGTGGGGCTATGAACAAGGTTACCCTTCACTATTTTTTCCAAAGTGCATGGTTTTAAGATTTAGTTTACTTGTTTTGAATTAGGGTCCATACTCAAATTAATATATTCTTAAAGTATGTTATTTCCATAATATTGAAAGTTTTAAGTACATAAACGATTGCTTATATCATGTTTTACTTGTAAGATTCATATTGTGGTTTCGATTTCATCATCTTGATTTGATATTGTTGAAAGATTTTAATGTGATCATTGAGCTTGAAGTTTTGTTATGAATTTTCATGAATTTAAAGCATGAATTTTAAGCCCTAGGTTGAAGTATTGAATTTACAAGAAGATTATAATCTTAAGCTCCATTGACAAGTTGTATATCATGATTTAAAGCAAAGATTGATCTTTTGATTTTAAGATAAGATATGGAATCAATATTTGTTCATCCTGATTATGATTTAAAGAAAGATATGCATAACTGGTTTTCATTCTATAAACTCTTATGTTATTTTAAGGTGGATTTCCTAAAGTATGAGCATATAAGTAATATGGGAGAAGTATTTATCACCGGGTTGGGTAGGAGTCCGAGGTCATATGTCCCAGAACTACGTTCCACTGTAGTTTTAAGTTCCAATATGGGTTAAGTACAATGATCACTTAAGTTGAGATTCTATTTCAGTGGTAAGGGTAGAACAGCTCTCCCCAACATGGGAAAGATGCTGGACTCCGTGATAGCTCACATGGTTTATGTTGGTTAGAAGAACCTCACTATGAAAGAATAAAAGTAAAGCTTTTAGAACTAAGTGTTATGGCTCACAAAGTTTATACTTACGTTTCATTACTCATGTTAATGATTTTGCAGTCTTTGTTTTATTCAAGCTCAAAGTAAGTCATTTTCACTTAGAATGCATCATTTAAAAATCTATGTGTATGTTCAGTTATTGTTTTACTTATGCATTCACCCCCACATACTCAGTGCATTCTAAAAGTACTGACCCACATATATGTTTATGTGCTACATTATCTCATAATGTAGGTACTAGTTGTAGCCTATACAACATAATCAGACAGTTCATAGCTTCCAGGTAGCAAGTGATGAGTTCTTTTGAATCGAGGACTCGACTTAGTTATAGTCCCTGTACCTTATTTTTATTATTCATATGTATTGATTAGAGATAGTTGGGGGTCATGTCCCGACTACCTAGAGTTAGTATTAGTAGAGGCTTCATAGACGGTCATTCAGAGTTGATGTATTTACTTTTAGTTTTATTTTGTATAACCAAGGTGCAAATATTCTAAATAGTTTTGTATTTAACTTATTCAGCAAGGACAACTCTTCCTCTATTACTTTTAGTTGTATGAATTTATTTCAGTGCTTATGAGTTATGCCAGTATCATGGGTTAGCTTGGTATCACTTGTGGTCCTAAGCACCGTGTGACGTCGAGGGGGTAGTCTCGGGTCATTTCAAACGTGATATCAGAGAACAGAATTCAAGTGTCCTAAGGTGTCTATGAAGTCATGTCTAGTAGACTCTTGCAAAATGGTACGGAGAAATCTGTACTTTTCTTTAAAAGGCTACAGGGCATTTAAGAAGTATTTCCCTTCTTCATGCTCAAGATCATATTGTAAAGTTGTTATCTTAGAAACGTCTATCAATTCATGTGTTACTCCATAATTCTCAACCTATGACTTATTCTTGAGATAACATGATTAGTAAGTTCAAATTTCTCCCAAGATGATGCTCTCAGATTTACTATTAGTAACTTCAGAAGTCACACAAAAGGCTTGAGAAGAGCTTTCTAGTGTGTTATAAGTTCCTTAAGTTGATAGTTTATGTCCTCAGCCATATGAGTTGTTCAGTTAAGATAGAATAAGATATGCATTCAGATTCCTCATTAAACCTTTGATATAGATATGGCTCATAAGAGAAGATAGTATGAACCTAGGTTGTTAAATAGAGTGTGCATCCGAGGGATATTATAACCTAGAGTGTTATGATTTATTAGTAGTAGAACCTTCTTATAGTTAGAAGTGTGGGTTTGGAATTGTAGTTACAAAAAAATGGGAATAGTGATTGATCAAAAGTATATAGATGAACTTATGCATATTATAGAGTTTGTGTTAAGGCGATGTGTCCTTGTGTGTCAAATTAAGGGTAATGAATGTGGTACTAGTTTCCTGATAAAAGGTAAAGAAAGAGTTATTAGTTAAGGTGAATGATGGTATTCTTGAAGTAGGAAAGTAGATCTTGATGGTATTTTATTATGTTAGAAAAGTATAGGTCATTAATTAAAGTATTATGGCTGTGAATAAAAGAAGATTGGTTGATGCTTTAAGAGCTATGAATATAATTGAGGCATACAAATGGGTGAATATTAGTGATATGTAGAAGGAGGATGTGCTAGTGGATTATAATAAGATAGGCCATACGATCATGATCAATTGTTATTATTATGAGATTCTAATAGACTAGTGTTTCTTCATATTTTATTTTATAGCTTCCAGGTGAGAATAGTATGTATGGTTGGGTTGTTAATCATGTCTAGCACTAGACATAAGTTTGAACAAAGAATGATCAAAAAGGTGAAAATAATGATTACTTGGTCAGTGATGTTAGTTATATGGAAGTGATCTAGTAGGGTTGAGCAATGTATGCAAGAGTTTAAGTTCATTTATTCACAATTAAGTATGATGTAGAGGTATGCCCAAGGTGATATGGGGTTGCATTATTTTCTAAGGTTATTAAGTGTTATATGTGGTTAATAGTACCCTTGAGTTTCTAAGTAGAAGAAAGCCAGTTATATAGTGCATGTTGTTCTTAATAGCAAAGTTTAGGAGTTAAGGATAGACGGTGTTAAGTCTTTAAAGTATGATTTTGATTCTTATGGTTTGGGAGAAAACATAAATTTAGAAATGTGATCTTTATAGGCTAGGATTATGTGTTTAGTGAGGCAGGTATGTTGGCGAAAGAGAGTGTAAGTCTATAACGACTATCATTGAAGCTAGAGAATGTTAAGGATGGTATATATGAAAGGATTTTCCAAGAATGAAGTCAGTAAGTTCAAAATATAGTTTACTCGCGTGACATAAGCATTTATGTGTTGAATATTAGAATGAAGAAATTATGGATCAGTCTTGAGGATATGGGATAGACTCATAAGGTTAAGGTGTTCCTTTTATTAAAGGGGGAGATGATAGAGTGATGAACCAAAGTGAGTTTTGAGAATTAGATTGTGATTTATGTCAGAGTGAAAAGAGATAGTCACCCATTCTTATTCCAGCCTATTTCTTTACCGAGATTTTAGTCATTAGGACCTTTTATCTATGTGAGCTAGTTGCCTAGAAGTTCACACATTGTTATCATGGTAGGTTTGAATATCATGCTTGTTTTTATCATTAGTTGTTGAAGTGATAAAGAGTATTTTTCTTGAGATGGGAAGTTGTGAAATCCCATAGGATGTGGAATCTGTAGGTTAGATTAATACTATGGTGTTATTTGTGCTACCTTATGACTTTTAGTAGGCCTGAACTTGGTGAGAGTATGCAGCTCAACTTAAGCTTGAATTGGCTTGAATTGGAGTGTTATATGTACCTATCAAGAATCACAAGCTGAATCAATGAGCATAGTATTTAAGAGGATAAGTATAGTCAAAGGAGTACTTGAGAAGTGTTGAATAAATGAGTATAGTATTTAAGAGGATAAGTATAGTCGAAGGAGTACTTGAAAAGTGTAGCTAAGCTCGAAGGCTACCAGTTGTATTGACTAAGACAAGGTGATTCTATCCTAGCGTATGTTGTATAAGCCTACAGTCCCTAATTATAGAATTGTAGCCATTTTGTGATTCCTAATTCAAATATTAAGTCATGATCCAGCCTGTAAGTGTTCAGTACATCATCTCATCCATTCCTTAGTGTCTCAACCAAGTCAGCATCATTCGGGGACTAATTATACCAAGGGGGATATATTGTAATACCCTGAGTTTTCATGTTCTAAACCTCTCAAAAGTATAGCTATAAAAACTCGTCTTTGTAAGTTTCTATGCATCATATGACTCACCCTTGAGTCGTATCCACAATAAACTAGTTGTATGTTGCACACGTACTCAAGATAGTCCAAGATGGGTGTCATTCTATTTAGGATACAACTCAACTCTTGGAGTCATAAGTTCACTATATGAGTCATATGTACTGAGTCATAACTAAGTTAGTGTGAGATAAAATGAGTCCCCTCCAAATTACGAGTTGACTTTAAGATTTTTAAGATCAATATATGAGTCGTAAGAAGCTAAGTCATAAATTAATCAGTGTGTTCTCCCTAAGACTCTATCCAAGTTATGACAAAGGGGATATGAGTCATATAGACATGTTATGAGATGTAATATATGACTCATATCCTAACCATTGAAGGACACAAGAATCAATCCTCATGTTTTGATAGCTTTATAAGTTACTTGGATATATATTAAGTCCTCAAATATCTCCGAACTCATGAACAAGTCAAAACATTCCTTGGAAACTAAATTCTTGGGATGTACATAACTATATTCATCTTCAAATGATCATTACTTATGTTATACTAAGGTTTTTTGAGCTCAAGATCCACCAATAGATATAAAATTTAACTATTTTTCCAACGATACCAATTTTTCCTTAATCCAACATTAGGGTGAAAAGTTATGGCCAAATTATGGAAGCACTATTAAAGCTATATCACACACTGGTCAGTATACGAATTTCCAGTCTAACTCGTACCCAAACCATATGAGTCATATGATAGACCCATAAAAACTGTCGAGAATTATCTGTAGAGTTTAGTTTAAGGGCTTTTTGGTCTTTTTCCATCTTGTAAACCCCAACAACTACTCATAACCCTCCAATAAGAATTATTTTCCTCTTGTTTTCACAAGATTAACAACACTTGCCTCCTCTCATTATCAAGAACATCAAATTAGGGTTCCTCACCCAAAATTCATCCTTCAAGTACCAAGATTCAAATTCAAGAATATCAAGATTAGGGTTCCTCTCACTAATTCATCATTTAAGTCTCAAGGTTTAAAATCTCTTCCCAAGATCAAGAAATTTAAGCTTTCTTTCCCAAGAAATTTAAGAACTCAAGTTTTCATTTCAAGATTTCTTCAAGAAGCCATCTAATTAAGGTATGTGGTGTTATGAACAAGGGTACCCTTTCACCCTTGTGCCCAAAGTGAATGGTTTTAAGCTTTAATTTACTTGTTTTAAATTAAGCTTCATACTCAAATTGCTATATTTTTGAAGTATGCTATTACTAGGATATTGAAAGCTTTAAATATATCAAGGATTGCTTATATTCATGTTTCAATTGTAAGATTCATATTGTGGTTTCGATTTCATTATCTTGACTCGATATTGTTGAAAGATTTTAATGTGATCATTGAGCATGAAGTTTTGTTATGAATTTCCATGAATTAAAAGCATGGATTTTAAGCCCTAAGTTGAAGTATTGAGTTTACAAGAAGATTATGCTTTTAAGCTCCATTAACAAGCTTTATATCATGATTTAAAGCAAAGATTGATCTTTTAATTTTAAGATAAGATATGGAATCCACATTTGTTCATCCTGATTATGATTTAAGGAATGAGATACATAACTAATTTTCATTCTATAAATCCTTACGCTATTTTAAAGTGGATTTCCTAAAGTATGAGCATATAAGTAATATAAGAGTAGTATTTAGCATCGAGTTGGGTATAAGTATAAGGTCACCTGCCCCAAAACTACGTGCCACCATAGGTTTAAGTCCCAATATAGGTTAAGTATATTGATCACTTAAGGTTCTATTCCAATGGTAAGGGTAGAACACCTCTCCCCAATATAGGTAAGACATTGGACTCCATGATAGCTCACATGGTTTATGTCGGTTAGAAGAAGCTCACTAAGAAAGAATAAAATTAAAGCTTTTAGAACTAAGTGTTATAGCTCACAAAGTTTATACTTATGTTTCGTTACTTATGTTTATGATTTTGCAGTCTTTGTTTTATTCAAGCCCAAGGTGAGTCATTTACACTTAGCATGCATCATTTGAAAGTCTTTATATATTCAGTTATTATTTTAGTCATACCCCCACCCTCACATACTTAGTATATTCCAGAAGTACTAACCTATATATATGTTTATGTGTTACATTGTCTATGATGTAGGTACTAGTTGTAGCCTATACATTATAATCAGACTGTTTGAAGCTTTCAGCCAGCAAGTGATAAGTTCTTTTGAATTAAGAACTCAACTCAGTATAGTTCTTGTACCTTATTTTTACTATTCTTATGTATTGATTAGAGATAGTTGGGCTTCATATCCCGACTACCTAGAGTTAGTATTAGTAGAGGCTACATAAATAGTCATTCAGTGTTGATATATTTACATTTTTTTGTATAGTATAACTATGGTGTAAATATTCTAAATAGTTTTGTATTGAACTTATTCAGTTAGGACAGCTCTTCTGCTTATTACGTCTAATTTTATGCATTTATTTCATGGCTTATGAGTTACGCCAATATCATCTGTTATCTTGGGATCATTTGTGGTCCTAAGCACCGTGTGACGCCCAGTGGATAGTCTCGGGTCATTATAGTATATAAATATGGCTGTATATGATGGTTTGATCTAGTTTTAAATGATAACATTATTTTACCCTTTCCCTTAAGTTACATGCTACCGCTCTAACCGCTAATCATTTTTGGACGTTATGTCCCCATGCGACACAGGAGCCGGAGCTTCTTCTTCTCTTCCTGCGCAGTGACCAGGTGTTCGAACGATTTGTGTATTGACTTT
This sequence comes from Capsicum annuum, assembly GCF_002878395.1. NCBI lineage: Eukaryota > Viridiplantae > Streptophyta > Magnoliopsida > Solanales > Solanaceae > Capsicum > Capsicum annuum. Next base: position 94,986,216 of record NC_061119.1, read on the forward strand.
GAATTGGTGATCTTCCATGCTTTGAAAGCCTTACATTTTAAGGTCTTTATATCTTTTGTCATAGACTTGTATTAGACTTAGTTTTGGCTAATGTCAGGGGCTTGTCCTGACACATTATAGGCATCAAATTTGTAGAGGATTTATGGATGACTATGGACTTGGTTATTTTGGTTTAACATATTGATATTAATAGATTAATTAGACACTTCTTAAGTTATGATAATATTCTTGTTTCAGCTATCTTGTAATATGGTTGGGGTTAGTCCGACACTTATGGATTGATGTGATGGCTAGGTTAGATTATGGGGCAATCTCCGGTCCTTGTTCTGCTTAGGATGCCCACATGATAAGGCTGGGTTTTGGGTCATGTCAAGGAGTTTATGGTTGTTTAAAACTTCGTGTCACCTTTATAGGGTTGGATAATTTGAAGTTTCTTATGGGACTCTTACGAGAATGTCTACCACCATAGCTAGAGGGAACCAAACTTTATGGGAGAACTATTTATTTTGGATTGGTTTATTGTATAATAGATTCCCTGTTGTCCTATAACACCCCAGGATTTAGACTCTAAAATTTTCTTTATGGTTGTGCTTACTGTCTAGAGTATAGCTCAGGTGACAAGTTATAGGCCCTCTTTATGAGTTGTAGTGTGCCAATCATTGTCATAATTGTAAGAATTCCTGATGTTTCTATCTTGATCATGACTATGACCCCATGAGTGGTAGGGTAGGGTCCGAGTCATGGTAAGGAACTTGTGACCATAATAGTATCGTACCTGGAGTGTTCTACCTAGGATACAAGTCATGATGATGACTCATGACCATTGACCACGAGTCATTACCAGACCCGTAGCGACTGGGCGCTATATTTCCTGCCCATTTTCTTTAAGGGCATTATGTTTTTCTCCTTTTATCCCACTATTTTGCATGGCTTAAAACCCTTCCTTTGGCTCCATTTTCATTAATTTAAAAATATTAACATTACTCACTTCTCTCTGAATTCAAAAAATCAAGAACAGAGTTAAGATTTCTAAGGATTGATCATCTAGGCATCAATTAGTGGTTTTCTCTCCATAATTCTTGGTATCCCGGGCATGTATCTCTTCCCTAAATTTATTTTCACACAAGCATGTGTTTAATTACTGTCCATGTGGATATAATTGTTTGTTTTAAATATAGGTTAAGAGATTTGCAATGGTTATCGTATGAATTGGTTCCCCATGGTGTTGAATTCATTATTTATGTTTTTTCTTACGGTTGTGAACTAAATAAATGTCTGAGTGGGGGAATTAGAATGGGGAACATGGTTTTCCCTAAATTTATAGTTTAATGGTTTTGAATTGTCTTTACCCTCAACCAAACATGGCAAATTGGTTTTGAAACATAGATACATACATAATTGAACTAACTTTTGGAACCTTACATTGCATCAGAGGTTAATGAAACTTAAAATGGTTTTTGGAAGGCCTCAGTGGCTATAGATTTATTTTAGATTGGAAACTTTGGAGTCAGTTTGGCTAATTGGTTTTAGAATAGCATAATGAAATTGGCTTGCAAGCTTAACTTTATTTGGTATAACGATGCCAATGGTAAATGCCTAGTTAAAAGACTTCATAGTTAATGGATGTGAATGTGTAAATGGTTTTAACTTGGTCATAAAGGGGGTTGTGTAGCTCATCATGGAAGGTAGAGGCCCCGGAGGGACTGATACTGGAAATCATGTTTGGTAGCATAGGGGTTTTGTTAAATGTGTACATAGTTCACACATTATATATTTATTTTAAAATGTTTAGAGCCTTGGTTGCTTTACCCCTTCCTCGAATTTTCCTAGTTCGTACGGCTAACACACATTGGAACCCTTTCGGCTGGGAAAGTTGAACCCATATAGCCTGTAGGTGCCTTTAGGATTGTTAGAGCTGCAAAGTCTAGGTTAATGATTTTAAAATTCATGCTTAACCTTGTTCCCTATCCTGGCATCTTATATATGTGTATATATGAATGTGTTCATATGGTTTTGAATGGCTTTGGACTGATTTGATTGCGGTATTATTTTATCCCTTCTCTGAGTTAGATGTAGTCCTCATCCCACTAACCATCCCCAAATGCTGCATCATTTCATGATGTAAGGTCCTAGGGGTTCTTCGATTATTTTGTACAGAGTTAGGTGGTTTGGGTTTATCCATTGGTCAGCTTGAAGTGGTGAGCCTCTATCTTCTAAAAGGATGAAATTTCACTACTTTCTTTATGAGTTTTTAAAATCCCATTGGTTTCTTTTCATACTTTTGGATTGTCCTTTATCCATGATTTGGGGCATGTCCCGACCTAATTTGGTATTTTATTTTAGGGGCTTTTATGGACAAAGTGTTTGTAGTTATGGTTATTGACTCTTAGTTCCTATTGAGTTATTTATCTATCTTTCACATTATGTTTGGGTTGCTTTCACTATTAAATTTATTATGCTCAGGTGAATAGGCAAAGGGGATGGTCTCCGACCCTTAATAAGTTTGAGATACCCATCACAACTAATCCCAGGGTTGGATTATGACAATCTTGGCATTAGATCATATGTTCAAGGTCTTTGGGTGTCCACAAAACCATATCAAATAAAGTCCTTTTATAAGTGTATAGAGAGCCACACTTATAATAAGGGGGCTATAAGGCATTTAGAAATATTTCCCATTCTTGTGTTTTATTTTGTGGAGAATTTTGTGGCCAAGTGTATGATTTGTCAGCAAGTAAAGGTTGAACACTTGAGGCGTGGTGAGATGTCTCAAGAGATAGAGTTGCATATGTAGAAGTGGGAGATTATCAATATAAATTTCATTATGGGTCTTCCGTGGTCTCACAATCAGTATGATTCAATTTGGTTCATTGTGGATAGGATTACTAAATCTTCTCACTTCTTGCCTGTGAGGACTATTTACTTTGGAGAGTATTATGCTGAGTTGTTTATTCAGGAGATTGTCAAGCTACATGGAGTGCTAATTTCCATCATTTCAGATAAAGGTACGTAGTTCTCTTCTCATCTTTGGTGTTTATTTCAAAAAGGTTTTAGGACTAAGGAGAACTTTAGTATCGCTTTCCATCCTCAAAGGGATAGACAAGCGAAGCAGACTATTCAGACTTTGGAGGATATGCTAATGGCCTATGTGATTGATTTTAAAGGTAGTTGGATAGATCACTTACCTCTTATTGAGTTTAAGTACAATAATAGTTATTATTCAAGTATTTAGAGGCTCTGTTTGAGGATCTTTGTGGTAGGAGGTGTAGGTCTCCTATTGGATAGTTTAAGGTTGGTGATGTTAGATTGTTTGGTGATACAAGATGAATTATCTTTAGTCTTTTATCTACTCTTTAGGGATCTATACTTAAAGGATCACATCTAAGGATCCAAGACTTAGTCGTTCTAGGGGAGAAAATACGTGATTGGAGGATAGCTTGGGAAGTAACTATACTTGATGATATCCTCCAAAAGGGTATTGGATAACATCGTATTTGGAAGATTGCATGGAGTTTAAGTGGTCCAACAAAGCAAAGGAAGAGCACATGTGCCAATATATATCTATTTGGGCTTTTGGGTCACTTTTGGGATCATAGTCATGAGTATTTGTCTTTTGGATCACTTTTTATCAGTTAGCATTTAAAGTCACTTTTTTGCCTAAGTTGCAATAAGTGGCCTTTGGCCTATATATATCTAGGACTCTTTTCATTTTAGACTTGGTTGATGAATGATGATGAGAGATACAATTGTAAGTGTTTATTGAAGCTTGTTCATTTCTCCCAAGCTCTTAGTGATTGCTTAAGACACTTAGAGTACAAAATAAAATGAAGTGTTGAGACTTACTCATTTCTAAAACTCCTAAACTTCGATGATTTCATTCCCGACCTTCCCATCTTAGAATGTCAATTTTAAAGTTGATTCATAATCGGGGATGTCAAAGGTACATCTGGGGTAAGTTTCAGAATTTTTGGGCAAGCATAAGGACATTATTGGAAGTCCAAAACAGCAGCTTTGTGTGATACATGCTCCATTCCACTCCTACGGAGCATGCGGAGCACACTCCATTCCAGAGCTCCAGAGTATACAACATATGTTCCATAGCACATTCCTGAATTTTTCATCTTTTGATTCCGTGTATTAAAGGACAATGAGGTCTTTTGTCTCACATTGAAACCGTCCTAAACACATAATTTCAGCCCCAAATAGCATAGATACATCATTATTCACCTTTTTCCTCTCAAGAACAAACCCTAGCTATTAATCATTCAAGGTTAATTCTCAAGAAACCCACCAAAGAACTTCACGAATTCTTCAACCAAGGTATGTTAGATGTTGATTCTTGGAACCTTTTCATCCATGGAGTTCAAGAACCCTATTTTCAAGTTCAATTATGATATTAACATGTATTTATGAATTTTATCCATGAACTTCCATAAATTTTGACTGTATACCATGTTTAGAAGTGTTTTCGATGTGATTAGTTCTTGACATGTTTGAAGAATAAAAATTTCACATTGTAATCCCTAACCCATGATTTTAGTATTGAAGTTATGTTACTATCATTTGTATTAAACTAATTCCATACTTTAACTCACGACACCCATGTGTTTGATGAAATGCTTCACAAATGAATTTTGAACAATGACTATTTATGATGTTCTCCAATTTGTATTATGGTTTCAAATGCTCTCATGTGTTCTTATTGATATTACTATGGAGTCCTTGGGGTTATGAATACCCAAAAACTTAGTTGTTTACTTAGTTTAAATACTTTCAAAAGGAATTTCGAATATAGTAGAACATTATCAGTTTAGTCAGTACATCATGTCAGTAAGTTCAGTTCAATCTAGTAATTAGAGTCAGTTCAGTTGGAAGTAGGATTTAGCACTGAGCGAACTCAGGGATGGGGGCTCATTTGCTAGTTAAGGTGGTGACCTTTAGTAGCAGTCCCTGCATTCTAGAATGACATAGCCAGTGTAGGTTGAGATGTTAACCTGTCAATTGAGGGTTGACACATATCTCATTAGGGCCCTGCCAGTTGAGGGTGACCCTTAGTCTTTCGAGACAACACTTCGGTGAATCCACATAGTCATTGTTAGTACCCGTGGCACGGTACTGACACTCTTTTAACTGGGTTTAGAGGTTAGACCCCATTTAACTTATTTTAGGGCATGTCGGTTAGATGATAGCTCCCACAGTTTTAGTCCACTAATCAGTCCAGTACTCTGTTTCAAGTTTGCTTAACTATGGCATACAGACACTAGTTATGTAGTATCAGTATTTTAGGATGTCAATTTATAGACTATCCCAGTTTTCATGTTAAATACTTGGTCATGAATTCTTAGATTTTATAGTTTCCATGCGTGTTATACATCAGTAATCTTATGCCATACTTATAGTTAGTTATTATTCATATACATGAGCCATGCATATCAGCTTAACCTCATTTAGCATACCAATACATTTAAAGTACTGACTGCATACTCGTTTCTTGCGCTATGATAACTCATATCATAGGTTCGGACGCTAAGGTTCCTGACCGCACTTAGACACTCTAGTGCGTCCGCAACAGTAGCAGTGGTGAGTCCTCATGTTCCGACCACCATTTATGTTTATTTCAGTTTAATTCAGTAGTCGGTCGAAGTTAGTTGGGGACCTGTCCTATCAGCTCCTCAGTCTATTAGTTAGTAGCTTTTGGACATTTCCAGTCAGTTATTCTGTTATGAAATATTATTGACAATCTTATAGTATTATTTTTAGACAGATGTTTTTTAGTATTTTAATTCTATATATTTTTTGTATTTTAAACCTTATGGCATTTTCAGCTAAGTTCCGTACATGTTCTTTGTTATTTTATACTGTGCTCATAGCAGGTACCAGCATGGGTTAGCTTATGGTCTTTTGGGGCTGTAGGCACCGTATGATGCCCAGGGCATACTCTCAGGGCATTACTATTCCCCTAAGTGATGATAATTGAAATGGCATGCTGATAATAGCTTACAAGTATAGTCGGTGTGAAAATGCCAATAGGTTATCCCTAAATAGATGATTATTAGTTGAATGGATTGGAATTTGTAAATATTTTAATTGGGGTTAAAGGAGGTTGTGTATTTAAGCCTTGAAAGTAGAGGTCCCAAGGGACCGATATTGGAAACCCATATTTGCTGGCTTGAGGGTTGGTCTTGATGACTGTGTCCTTATGTCCACTATATATATTTGTATCCTGGATTAGTGAAGGGTCATGGATTTCTCGTCCTTCCTTGTACACTAGTTAGTACGACTAACATACACTGGGACTATTCTAGCAAGGTGAGAGATTGACCCATATTGATCATGGGTATAAATGACGATTTGAGCTACATAGTCCAGGTTAATATTTTAAATCTCATGCTAAACTTTGTTCCCTATCGAGGAATATTTATTAATATACATATATATATATAATATGATTATGTGCATATGATTTTGGAATGATTTTGGATTGATTGATCATGGCATTATTTTATCCCTTTCCTGATTTATATATTAGCGCTCACCCTTCTATCCATCCCCGGATTTTGTATCCCCATGCTATGTAGGGTTCGAAGACACTTCAGTTTTCTTGCGAGTGGTAGATGATTTCTAAATTGTCCTTGTGTCATTTTTGAAGTGGTAAGCTTTCATTCTTCGTAAGGCCCTCATTTCATTGTCTTGTCTTTACTTATATCCTAGATTATTTTTGTGGTTTTTTTGCTATAGTTAGGGCATGTCCTCACTTTAGTTGATGTGTGGTTTCTTACATGGTTTTTTGGATAGGATATGGGTGGATTTGGTATTGTCGATTCTTAGATCCTATTCATTTGATTTTTCTATCTCGTTATATATTTGAAACTTGGTTCTATTTTTTATCCATTGCTAGTTGTATTGTGTTTTGGTTGGCTAGGTTAATGATGATGGTCTCCGATCCTTGGCGAACTTGAGATACCCATCATGACTAGGCCCTGGTTTAGGTAGTGACAATTTTCCCTTGAGTTTGGGATCTATTCATCCTATCTTCCATGTGTCGATGTTAAAAAGGTGTATGGGTGAACCTTCTTTGGTTGTCCCTATAGAGAATGTTGGTATTTTGGATTCCTTGTCTTATGAGGAAGTCCAAGTGGAGATATTGGATAGGCAAGTTCATTGGTTGAGAACTTAGCATGTAACTTAGGTGAAAGTCCTTTATAGGAATCAAAAGGTAGATAAAGCTACTTGGGAAGTTGAAAAGGACATAAAGTTCGAATATCCGTTCCTATTCCCCACATTAGATGAAAATTCTTGAGGTATGATTTATGCTCTCTCTTATGGCCTTTTAAATTTATTATTTGGGCATGTGGGCATTCTTTTTTGTTATCATGCAAATGGGTGACTTGATTCCTTATTTAGGGACGAATGATCCTAGGGGGTAATGTAATACCTCAGGGTTTAGGAATCTAAAATTTTTTGTGTGATTGTGCTCACTGTCCATAGTATGACTCAAGTGATGAGTCATAGACCCTTTTCACGAGTCATAGTGTACCAATCGTAGTACATAATAGTAAGGTTGCCTGATATTTTTATCTTGATCACGACTAAGACCCCACAAGTCATAGGGTAGGGTCACGAGTCGTGGTGACGGACTCATGACCATAACAGTATGGTGCCTAAAGTGTTCTACCCAGTCTATGAGTCGTGGTGATGACTCGTGACTAGTAACCACGAGTGGTTACATGACCTATAGTGACTGGGCGCTATATTTCTTGCCCACTTTTATTAAGGGCATTGCACTCTTTTCGACTTATCCGACTATTTCCCATGACTTAAAACCCTTCTTTGGTCCTAATTCCATTGGTTAACAAACATAAACATTACTCTCTTCTCTTTAAATTCAAAAAATCAAGAGCATAGCTAGGGCTTCTAAGGATTGATCATCTAGGCAACAATTGGTTGTTTTCTCTCCATAATTCTTGGTATCTAAGGCATGTATCTCTTTCCTAAATTGATTTTCATATAAATATGTGTTAAATTACTGTCCATGTAGATTTAATTGTTGGTTTTGAATGTGGGTTGAGGGATTTAGAATGGTTATCATATAAATAGATTTTCCCATAGTTTTGAATTGGTTATTAATGTTTTATCATATAGTTGTGAACTAAATAAATGCATGGGTGGGGAATTGGAATGGGGAACATGGGTTTACCCAGGATTTATGGTTTAATGGTTTGGAATTGGCTTTACCATCAATCCGACCTGGCTAATTGGTTTCGAAACATGGATACATGCATAATTGAACTCACTTTTGGAACCTTACATTGCATAAAAAGTTAATGGAACTTAAAAATGGTTTTTGGAAGGCCTTGGTGGCCATAGATTTGTTTTAAATAGGAAACTTTGGAGTTAATTTGGCTAATTGGTTTTGGAATGGCATAATAGATATGACTTGCAAGCTTAACTTTATTTGGTATAACGATATCAACGGTAAATGCATAATTAAAAGACTTGTTATTTAATGGATGGGAATGTGTGGATGGTTTTATTGGGCTTAAAAGGGGTTGTGTAGCTCATCGTAGAAGGTGGAGGTCCCGGGGTGACCGCTATTGGAAACTATGTTTGTCGGCGTGGGGGTCTTGGTGGCCGTGTGCATAGTTCACACATTATATATTTATTTTGAAATGTTTGGAGCCTTGGTGTCCTTGGACCTTCCTTAAATTTTCTTGGTTCATATGGCTAACACGTGTTAGGACCCTTTCAGTAGGGGAGCTGAACCTATATAGCATGTGTATAATACCTCAAAGTTTTCTAACTAATTTCATCCTTAGAATGTCAAGTATTATCTTCTAAATTGAATGATGTTTATTCCATGGGGAATTTTCAAGATTTTTACTTTTTTGTGTGTGTAAAATTTAATAAGCTTTCGATCGGTACCAAATTTACTTAAATCCGACAATCGGGTAAGAAGTTATGGCGATTTAAAGTTTTAGTCGTAACACACCATCATCTCAGTTAGTGGCGCATCGTGCCATAAGCCAAAATGATATTCTTCAATTTCCAGTAAGACTCTGTAATTTCACCACATCATGGAGAGCTCCCAAATCCCAATTGTCAAAATCCAGTGAAGCTCTGCAATGACCCTGCGTCGCACCATCATCTAATTTCCCAGTTGTCGAATTTCAGTGATACGATGCGATAGCACCACATTGCGCCAGTGGTACAGGTCGGGAAATTTTTCACAAAATTTAAAATATACGTCCAGGGTTAAATGGGTCTTTTCCCATGATTTTAGTTCAGCCTTAAACACGAAATTTAACCCTACATGACCTTACGATATCATTATTCACTCTATTTTTCCCCAATTTCTTCATACACTCTCAAAGCCAAGAAACCCTAATCTTAAAAATTCTAGGGCAAGGATCAAGAATCTCTCCAAGGATCTTTATGGAGTTACATTCTAAGGTATGTCATGTGTTGATTCATGGGTCTCTTTCACCCATGAAGATCAAGAGTCTCTTTTCAAAATCCAAGATTTGTGTATTTATGAATGTTCATGATTTGATTGATTAAAAAGTGATGTTCATGTTGTTGGTTGATTTTGTTCCATGTTATAGACTATTTATTTACAAGAATTGATTCTAATATGTGATGATTTACTTGATATTCATGATAAACCCTTCAATCTACAAGTTGGTTTATGTATTCATGATTTTTAGATGTGTTGATAATTGTATAACCAAAGCATGCTCCCCATATGTTTGATTAAATGCCTATGTTAAAGAAAAATGTCATACTAGTATGATAATATGAAATCCCCATTCATGTACAAGTTATGTATGTCAAGTGTTTGATGAAATGCCTTAGCCAATGGATTATGTATTATTGATGTTGGTTCTGTATTCAAAAAAATCATGCTTTGTCAGTTTCCTTCTATCGATTCCTAGGGGTACTTGTACCCAAAAAATATAGTTATGTGTCTAGAGTCAGTGACATGTTTCGTGATATCCTCAGTCAAGCCATGATCCATATAACTTAGTCAATCATGTGACTCAGGAAAATTTAGTAATTAAGTAATCTCAATAGTATTCTGTCAGTTAACGGAAATCTATGAATTCAGTGTTGTCCAGTTTAGTTAATCATGTTCAGTGTCTATTCAGATGGAAGTAGAAATTAGCACCCAGTGAACCCAAGGCTAGGAACACACATTGTTAGATGAGGGTGTGATTCTTAGAAGTCATCCTTGCTTTCCATAACTATATAGCCAGCATAGGTTGGGACATCAACACTATCAGATAAGGGTTGATGAGGTGGATAAAAACTGTCAGATAAAAGTCCCATCGTTCTCTTTTGGGGATACTGTCAAATGAGGGTCACTCACAGCTTGTCTTTATCAGTGATATGGTATTAACACCCTTCCAATTGGGGTTACAGATTTGACCCCAACTCAGATAAATTTGTTATTTGGGGCATGTCATTTAGATCACTACTTTCCACAATTTCAGTTACAAAATTAGGACTATCAGATATAGTCATTCAGTCTCAGTTATAGAACTCAGATAGTTCTATAGAATTTAGGACTGTCAGATACAATCAACTCAGAACAGAACAAAACTCAGCTAGTTCCATCAGAACCTAGACTATCAAAAATAGTCGCTCCATATTAGTTATTTCAGTTATACAGTTATCAGTTTCTCATGTTATCCGTACATAGTTTCAGTAATCATGTTATCATCAAACTCAATTACAGTTATTATGTATTCATATATGCAATCTCATATTTATTTTAGCTAGTCAGTTAGTATAGCTCATGCATGTAAACCCTTTGCATTCAGCCTACCTCACATGCATACCAGTACATTCAAACATACTGACACATTTATGCTATGGTGTTTTATACCATAGGTTCAGAAGCATGAGCTCCAGAGCATCAGTAGCATTCCAGTCTTAGCAGTCAGAGTTAGCAGTGAGTCCTCATCCTTCGAGGACATAACCTTACTTTATTATCTCATTAATTTATTTATTTTAGTAGTTGGAGTTAGTTGGGGATATGTCCCATTAACTCCATATTCAGATAGTTTAGAGGCTTTCAGACTACCATGTTCAGACAGTTTATTTCAGTTATTTTGGGTATTTTATACCCTATCTAGATGTTATGTTTTATTAGTTATGTTACAGTTTCGAACCTTATGGCCTTTCAATCTTTATTTTTGCATTTATACAGTATATTATGCAATGTTCAAGTACAAATATCAGTCAAGGGTTAGCTTGTGGTCCTTTGGGGTCATGAGCATTGTGTAGTATTCTGGATACCAGATTTGGGGCCTTATAATGTGGGTACCGTTAGGATGGATAGAGCTAGATACTCAAGGTTAATAATTTTAAAATCCATGCTTAAACCTTGTTCCCTATCCTTCCATCTTATATATGTGTATATATGAATGTGTGCATATAGTTTTTGAATGGTTTTGGACTGATTTGATTATGGAATTATTTTATTTCTTCCCTGAGTTACATACTAGTGCTCATCCTACTAATCATCCCTGGACGCTGCATTATTTCATGATGTAGGATCTTAGGGGCTCTTCGGTTACTTTGTACTGAGTTAGGTAGCTCGGGTTCGTCCATTGGTTAGGTTAAAGTAGTGAGCCTTCATCTTTCAAAAGGTCGGACATTTCACTACTTTCTTTATGTTTTTCAAAAATTCTATCTATTTTTCATACTTTTAGATTATTCTTTGGCCATGGTTGGGAGCATGTCCCGACCTAATTTGTTATTTTGGTTTAAAGGCCTTTGTGTACAAATTGTGGGTGGTTACTATTATTGACTTTTAGTTCCTATTGAGTTATGTATCCATCTTTCACATTTTGTTTGGGTTACTTTCACTATTATATTTATTATGCTCAGGTAACTAGGCAAAAGAGGTGGTCTCCAACCCTTGGTGGGCTTGATATACCCATTGTGACTAGGCCTAGGGTCGGGTCATGACTTTTCCCTAGTAGCATGACTCCATTGATGAAATTCATTCCCTTAGGAAGTCGTTTGAAAATGAGAGGTTCTATATGCTTGCAATGTATCCTTCTCTCTTTGTGTGCTCCTAATCACAAGCACACATTGGATGTGAATAGTTTCCTTAGTACCCTTTTTATTACCTTTATACATATAATGTTGTTCATAATCATGTTGAGTCTACACCTTATGTTGGCATGAATTGCTTATAAAGTAGAATATGGTGTGGCTAAATGATTTGACTCCATTTTTGAGTGAATTATATGCTAAAATTCTTCAAGCCAATGTCATCCTTGTAGATAATATCACCTTGAAGGAGACTTCTATGTTAGATTCATTTCTATACTGCCTCTTTACCTATGATGATGTCTACACTAGTTTTGGAATTATTTCATGTGGAGATAGGAAGCTTGTTGATTGGACCATTTGGTTGAGTGATAATATTGTGAGGGTCAGCCATATCCTTTGACCCAAAAAAACTCTTATGGATTTTTGATCCATTGGTAGTACCATTTTTTAGTGCTCTCTTGAAGAGATAATAAAGTAATTGTGTCTTATGGCTCCTAAGATGAATATAGTCTTACCTTCTTGGTTAGTTGATGCCATTTTGACCATTGTGGTTTCCTTAACTCTTGATGATTTTCACAACCAATTCCTTTATACCATTTTCGATAAGTTTTTCATATTTAACACAAAGGATCCTTGGTTATATCTTAAGTGTGTACAACCTTGGCATGGTGCTCTGATTGATTGTGCTAACCCTAACCCTCCTGACATGAGGATATTGTGTTGGTTTTTTCTTTCTTTGGTTTTGCAAGGTTTGGATTCGAGGTCAAATCCTTTTCAAGATGGGGAGGATGATACGATTCTAATTGGTGTCAATAATCTTAAACACATCATTTAAGGCCAACAATAAAGGACCAAGCCATGATAAACTTGAGGGCACAAGAACAAGCTTGGAGGACCCTTTTTGAGCATACACTAGAGCAATTCTATGTATGGTTAATAGCTTGGATATAAGATATACACTTGGAAAGGGAAAAAAAGGGCCAAAAGGCCACTGCCTTGGATTGACGAGTCTTGTGATAGACCACCAAGGCCTTGACGGCTCACTTGGTGGCCATTCAAGAGGAGACAAAGAAAAGTTAGCTACTACCTCTACTTGACGGCTCCATTGGTGGACCACCAAGTAAGCGATGATTCACTTGGTGGGTCATCACCCCAAGACAGTCCACTAATATGGCTATTTGCTTCATTTGGCTTATAGGCCACTTTTGGGCCCATTGTAATAATTGACACTATACTATAAACAGATTAGCATTGGTCTTTAGTTCTTTAGTTTTGTTTTGATAATGAAGATATGAAAACTCTTGGGAGAATGTTTGAGAGCTTGGAAAACCTTATGTTGCATTTAGTTTAGAAACAGTGGTTGTAAGGGCGTTTTGATTTGCTTGCGGTCAACGTAAGATATTGGTGTTTGTTGATCATTGAATTAAGGGTTTTTGAGTTTAATATACTATTAAGTTATTAATTCTCTTATCTTTATTGTGTCTATCTTTCTATCCTTATCAATCTATCCTTTATCTTTCAATTTTAATAGTTAGATTCTCGTTCTCATAGCTTGAATCATATCACCATACCAGTAAAAAAAAAATTCATTGTCTTCCAATGTAAAGAAGGCATCCAAGGTAACTAACAAGACTATCTTTCTAACAAAAATCAGTAACACTCTTAATTCTATCCACCACATATTAAGGAGGATTACCACTAATCTGAAATTAATCTTATATTTGTTGATGAGTTGACCAGAAGTGACTTCATAATAATTAAATATCTTTATAATAAGCTTTAAAGAATATTTCCAGGTAGGGGTGAAAACGATGACATCATCAGCAAAACTTAAGTGATTCACCTAAGGGCTTCTCTTTTCCATATGAAAACCTTGATAGAGATAGTGATTCCAAAAACTATTCACAAACCTGCATAAAACTTCTGCACTGAGGATAAAGAGAGTCGGAGAGAGTGAATCACCTTTCTTGAGACCTCTAGTAGAATGAAAAAAACATATCTTAAGCTTTTGAATTTGAGAAATTAGTCTTGGACCAGACCTTTTAGAAAATGTCCTTAAATGATAACTTTAATAGTGTTATCAACTCTAAAATGTGGATTTTAGGCTAGAGGGACCCTTGGTCCAGGTCCTGAGACTTTCAAACTTATTTTGTGCTATTGGGTGGATTTTAGCAAAAATGAAATAGTGGATGTGAGGACCACTTTACTAAAACAAACTCATATGGAAATTTCAATAGTTTCGTTGAGTACGAAATATCAAATTTAGTAGGGTAGCATAGTTCATTAACATGCATGAGGTTCTAAGTGAATCTCGAGCTCTTGATTGGAGTCCATTAGGACTTGGTGTTTTTGCTGGTTTTTCAGCATCTAGTGCATGTAATTCTCCTCACTGCATTCACAAAGGGTTAACCACGTTCTCTAAGGGCCAAGTCTTTGACTATTGCAATCTCCCTCTTGTGTTCGTGATAAAGGTCAGCCTGACCCAGCCAGTTACTTCTAAACATTTGCTCAAAGGCTTTATCGCGCTTGCGATGGCCTTGTATAGCTCTTTAGCATGCAATTATTTCTTTGCACTAGCGATGAAGGATTTCTCTATGCTTCGTGATAGTGAACAGGAGTCCTCACAATCGCGATGAGTAACCCCTGTCCCTATATATTGTTGTATTCCCTAAATTTTCAGCAATTTTCAAGATCTATTTTGCTATTTTTGGACCCTAGAGCTTGGAAAATAGTGGGAATATATTTAATTAAGCTGAGGTATGTTACTTTGACTTTTCTTAATCATTTTCCGCCATTTGTCACGTTGAAATTCGTCTTATTTTCGTGTAAATTCTTGACTTCTTAAGATTATGGGGTTGATTTGGACCTCGATTAGAACTCTCATCATTCTAATTTGTTGAGCATGAGTTCCTTATCCTTCAAGGGACTTTGTGATGAATTTAGTTATTGGAATTTTGTTGGTAAGCCTCATGGGCCTATTCTTGACTTGACTTTTAGTGCAAATTCTTTATTGTAATACGGGTATCACTTTACTTGTACCAATATATATAGAGTATAAATTTTGATAGTGCAACAACATTCAAAGATCGTGGAGTGGTGATGAACAGTTCATGGATGATTTGAGACTATGATTCGACTATGAGGCAGGCTATGGAATACTCTTCTCTATGAGATTATATTTGGTATAGATTGTATACTAGATAAGGGTTATAGATAGGCTTATAACTAATATATCCTAAATTGGTATGTTTAGGGGAGTTAGAATAGAAATGTAAATTGAGCCTTATCCTAGAATTGCCACTATAGTTATGGGACTCTAGCATGTCTGGTTATTGACTTGTTTGAACTTAGATTAACATTAAAGATCCCATAGTATTTTATGTATTGTGGCACTTGGTGATTTGGGTAATATCCCTCTATTAGATCCTCCCAGTAGTTTGATAGTCGTATTTACCTTAGTCTTTCTAAGTTATAATGTTGTTATCTTAATAATTTATATGTTGTTGTGTCAGAGGCCATGGTTACAAGACCAGTTGTACACCAGGTTAGTACTTCATTCTTTGAAAGGATGTGGTCTAGTTCTTAGACGTTTTGACAATTACATTTGTATTGTCAAGTTATTGGTGATGACATGCATATATCTAGACATACTTATGCTTATTTAGTGGTATGATTCCAACTAAAACCTTGGTTTTTACTATTATTTTCTATCAAGGGATTTATTTCCACTTTTTTACTTTTGATCCTTAAACAGAAGTCATACCACCATTATTGTCGATTTTACGATCTCTTAACTTAAACACACTACTTTGAAATCTTAGACCGAGTAGGACTCCTCTCCAATCTTGATCCACTCTTTTATCACTACTTACTTATTTTGGTCAAGAGAGATCCCGGCCCTTCTATATTATCATACTAATTTCTTCTTGAATACGATCTCGACAATCAGTATTTTTGTGATTTTTTACTTATTTAGCCTTAGTTTAAGTCTTAGCACTTATTATACTTTTATTTCTCTTTGGTAATGAATGGAGAAGATTTACTATAACTGGTTATTTGAAAATTCCTACTTGAAGACCAGGAAGTATATAGAGATATCTTGAGTCCTTTGTGGAACCCTTTATCTAGGAACCACATGCCAAAAGAGGTGATGCCTATAGTTCCTGCCTTACGAGCCAGTAAGATCAAGGGGCTGTATATACGTGATACATTATAGAACTCAGTTGAGTTGATAAGATTGGATTTTTCTCATGTCTATTCATTCATATGCATCGCCTATTACTAGTATAATTATTTAGCACCTGTGCCTACCATTCTTATAGGGGGCTAGGTAGGTATACGTTATGGTTGTTGTTTTCTGAGTGATTGATTATACCTTTTGAGCTTATGGGGGCCTATTTAGGTTATTATTTTTCCGAACTAGCTGGTTGTTTTATTATTTGGATTTCATCATATGATTTATGGCAGGCTGGTTATGGATTGGTACCCAAGGTTGTAGGTACACTTCTGAGTTCCTTTCCTGTTTATTATGTTAAGCTTTATCATTATGAGACTACCTTATGATTATCTTTATTTTGGTTAAAGACCCTGATTATGCTAGAGCTAGCTCCCCCCTATTTGGTTCTGTTCTCGAGATGTTAGACTAACTCCCTCAGGTTAGTACCTTCTCATTGAAATCCTATATAGTATAACCATATATCATTGTTTTTCCTTATTAGTCCTCATTGAATGTAACTTCCTTGCCTCATACTATTATTACATATCCCTTCTCACTCTTCTTTTGTATAATGGCTAGTTATATACAGTATTACGTCTTCGTCCTAAATTACTTGTTGTGTATGATAGTTTACCCTTACCTTTTTATTAGTATTAGAATGTATCATTTCTTAGATAGTTATTTATAATGTATATTCCTGCTTTAGATGTTATTTATGCTTGCATTATCTTTGGAGCTCAGTCGGTCGATGCCTTCTGAGTACCTTATGTTGGGTACTCATACTACACTTTTATACCCTGTAGATCATAGTACAAATTATCATTACTGACATATTTATCGTACGGAGTTTCCATGGATCGAATATTTGGGGTGAGCTCCTAGCGTTCGAGTTGTTCCTTCTCCCCCCTCATTTGCTGGCCTGATCTTTATTTTGCATTTTTGAGATAGTTCTATATATATATAATATATATATATATATATATTGACCTCATTGGGTCTTGGGAACTGTTTAATCTTTTCTCGTCTTCTTCTCATTGTCTTGGCTCCATTTTTCTTATTAGTCTGCTACTAATATTTCGGACTGTGGGTTGGCTTAACTACCGGTAAATTATGGTCGGTGTCATCATGACCTGAGAAATTGGGTCATGATAGTTTTGCATTAGGTTGTTTGCCTATACGGTAGCTTGGGCTACCAATTTCTCAGAAGATATGGAGCAAGATTGATTATCACTAGTTATGTATCAGGATCACTAATAAACAAAGGGATACATATGCTAGACATTTGTCTTATACAAAAAGGTTGCCAATAGTAAATGTTGTGGCTTTTTCGTTGCAGAACTTTTGGAGTTCAGTGTTTTTACTTCCTCAAAGTGTCTTTAAACTGTTTACAAAGAAGTGTAGGGAATTTTCGTAGAGAGATTCAGCAAATAAGAATAAAATTTCCTTGGTTTCATGGTCTAATGTTTGTTGTTCGAAGGCTAAAAGTGGACTGAATATTAAAAGTTGCAGACTATGGAATATAGCACCAGTGGGTAAACTGATTTGATAAATTTTACAGAGTCCAGAACAACTTTGGGTGAAATGGATTCATAAAATCTATATGAAAGGAGAGGAAGATCTTTAGTCATACACTCCCACACCTGATTGTGGTTGGTATTGGAAACAATTACATAAGATCAAAGTTGTCAAGCTAGGGTGGTACTCACATGGTAGATACACACTTACTACTTCGGGCATGTACTCAATCTCCATGAGCTATCGTGTATTAATGGGTGATAGGCTTGCATTGGGGGGGAGGGGTTGCACTAATATGGAATAAGTTACTCATATCCAAGGACATATTTATATTATGGCTAGTTGTACACAGGAAATTGCTCGCTAGAGATTGGCTAACATTAATGGGAGTGCACTGTGAGGAAGTCAATTGTGTCCTTTGTGATCAACAAATGGTGGAGAGTGATATGCACTTATTTACTGATTGTGGTATCACTAAGGACGTGCGGAGAAGGATATCAGACTGGCTAGGAATTACTATTGCACTAGTGGTTGTTCCTAGCACAATTCAGCCTATACAACAAAGACATTGGAACAAGTTCAAGAAGGATGTTGTTGCTCGAAGTTTTGGAGATATGGTATATAATATTTGGAAAGCAAGAAATGAGAACTTGTTCACTATGTAAATAAGTAGTTTTGTTTTGTACCAAATTCAGTTTACTGTAAAGGTTCCATTTTTAGAGAGTCTAAAGTTGCTGGAATGTGTTCCATTTTTCTGGTTATGATTTGTAAATAGGTTCTTGAGGCTCAATCTATTTGACAATCTTCCTGAAAGGGGATCAAATTATTGAGTGCTCTTTAGGTGTATTACTTTTGTTGGTATGCTAATATTTACATTTTATTGCCCCAAAAAATATTTATTAGTTGTGAGGCAAAGGAAAGGTATAGATGATAGGAGTATAAATTGTTAATGAGTATATTGTTTTTGTATGAATCAAGGAAATGGGTCAGTGATGAATCAAATGAGTGAATTTTTAAAGTAAATCATGCAAAAATTTACATTTGGTGATGAGTTATTTCTATTTTGAAACTCATCACATGTCCGTTTATTTACTACTACTATATATACAGGAGGATCTCAATTTTTTTGTTGTCCTCACACAGGCATTTTTGACATTTCAGTTCATTGATTAAGTGAATTTAGTTATCCCACATGGCAATTAATGGTGTCTTTTTGTTAGATATTTCAATTTTTTTCTTATTCTTTTTGTTAAAACCATTTTCACTTGTATATTTGTAATTGATCTCTTCTTTCCACTTAATAGATTATATATTAATTAAAACTTCCTTCTTTTAAATTAACAATCACTTTAGCTCAAACAAATATTTTCAAAATAACTTTTAATACAAACTTAAAGTTTGAAATAACTACACCCTTATAATTTTTTTTAATATTGCTCAATTCTGAAAAAATATATATAATAAATAAAGTAAATTAATAAATAATAAATAGTAAATAAAGTAAATTAATAAATAATAAATAGTACATTGACTTTGTTATTTTTCTTAGTGGGCATGAAAAAAGATAAACAAAATATTAAAATAGGACGAACAGAATATTTTTTTCAACGAGCATGGAAAAAATAAACACAATAAGTAAATGGACCGAATGGAATAATCTACGAATATTATTTAATTATTATTTGATATCCTCTATTAAGTTAATTTGTTTAAAGACTCAAAATTAAGGTTCTAACTATTCTTATATATACTTGAAGTCATGAAATATTTTGCTGTGTTAGATGATGCCACATAAAATTATTAGTGAAACTAAAACTCAATAAATATTTAAATTAATTTATTTTTAGCTATAACTAAGAAATTAAATACCCACAAAATATCAATATTTTTCTATTTATGATCATAGTTGGATTGTAGTTATTAACATATTCTAAATCATATTATTTTATAAAATATTAAATTACTTGTGACTTTTGGATGTATTCTAATTCTCCAGTAATACTTTCTTTCGCACAAATACATTTTTATGTAAAAATATCCAATTATGTGATTTTAATAATAATGAAACTTATCAATAAAACATGTTTAACATGTCGGTCATTAGATTATGTTAATTATAAAATAAAATAATATAATATATATTATATTTTTAAATTTTGAATTATTATTTTATATCTTAAGTTTGTGACCTATCTTAGCACGAGCCTCAAAAATCTAGTACTATATGCAAGAGAGAATGAGAGTCTTTTGTAGTTCCCGCACCATAAATTGATGGTATAAAATTTGGTCAAACAACATAAATCTTGACAGTTTGGAGTTTAATTACAGAAAATCTCGATATTTTACATAATTACTGAAAAATTTGATTCTGGATCTATCGAGATACATAATTAGCTCCAATACATCCAATGAAGATACATTTTTCCTTTATAAAGATACATAATTAGCTCTCGATATATTTTATTTTGATTTTGAGTCTATCGAGATGTATAATACATAAAATGAAGATACATTTTTTCCTTTGTAAGGATACATAATTAGCTTTCGATATATTTTTTGATTTTGGGTCTTTCAAGATAGATAATTAGCTCCCGATACATCCAAGAAAATACATAATTTGTTGAGATTTTGTAATTATTTTGTAAGGGTGAAAATTTGTATAAATATGGTAAGTTAAAGTGTATTTTTATGTTTTTTTTTTCATAAAATTTTACATGTGTATTACTTTGTCATTATTCTCTTTTGAACAATTCACACATTGTTGTAATTGGTCAATATCTCTTTATTATTATTATTATTATATTATTTTCTTCTTAATCATAAATTATTTGTCACATTTCATTTTTTAAGGATCAAATTATGAACTTTAATCAATATTTGAAAAAGACGCTTTAAGTTGATTTTTTTTCATAGACTTTTAAATATCTAATTTCTAATTTTGAAATATTGAATTAGTTAAAAAAGACTTAGTCGAGATTTTATTATTGACACATAAATAATAATTTTGTCATTCAATTTTTATCTTAATAAAGACTTAAATATCGAATTAAAATATAAATCTGTAAGAATATTAACTATTTATTGATGTTATTTATAATTTAATATATTAAATTTTTATGTTTCCATTAAACATATAATTTATTAGTTTTCCTTTTGTAATTTTATGTCATACATACCGACAAACATAAGTAATTAATAAAGGTTTCACGTAAAGGTAGGATTAAGTTTTAGATTAGAATAATAAACACAGCTAATTTATATTCTCATTGTTAAATACTTTTAAAAAATTTCAAAAAAGGAATTATAGTTATTCCATCTCAATCAATTTTTTTTAAGAATACAATTAATCTAATTTATGTGCGCACTCTTTTAATATAAAATACACCTAATAAATAACTATGTTAAAACTGGAATAAACTAAATTTGATATTCAAACAACTTATGATAAAGATCAATTTGAATATATTAAAAATTATGCTCTCTCTGTATGTTCCAATTCTAAATGTCTTTGAAGGAACATATTAAAAATTATGCATTGGCATTTTTTGGGGGTTATTTTGGGAGTTTTAATCATTTTTCTACTTAAAAAACTATTCTTAATACAATATTCCCCTATTAATGAAACAAAAAATCCAACAAATAGATATAATTTTTCCAACCTTTTCAACAGATCAATGACTGATTGTGATCGTTCATTAATTCCTATACGTACAAAAAATTTGTCGACAAAAACAAGGACTCTCTTGGGCATGTATGATTTAGAGAGAATAAGCCATAGAAGGAAGAGACTAAGGATTTCAATTACTGTATTTCTTTTCTTTTGTTCTTTCTCGATCAGCAAATGTCTAGTTGATAGGACTTTTTTCTATACCTAAGAATTCCATTTCTTTGTCCTTGTTTTTTTTTTTTTGCTTGAATTAAATAGTTACATGCTTTAGTTTTCCAATTATGGGTGTCATTTCTTTTTTAATTTGTTAATGATTAGATCATTAGTGAATAATAATTTAATAGTTCTCTTCTAAAAAGGTGTATTGACTAAATAATGAAATTTTTATTTGATTTTAGTTCCTCTTGAAATGATGAATTTTGTAAACTATTTTAGGAGAATCTATCGTCAATTTTTTGTCTTTTTCCTTATAATCTACTTTTGTATTTTGCTTCATCATGTTCTCTTTTTTTTTCTTTTTACATATTTATTTTCTTTTATTTAAATGATGGAATTTATTTTGGGTACATGTAGGCTGATTTTTGGATATGTTTAACTGCTATTTCCAAAAAATCAGAGAAGAATGTTAAGTTGGAATGTAATAACTCAACTTTATGCCATAGATTATCCGATCATGTTTTCAATAAGATCGTTAAAAAGATTGATTGAATCTTTTTGAAAAGTTTTTACTGGGGAAGTGATTGATAAATAAATGGGTATCAAAATAACATATTATTCTCATGTAGTCACGTGTAAGGGACACATGAAGATATAGACAAAAAAAAGGAAGCTCTTTTCTCTCAAAACTTTTTTTTTGTTATTGTGTAAAATAAATGTATCAATTACAACTCTTTCATTTATGTATATTTTTAATATATAAATTTAAAGGACTTTATTTTCATTTACTTTCTTGTCTATTGATGATCATCACTCCTAAATTATATAAAGTCATATTCATGATATTATTTGATATTTCATATTATTGTCTTATAAATAGATTATAAAAGCTTGTTGCAAGAAGATATGAAGTGAAAAATATTTGATAAAAATTTGAATTTAAGTAATGCAATTGAAATCAAAATCACAACTTTAAGAATAATATTTTTCATCATTTTGCAGGTATAAGTGATGACTCGATATACTAGGTCAATAAAGTGGAGTGGAAAAACAACAAATTTTAGGATTGAGAGCTAGGAAATGAAAAATTTATTAATTTATAATTTTGAAGAAACGACTGTCCAAGCCTAGTACGGTCTAAGATAATAGTCACTTAGCTTTATTAATAATTTTATAATTACAATTCTATTTCCTCGGTGTCTCTCAAAATCTCCACAATTGTGCGTTTAGTTTTGTTTCTTTTTAATTTTGTTAGTTGGGTGGTAATAATTATTGCTCTTATGAGTTGTACTATTTTTGGATTTTGAAAATTTTGTCGTTATAAATTTATGAACATTTTAATTGTCTAAATTTATTTTATGAGTGATGATTGTCTAAATTTTAACTCTTTTGTTTGTGTTTCACATAGATGCACAAGACAAGGGCATTGAAGCTAAAAAATAAGTGGCATGCTCTTTTTATTTTTATTTTCTTCTTCTCTATATTTTTTCTGATTAAATACATGAATGCATAAATTTTACGCTCATGTAAATTCTACCATTTACATATTTATAATTTATAATTTAATTTCAATTCTCATGTCTTTTGATAGAATACAATATTTAAGATAAATTTAGAAATATACTCTCTTTTTGTTTCATATTGATATTTTATAACCGTGTAAGGTGCAGAGAAATTCACTAGCATCTATAAATTTAGGACAAATTACATGATAGCACTACTTAACTTATAATATCAACTTAAAATCATTACTCTTTTATTTAATTATATCTATCCCGCATTTTAAATTTTCTCTCTCTATTGTATTTGATACATCATATTTTTATTTTTCTCTCCTTAGATCTCCCTCTCCATTATTCTCAGATCTCTCAAATTTCTATTATTTTTCCATTGTATCTTTACCTTTCTCTCAACTTCTCATTTTTTTCACTTTCTCTCATTGGAAAAGCATAGCTGACAGCAGCAAAAAAACTACTATCTCTGTGACTTCCATCATCCAGCTACCACCAAACTGAAATTCCCCAGACTTTGTCCTTTTAAATTTTCTCGAGCCTTGAGCTCACTGTTTTGTTGACGACTCACCATATGAGTCATATGGTGTGGTTACGGGTCTAAGTACCGAAATTGTAACCAAACCAGTGTGTTATTAGCCAAGTTTTATCCTTGTTATGAGAGACTCCTCACGGGTCGTATGATCATATGACAAGTGGTTAGGGTCCAGTTGTACGTTGTCCAGTGTCTAAGCCCTTGATGTTCTGGGTTGGTCATGACTTGACCATACAGTCATATGGTCTAGTGACGAGTGGGACTAGGAAGTCGTAATTTGAATATTATGTGGTGTCTAATTTTCTATCTTGGTGATGACTCAATGGTAAGAGTCGTATGTTGTGTTGGCGACTCAATTGCTTGACTCGTAGCCCCTGCGGAATTTTTACAACTTATAAGTTGGGGGGACTTTGGATATTTCCCACCACAAACCTTTAAGACCCTATGTATTATAACACATTTTGGTCATCTATTACACATTTTACAAGATCAAACACTCTCTAAACTCTCTCTCTAAAACTTCTCAAGAAAGATTGGGCTAGGGTTTCTTCAAAGTGGTCATCTAAGGGATTACAGATCAAATTCTCTTCGTAACTCAGGCATGTGACTATTCCCTCATTGTTAGTTTACTAAAAACACATGTTTTAAGCATTGTTCAGGAATCACAAATGGTGGCTTTAAAAATCATGGTTGAGGGTTTGAATGCATACTGTTGAGTATTGTTTTCTCATGGTTTAAATTATGATTATTCATGCTTTTATAATGGTTTTGCACATGTGGTTGCATGGGAATTGTGGTTTAACAAACGGGTCATGTTTAATCTAAATTTGTTATTTTTTGGCTTTAATAATGGTATGTCCTCAACCTTTTTGTGAAATTTTCAATGAGAATGATCTTGTCACATGTTGAATTGTGTTTTAAACTAAGGTGTTCGCCTAAGAATGATAATGATTGGTAAATGGTTTTATGAAGGCCTTATAGGCCATACATTGATTTGAAATACCAAATAGGTTTGAGTCCCTAAACGTTGAATTGAATTGATGTCTTTGTTTAGACAATGGGTTTGAGTTCCAAGTGATTAGTAATGGTTGTGGCATGTTGTACACTTGCAAATGGGGTTGGTATAACAATACCAACGGGATGCCTTTGTTAAGTAATTGGATTAATGGCTGTGTATGTGTAATGAATTTTTTCATTGGGTTTTAAAGGGGGATGTGTAGCCAGGCCATGAAAGTAGAGTTCAAAGGACTAACCTAAAAACCATGCTAGTCGGTATAGGTATCTATATGATCGAGAGGTTTGAGTTCCCCGAATGAATATCGATTCACTCGTATTGTATAAATTAGAGCTTAAGTCACCTTGATTATTTTGGGAGGTTCGAGTTTCCCATAAAAGCATATACGGATATTGATATTATCTGGTTTGTATGGCTATACGTATGGGGGCCCTTCCAGCTATGAAAGAGCTGGACCCATATAGCCCGTGGATGCCTTGTTATATTATAGTTATGATACACAACCCAGGTTAGGGTTTTCAAAGTTTATGCTAAGCCTTTTTCCCTACCCTGACATGTCATATTATATATATATATATATATATATATATATATATATTCATATGAACTTATGCTTTGGATGTTGCACTAGTTTTTAAATGTTATCATGACATTATTTTGATCTTTTTTCCCTGAGTTACATGTTAACTCTCTGAAACACCCTGGGTTTTGACCGATAGAAAATTTCCTAAAATTTTGGTCTTTGGATCCAATATGACTCATGGGTATGAGCCGTATGTTAGGGTACGAATGGTATAGTCCAGTCGTAGCTAACCAGTGTGGGTTAGTGGGATAGATTTGGGTCACTAGAGTGGGTACAACTTGAATGGTACAAGTCGTATTATTGGATATGAATCATTTAGTTTGGGTTTTCCTTAGCTTAATCTTTGACTTGGTCACTTAAGCTGGACCAGAGTATGAGTGGCTCACTGTGAGCCATAAGTCAGGGTATGAATCATACCAGGAACTCGTATGGTGGATAATGTTCAAACCTTCTGTGATTCTATATTTCTAGGGATACAGGTGAAGGGTACATATCGTATATTGTCAATAAAACTAGGGTTAGGGTGTGTCATACCTTGGACAGTATTAGGTCCAAGAAAGAACATCTTGGGTACGAGTGGCGGGTACCACTCATACAGAGAAGATATAAGTCGTAAGGGTCAGTCATGTCCCTGTGATAGGATTTTTGTGCAACTTAAGTGGGGGTAATTTAGATATTTCCCCACTTATCCAAATAAGTCCCCACGACTTCTAACTCTCTTAAGAGGCTGTTTACCTTATTATTCTATTCACTAACACTTAGAAACTCTTCCTAAACACTTTATAATACGATCAAGAGCTTTTGGGCAAGAAAGCTAGGGTTTTAACTAGAGGACTAATTTTGGGGATCTTGTTGGTAGTTTCTCTTCATCTACTTTGTCAATTAAGGCATGTTCTCTTCCCTCATTGTTAGTTCCAATTAAAGTCATGGTTTTATACAATGTTTTTATGATTTGAATGTTGTATTATTTTACGTTTTCAAATATGATTTGGGGGTTTTGGTTATAAATGCTTAGTTGTAGGTTTCCCATGTTTTAATTATGCTTTATATGTATTATGGTGGTTTTAGATAACTGGTTGCATGAGAATGGTTCTTTGGTAATGGACTTTGGTTTTGGAAATACTATGTCCCCAATGTGTTTAATAAAATGCCTTTAACAATGTTTCCACTATAATATTGGTTTTTCAATGGAACTTATGCATGGTTTAAACTTGGTAATGGAACCCTAAGTGATATGAATGGTTTAAATAGTTTTAAATGGATTGTAAAGGCCTTAGTGGCCATTATTCTGGTTAATTAGAAATCATGAATGGTACATGGAATCCCTTAAGCCTACATATGGTTGTCTATGGATAAAACTTACAAGTATAGTCAGTATGACGATACCACTACTAATGGCCTTAGTTAATAAATGATTAATGGGTTGTTTAGTTTCTTGGTAATGGTTTTAATTGGGAAATAATAGCGGGGTGTGTAGCAAGGCTATGGAAAGTGGAGGCCCCAGAGGGACCAAAACTGGAAACTCATATTTGCCAATATGAAGTTTGGTCTAAGTGATCGTGTGCATGATATCATACTTTATATTTGGGGGATGTACTAGTCATCCCAGATTTTTATTTCCTGGTCGTGCGGCTTCACGCACTGGATCCCTTTTAGCAAGGGGAGATGAACCCATATAGCCTATGGGTAGTTTAGGATGGCAAAACTACACAACCCAGGTAAAGGTTTTAATGGCATGCTAAATCTAGTTTCCTTTCCCGATATAGTTTGTATGCATATAGATGGTCTTACTTGGTTTTATAAATGACATTATTTAATTTTTATCCTGAGTTCATGCTAGCATTCATCCGCTAATCTATCTTCGAGCGAATGTATACCTACGTTATGTAAGAACCGACCGTTCTACTCTTTCTACATAGTGATTGACTCGGGGACAACTATTGGATTAAAGTGCTAAGCTTCCATCCTTTTGGAAGGCTCCATTTCATGTTATGGGCATTCTTAGACATTTTAATTTATTTTTGGATATTGGTTTTGGCTATGGTTGAGGGCATGTCCCAATTAGATATTCTTAGGCATGTCCCAATTAGATATTCTTACTCTTTTGGTTAGAGGTTTTGTGGTACTATTTTGGGTTGGAATAGATGGGAACAATAGTGGTGTCGACCTTAATATTGGCATTGGTATTGGGGCGGACATCATTGGAAATAATTTCTCACTTTTCCATCTTATTTCATTTTAGGATTAATCATGTTATGATTTGGAACTCATTTGATTTTTGCTTGGCTTATGGCCCTCGAATCGATATTGGTTTATCTTGGTGGTTTGGTTGGTACAGTTTGGTGGACGAGATGACTTGGTAAGATTGATCTAGGAACAGACCTATCCCAAGGTCAGTCCTTGTCCAGTTATACTATCTTAGTATATTTTTGGTATTCAGCCGACTCAAGGTACGCTAATGGTGGTTTGGTTGGGTAACAGGAGGTGAACCCAATCCTAGATGGACTTAGGATTCCCATTACGATAAGGCCTTCGGTCGTGTCGTGTCAGGTTGGTATCAAAGATTTAGGTTTATGGTAAATTGGGAGTCTATAAAGCCGTGTCTAGTAGAATCTCTTTTAGGGGTGTGTAGCATGCCACACTCATATGAGAGAGATTATAAGGAATTTAGGAATGTTTTACTTTCTTGGTATTCTATTTTCAATCTTGGAGTCTAAGTCCTGGAATTCTTCTTTAATCCTTGGTTGTTCACTTTTGAGATCATGCCTCGATGGTCTGGAATACAAAGAAATTCTTTAGTCCCATCTAGGGATAATGCTGATGGGATACGTCCTACTTCTATACTTTTTCTTCGCTCTTAAGATTTTATACCTGATTGTTCTAAAGTTCCTCTAATTGCTACTATTCCTCCTCAGGGTGAGGTGCTTAATGTGGAATTTCACCAATCTATTCATACTATTACTCAGATGGTTGCTGCTCAGGCTGAGTGGGATGTGTCTGGTAGGTTATCTGCTGAGGCCACAAGTGTTGGTCAGTTTATGAAACTGAATCCTCTCACTTTTACTAGTGTGAAGGTGGAGGAGGATCCTCAAATTTTCTTGGATAAAAGATAGAAGATATTCAGGGTGATGCTGGCTACTAATATAGAGAGGGTAAAATTTGCAGCTTATCAGCTTAAAGATATTGTGTACCAATGGTATAAAGTGTGGGACATGGATAAGGGTGATGTGGAAGAGCCAGTCTTGTGGGATATATTTTCTAAGACCTTTTAGATCATTTCTTTCCTCAAGAGTTGAGGGAAGCAAAGATGGAAGAGTTTGTGAATCTTAGGCAAGGGAGAATCCATCAAGGAATATGCCTTGAAGTTTCATCAGTTATCAAGGTATGCTCCTAATTTGGTGGATGACATGAGAGAAAGAATGAGAAAGTTTGTTTCTGGGTTGAATCAGGATTTGATCTTGGAAAGTAAGACTGCCTTGCTGATTAAAGATAAGGATATTTCTAGGTTGATTATTTATATACAGTAGGCAAAGGATGAGAAGAGAAAACAGGTGGAGTTCATAGATCAGCAGGGTAAGAGGAGCAGATTTTTTTATCAGGGAGGTGCTCAATCTTAGGGTAGTCGAGATGGTGGAAAATAGAAGAAAAAGAAGTGAGAGAGTTCTGGATCCTTCTCTATTGCTAATGCTCCTTATCTAAAATAATTGGGTGATAAACGTTATCGGGGTGGTGATAATTTTTGGGCACTGGG
Organism: Capsicum annuum; assembly: GCF_002878395.1. Lineage (NCBI taxonomy): Eukaryota > Viridiplantae > Streptophyta > Magnoliopsida > Solanales > Solanaceae > Capsicum > Capsicum annuum. The sequence continues at coordinate 95,015,228 of NC_061119.1, forward strand.
TGCCCAATCTTAGGCAAGTAGGGCTTAGTTGATTTCTTTATGCCCTTCTTGTTGATTCTATAGTTATCCTCATTGGGATTATTATGATGAAGGGAGGGGCAAATGCTTTAAGTGTGTCCAAATAGACTATCGACTCAGGGATTGTTCGATTTATAAGGTTGCTATAGGAGTAAATAAGGTACCAGTGGCTTTATCTTTTGCTCCTATACCCGAGGATGCCATATCTTCTTCTGTTACATCTCCTAGTTCTAGTGTTGGTCAGAAGAAGTTGTATGCTTTGACATCTCGATAGGAATTTGAGGCATCACCTAATGTTGTTACTGTGACATTACAACTCTTTTCTTATGACGTGTATTATCTTCTTGATATGGGGTCTAATCTTTTCTATGTGACCCCATTTGTAGCTGTATGTGTTGGTTTTGATCCTGAGGTTGTTGTTGATCTTTTTTATATTTCTACCCCAGTAGGTGACTTAATTATTGTTAAGAGAGTCTATAAGGGGTTTGTGGTATCTGATGGTGGTTGGCGGACTTTGGTGGATTTATTTGAACTTGATATGGTGGATTTTGATATTATTCTGGGGATGGATTGGTTACACTCTTATTACGCATCCTTGGATTGTCGGACCCATAAGGTTGTGTTTAGGTTCCCTGGTGAACCACTTATAGAGTGAGAGACTGGTTCCCTAGCTCCTAGGAGAAGGTTTATTTCTTATCTTAGAGTTCATAGGTTAATCTATAAAGGTTTTCTTTATTACTTGGTCTAGGTTAAATATTCTAACTCGGAAGGTCCTTCTTTATAGTTAGTTTTGGTGGTAAATGAGTTTCCTGAGATCTTTTCAGATGATCTTCCTAGTGTTCCTCCTGATAGAGAAATAGAGTTTGGTATTAATTTGGTTCAGTACATTTGTCCAATATCTATTTCTCCTTATAAAATAGCTCCGGCTGAGTTAAGAGAACTCAAGGATCAACTTAAGGATCTTCTTGATAAAGGGTTTATTTATTCTAGTGTATCCCTATTGGGTGAACCAGTGTTGTTCGTGCGGAAGAAGGATGGTTCCCTTCGGATGTGCATTGATTATAGGTAGTTGAATAAGGTGACGGTCAAGAACAAGTATTCTCTCCCAGGGATAGATGATCTGCTTGATCAGTTGCAAGGTGTCGAGCTCTTTTCTAAGATAAATCTTCGGTCTGGGTATCATCAGCTAAATATTAAGGAGGTGGATATCCCTAAGATGACTTTTCATACATGGTATAGGCACTTTGAGTTTTGACGATGTCGTTTAGATTGACTAATGTGCCAACGACATTTATGAATCTGATGAACAAGGTTTTCAGGCAGTTCTTACATCTCTTCATCATTGTTTTTATTGATGACATATTGGTTTATTCTAAAAGTGAGGTGGATCATGATAATCACCTCCTTGTGGTATTACAGACCTTGAAGAAACAATAGTTGTATGCCAAGTTCTCCAAGTGTGAGTTTTGGTTGAACATTATGACTTTTCTTGGTCAAATTATTTCTAGCGAGGGGGTCATAGTAGATCTACAAAAGGTTGTTGTGGTTAAGAGGTGGCCTAGACCCATGACTCCAATCGATATTCGAAGCTTCTTGGGCTTGGCTGGGTATTATAGGTGGTTTGTGGAAGGCTTTTCGTCGATAGCTGCCCGTTTGACTAAGTTGACTCAGAAGAAAGTTAAGTTTTCTTCGTTGGATGCTTCTGAGGGGAGTTTTAAGAAGTTAAAAAATAAGATAACTTCGACTTTATTTTTGACTTTGCCGAAAGGCAATGATGGGTTCATGGTCTATCGTGATAAATCTCGAGTAGGTCTTGTTTCTGTTTTAATGCATCATGGGAAGGTGATTTCCTATGCTTCCAGGCATTTGAAGGTACATGAGAGGAACTATCCTACTCTTGATTTGGAGTTATTGGCGGTTGTGTTTGCTTTGAAACTAGGGTGGCATTATTTGTATGGGGTACACGTGGACATCTTTTCTGATCGTAACAGTCTACAGTATGTGTTTACTCAGAAGAGCTTAATCTCAAGCAGAGGAGATAGCTTGAACTTCTCAAGGACTATGATATGAGTCTTTACTATCACCCAGGTAAGGCTAACGTAGTTTTTGATGCTTTTAGTAGGTTGTCCATGGGAAGTTTGGCTCATGTGGAGAAGGCTATTCACCACTTGGCTAATCTTGGAGTTCACCTCTTGGACTCTAAGGATGGAGGTGTAATGGTATAAGAAGTGGTTCGATTATCTTTTGGTGCAGAGATTAAGGAGAACCAAGTACTGGATCCTATCTTGAAAAAATCAAGAGTGATGTTGGTAGGCAAAAGGTGATGGTGTTTGAGATCAGTGGTGATGGTACTTTATGATACCAAGAATGGTTGTGTGTTCCTGATGTCGACTATTTGCGATAATGGATTTTGGATGAGGCACATGAGTCACGCTATGTTGTTCATTCCTATTCCATAAAGATATATCATGATCTTAATAAGATGTATTGGTAGAATGGTATGAAGAGGGATGTGGCTGATTTTGTGGCTAAGTGTTTGGTGTGTCAGCAAGTTAAAGTTGAACACATGAGACCTGAAGGGTTATATCAAGAGATTGTTTTGCCCAAATGGAAATAGGAGGTAATTAATATGGATTACATTACAGGTCTTCATTGGTCTCGGAATTAATATGATTTGATTTGGGTCATCATAGGCAGGATGACGAAGTCTGCTCACTTTATCCTAGTGAGGACTACCTTTTTGGTAGAGGATTATACGAAGTTATATATTCAAGAGATTGTGAAGCTACATGGGGTACCTATTTTGATTATCTATGATCGTGGTATGCAGTTTATGTCTCACTTCTAGTGATCTTTTTAGAAAGAGTTGGGGACTAAGGTGAGCCTGAGTACTGCTTTTGATCCTCAGATGGATGGACAAGTAGAGAGAACTATTCAGACATTGGAGAATATGCTTCGGGTTTATGTGATTGATTGTGGTGGCAATTGGGTTGACCATCTACCTTTTGTAGAGTTTTCTTACAACAATAGCTATCATTGTAGTATTGGTAGGGCTCTTTTTAAGGCATTATATGGTAGGAGGTATAGATCTCCTACTGATTGGTTTGAGCTTGGAGAGGCAGATATGTTTGGTCCTGACTTGGTTTACCAGGCTATAGAGAAGGTGAAGGTGATTTGGGATAGGATTAAGGCTGCTCAAAGTTGCCAAAAGACCTATCGGATATTAGGCATAGAGATTTGGAGTTTGAGGTTGGGGATAAGGTTTTTCTCAAGGTATTTTCCATGAAGGGAGTAGTGCAGTTTGGTTAGAAGGAGAAGCTTAGTTCCCAGTATGTTGGTCCTTATGAGATTCTGTGGAGGGTTAGTAATGTTGCTTACAAGTTGGATTTACCTTCTAGGTTGAAAATGCATTGGTGATCCTTCTTCGATTTTTTCTTTGGAGGGGTTGGGTATCTCATACTCTCTTTCTTATGAAGAGGTCCTGATTAAGATCTTAGATAGGCAGGTTCGTTGGTTATGAACTAAGGATGTGGCTTCGATTAAGGTTCTGTGGTGAAACCATAATGTGGAAGAATCTACGTGGGAAGTGGAAGAGGACATGAAGTCCAAGTATCCGTATCTATTTTTTCTTCTTGGGATTTGTGCAAAAGGTAAGTCTCTTCAACACATCATTAGTTTCTAAGTTTGTTAAAGGAAAGATTAACATCTTTGCCTCTTGGTTTTCAAACTTTTTTAAAGATTTAAAATATATTTGATAATGCAAATGACTCGTGCGTGCGGTTACCTTTACCTTGTCCATCATTTGGGGATGAATGTTCCTAGTAGGGGAGATTGAAACACCCTGGGTTTTAAACCTTAGAAAATATCTTAGAATTCTAGTCTCTGGACCCAGTACAACTCATGGGTATGAGCCTTATGTTAGGGTACAAATGGTATAATCCAGTTATATACTGACCAGTATAGGTTGGTGGGATGGATTTTGGTCACTGGAGTGGGTACGACATGAATGGAATGAGTCGTATAATTGGATATAGATCATTTGGTTTAGGTTTTTCTTAGCTTACTCTTAGACTTGGTCACTTAAGTTGGATCACAGTACGAGTGGATCACCGTGAGTCATAAGTCACGGTACGAATCATACTAGGCACTCGCATGGTAGACAATATTCAAACCTTCTTTGATTATATCCTGCCAGGGATACGGGTGAAGGGTGCATATTGTATGCTGTCAATACAACTTGGGTTAGGGTGTGTCGTACCTTGGAAAATATTAGGTCCAAGGGGAAACGTCTTAGGTACGAGTGGAGGGTACCACTCGTACAGGAAGGATATGACTCGTAAGGGTCAATCATATCTTTGTGATGGGATTTCTGTGCAACTTAAGTGGGGTAATCTGGACTTTTCCCCACTTACCCTATTAAGGCCCTAAGACTTCTAACTCTCTTGGGATTCTATTTACCCTATTATTCTATTTATTAACACTTAGAAACTCTTCCTAAACACTATAAAATTCTCTCAAGAGCATTTGGGCAAGGAAGCTAGGGTTTCAACTAAAGGACTAATTTTGGAGATCTTGTTGGTAGTCTCCGTGTACTTTGTCAATTAAGGCATGTTCTCTTCCATCATTGTTAGTTTCAATTAAGGGCATGGTTGTATACATTGTTTTTATGATTTGAATGTTGTATGATTTTGGGTTTCCAAATATGATTTGGGGTTTTTGGTTATAAATGCTTGGTTATAGTTTTCCCATGTATTAATTATGCTTTTATATGCATTATTGGTGGTTTTGGAAAATTTATTGCATGGAAATAATGAACTTTAATTTTGGAAATTCAATGCCCCCAATGTGTTTAATAAAATGCCTTTAATAATGTTTCTACTATAATATTGGTCTTTCAATGGAACTTATGCATGGTTTAAACTTGGTTATGGAACCCTAAATGATATGAGTGGTTTAAATGGATTGGAAAGGCCTTGGTGGCCATGGTTTTGGTTAAATGGAAATCATGAAGGGTACATGGATTCCCTTAAGCCTATATATGGTTGGTTATGGACAAAACTTGCAAGTATAGTTGGTATGACAATACCACTAATAATGGCCTTGGTTAATAAATGGTTAATGGATTAGATGGTTGCTTGGTAATAGTTTTAATTAGGAAATAATGACGGTGTGTGTAGTAAAGTCGTGGAAGGTGGAGGCCCCGAGGGGACCAAAACTGGAAACTCATATTTGCCGATGTGAGGTTTGGTCTAAGTGACCGTGTGCATGATGTCACACTTTATATTTGGGGAATGTACTAGTCAACCTAGGTTTTTATTCTCTGGTCACGCGGCTTCACACACTGGGGCCCTTTCAGTAGGGAGAGCTGAACCCATATAGCCTGTGGGTGGTTTAGGACGACAAAGCTACACAACCCAGGTAAAGGTTTTAATGGCATGCTAAACCTGATTCCCTTTCCTGGCATGGATATATATATATATGTATGATTTGTATGCATATGGATGGTTTTACTTGGTTTTATAAATGAAATTATTTGATCCTTATCATGAGTTCATGCTAGCATTCACCCGCTAACCTGTCTTCGAGCAACTATATACCCATGCTATGCAAGAACCAACCGTTCTACACCTCCTATATAGTGGTTGACTCATGAATAGCTGTTGGATTGAAGTGGTGAGCTTCCATCCTTTCGAAAGGCACCATTTCATGTTATGGACATTTTTAGACATTTTGATTTATTTTTGGATATTGGTTTTGGCTATGGTTGGGGACACGTCCCAATAGGATATTCTTACTCTTTTGGTTAGAGGCTTTATAGTACTGCTTTGGGTTGGAATGGGAGGGATAGGTATTGGTGTCGACCTTAATATTGCATTAGTATTCGGGCTAACATCATTGGACATAATTTCTCACTATTCCATCGTATCTCATTTTAGGATTAATCATATTATATTTTGGAACTCATTTCATTTTGGCCTGGTTTATGGCCCTCGAATCAATATTAGTTTTGCTTAGTGGTTTGGTGGATGCGATGACTTGGTAGGGTTGGTCTAGGAATAGACCTATCCCAAGGTCAGTCCTTGTCCAGTTATGCTATCTTGGTATATGTTCGGTATTCAACCTACTCAAGGTATGCTAATGGTAGTTAGGTTGGGTAACAGGGGGTGGTCCCTAGTCCTACATGGACTTAGGATTCCCATTACAACAAGGCCCCCGATCGGGTCGTGTCATGCTCCAACCACTAACCATCTTCAAACATTGTATGCCCATGAAATGCAGGCACCAGAACTTCTTCTATTTTCCTGTACAGTGATCAGGCGCTCGAGTTAGTTCGTGAGTTAACATTCAAGTGGTGAGATTGCATACTTTAGAAGGCTTCATTTGATGGTCCTTATTTCCTATGTCTTAGACCTTGTTCAGACTTTGTTTTGACTATTGTCGGAGCATGTCCCGATATTTTATTGATTTTGGTTTTGTAGAGGGTTTGTTGGACTACAGTTGACTTGGGTGGTTTGGTTGGTTGTTTTGTGATGTACGGTTGTCTGGTTGTCCGCTTGCTGGTGGTTGGTATAGACTTATCATGAATCATTATTAGTTTTATTCTACGTTATCTTGTTGTATGTTTGAAATTTATACGATACTTGTGGTTATTTTGTTAGTTAGGCTAGATGAGATACTCTTCACAGCTAGGCCCTGATTTGGGTTGTGATACACACCCATTGTCCTCTCCTTCTTCTCTCATTCATTTACTCCACTCTTATTTCCTTCTCTCCACCTCCATGTCTCTCTGTCTCTAGTCATCTCCAATTAGAAAAACCATCAGTGAACTACCACAAAAATGAAAACCTCCTAAAGCTTCATTTTTTTAGTGATTGTCGAAGAATTTTGATGATATCAATAGAGATATGACTAGATATGATCGTAATGGTTTGTTTCCTCCATTCAAAAAATTTCATAAAATCTATTTTTCTAGAATATTTTTAGGTTGTTAATACATAGACTAAGCTATCTAACTAAAGTTATGTATCAAATTTATATTAATGTTACTACATTAACTGATACACAAATAAATCTTATTCATGGTACATTATGTGTGAGATGATTTTGGTTATTATACATTGCAATGGAATCTCATATTACTTGTATGTATCTATAGCACAATACATAATAATCATACTAATAAATAATGTATCATAACTTAATTATTGTCATGATACATTAAAAAACTATTTGTCATCTTATGTTATATGTAAACTGAGTTATGAGACATATCATATTATGACAGTGTATCAGTGTCGCAATGAATTAGGATGACAGTGATGTATCAATGTAAAACTATTCAAAATTTTCAATAATATAGAAAAAAATGAGATAAGGAGTAATTAACTCCTAAAATGGTAGGATTTGTGTTGTTTACCCTTCTTTTCTTTTAAAAATATTGATTTAGGTTCGATATCAGCACGGATTGAATAACACTACTGTAAAAAATAAGGATAAATAACCTTTATTTAAAAAAATAAAAAATAAGGGGTTGTTTTTAAACTCAAATCATATTGAGAGAGGTATATTTAAACTGAAAGTACAATGAGTGGTATATTTAAATTATTTTTAATAGTACCTGGATATATTTTGACCTAAAGTATAATGAAAAAGATATATTTGGACCGAAAATATAACAAGGATATATTTATAGTCTGTTTAACCAAGCTTTTAATACTGGCTTATTTTGAAAAGTGCTTATTCTGTGAGAAGTAATTTGTGTTTGACCAATAATTTTAAAAAGTATTTTTAACAATTATTATTATTTGGCCGAGCTATTTACCGTGCTTTTAAGTGTATTTTTTCAAAAAAGTACTTTTAAGGAAAATTATTTTTTTAGCTTATAAAAAATCACTTTTGCTTTCCCTTAGAAACACTTATTTTCATCCAAAAACTTGAGCAAATAATTTTTTCCTCAACTTGCTCATTTTTTAAAAATAAGCACTTTTAAAGAAACATAAGCATTTTTGAAAAATATATGATTGACATTAAACTATTACTAATGACATATTTATATCTATATTATTCTAAATTTGGGAAGCTACTTAATTGATAGTTAAAACCAAATTACCCTTCAAAAGTTGAATGACTTCCCGACCCCTATTCAAGCTAATACTACACCTATAGCACTTCTGTAGAGAAAATATAACCTACTGAAATATCTCTTTAATTACTATCTGTTTCAAAATATAAGCAATATATGAAATTATATAAATCAAAATGGATAAGAGATATTGGAGAGACTACTTGTTATTTCTTTATTGTAGTGTATCTTCCATGGTAGAATAGTATGGTATTTATAGGCTACAATTTGTTTCTCAATTTACAAGAATTGAAAAGCACATTTAATTGGTACATGAATTTCTTAGTGTTGATACATGTACAGTCAAATGAAGTAATGGATGGACATTCACATTCAAAGGTTTTGTAACACTCCCCCTTAAATGTCCATAGATAATGTATTTCGTTAAAACCTTACTAGAAAAATCTAGTGAAAAAAATCTAGTGAAGGAAAAAGAGTACACATATCTTATAATACGCCTTAAGTGATGTCTCATTAAGAACCTTACTAGAAAAATTCAATGGGACAAAACCTTGGTTAAGGAAAAAAAACACAACGTATATTTTACTCCTCCTGATGTAAATATTATTTCACTTCTCAGAGGTGACGCATACCAATCTAATATCAATTTCTTAAATGTTAAGGTTGGTAATGCTTTTATCAATCCACTAAATTATCAGCTGAGCAAATTTGTTGTATATCTATGTCACCTTTCTTCTCAAAATCACCAGTGAAAAAGAATTTTGGTGAAATATGTTTTGTTTTGTCTTCTTTAATATAACCTCCCTTCAATTAAGATATATATGCAGCATTATCTTCATATAATGTATTTGGAATATCTTTATTCAAAGAAAATCCACACGCTTTCTATCACGATTCAAAAGTTGAGGTTATGATGGCACTTACCGAGATCCTCCTTGGTAAGTAAGTAAATCCTTCAAAATAGAAAGAAAATAAAAAATGCAGATAAAATAAGACAACGAGACTTCTAGAATAAAGTCAGGTCAACTAAAGTACAATAAAGCAGAAGTCTGAACAAAATACCATAAATCCCAAGAAGAAGTGTCACAAGTGTAAGAGCATCTAAATACAACATCCAAATACTGAAAAATACATGTCTGTCTCCAAAGACAAGTAAGGATAACTAAGCTAAGAAGAGATCTAGAGCCTTCCCCAAACTTAGGAGTGCACCAGTACCTCAAATGTCAGCTCCAAATAGTATGAATTAGCTACTGCATCTCATTCTTGCACTAGGATCTTTATCAAAAAGGAACAGTAGGGGTGAGTATGGTCCACTTGTACTCAGTAGGTATTATAGGATGACTGAGAAAAGTAGAAAATATTATAAGTAAAAGATACTATGAACACATAACCTACAAGTAGAAAATTTTCCAAATGATCGCTCACACTGTCTCTACTAATAGCTCTCTCTCTCTCTATATATATATATATATATATCCCAAATGATAACTCACACTGTCTCCACTAATAGCTCTCTCTCTCTTTATATATATATATATATATATATATATATATAAGAAATGAATTGAAAAAATATACATTAAACATATACAGAAACTAAATATACATCAAGTACAAAAAAGACATGAAAATACATATGCAATAAAGATGGGATCATGATGAATGATTGAAAGTAATCGCATGAATTTCTATATACACTTAATGAGCCTCAACTTTCCCGAGATAGGACTCACAGGGGGTTCGTAATCCATATAGTACCTCAAATCTCAACTTTTCACTCTAGCTAGATTCACACATTAGGGATTTTTCATAAAAATATCTCATTCACCTCTCCGACTATTATTCACGGATAAAGGGTTTTCATAAAAATGTCTTAGTTCTCTTTCACAGCAATACTTCTCAATATTACCAATGTCTCATAAATGTGTATGTATGAATGTAGATGTAACGTTGACAACCAAATTAGTATGAAGATAATAATCCATTAAATACTTATATACGTGAGCACAAAATCAACTCAATATCTCAATAATTTATTATATCAGTTTTGTTGGCACCACCAAAATAATAGTCATGTAGTATATCAATAATATCACTTCAAACCCTTAACTCAGGAATGTTTATCATAATAAGGCAAACAATGCTTAAATAAGGCATATAATATCTATGCAAGCCCCCTGCATGGCCATCACAATAAGAATAAGGAAATTAATAACAAAAATAAAGACTATGAAAGCCAAATAAAGCCTAATACTGGAGACACGTAGTATAAGATATCTCAAGTCAATAATAATAAGCATGTAAGCACCCACACGGGCGTACAACATCAATAATCTTGGAATACAACTACCATGTCTAATTTTTCCAACCCATCGCATACTTTATTCATTTATTAACTATCCAACTTTGCCTTAGAAAACTAAGTCATAACCTATCTCAAAGTGATGAAATCGAGCCTAAAAGCTTCAATATGGAGTCTTCTCCTTTCAAACAGTCTCAAAATGAACTAAAACATATAAATATAACATATACGTATTAAAAAAAAGCTAATGATATCCATATTGGTCATTGTAATGGCTTGATTTTTTAGTGATTTTAATTAAGATAATTACTTCTATGTGATTTGACCATTTTACTCCTCCTTGTGGTTGCATTATGGAATTTATTAGGTGTAGGGATGTTTGATGTGGTTCCTAATGCATTTTGAAGTGAAATATGTCAAATTGGTATTTTTGATGGATTAAAAAATCATATAGTTGAATTCAGTCAATATTTATCAATATATACTTCATATGGCAAAACAGACTATGCCAGGAGGTCCAAAACAATAATTTTAGGTTGGTAATGTAGTTGGTTTGATTTTGTCTTTTATATATTATTTTGACCCTTGGTTTTGTTTAATACCCCGTACTTCTACCTATCTTGAAATCATCCCAAGTATGTTAGAAACTTACTTAGAAAGATGAATCCGCTTTTATATACGTGAAATTTGTAAGATTTCTACTTTTTGTCATGTGGGAAATTGAATTAGCTTTCCAATGATTCCAATTTCGTCCAAATCCAGTATCGAGGTAGAAAGTTATGGTCATTTTACAAAAAGCAGTCAAAACTGCCCAGGAGAGACGATGAGGGCTGAAGGACGCTGAGCTAGCGTCAAACCATTGCCCAAATTATCATAGTAGAGGCAGTGAGATCACCTTCTGCTTAAGGCAATAGCTCAGGATGATGAACCATTGAGCTAGTGATGGATCGTCGCCCAAGTTATCGCAGCAGAGGCAGTGAACCCTGATTCTGACCAGGTGCGACGGTCAGGACCGACGGACCATCGCACCTACTATTACATGTTTCATTCAATTATTTTAAGTCATTTTTGAAAAGGGCTTATTGGTCTTTTACCACCCTTTCTAACACTTAATAATATCAAACTAAGGCTGCTGCCTTCATTATTCATCTAAAATATCAAAAGTTAGGGTTTTTCTCTCAAAGATCTATTCCCAAACTCAAGATCCAAACCCTTCTTCAAGAAAACTAAGAGATTCAAGTTATTCAAGTCCAAGGACTTTAAGAAACACACAATCAAGGCATTTCATGTGTTGATTCATGGGTCCCTTTCACCTATGAAGCTCAAGAATCTCTTTTCAAAATCCAAGATTTATGAATATTCATTATTTAAATTAAATTGGAAATTGATGTTCATGATGTTGTAGGGTTTTGATTCATGTTTTGAAATACATGTTTCAATGATTGATCCCAATATGCGATGATTTGCTTAGTATTCATGATAAAACCTTTCAATTTACAAGTTGATTGATGTATCCATGATTATTATATGTGTGGATGATTGTATAACCAAAGAATGTTTCCCATGTGTTTGATTAAATACCTTTGTGAAGGAAAAGTGTCATACTAGTATGATAATATGAAATCCCCATTCATGTACAAGTTCATGTATGTTAAGTGTTTGATGAAATGTCTTAGTCAATGAATTATGGATATATGTGTAGCCATTGTGGTGCTTTATCACTTGTACTTCATGAAAACCCCATCTTATTATATTATGGATTGTTGATGTTGATCATGTATTCAAGAAAGTCATACTTTTTCAGTTTCTTCCCATCGATTCCTAGGGGTACTTGTACTCAAAAAATTAGCTGTGTTCCTAGAATCAGTGTCATGCTTTCATGATACTCTCAGTGAATCCGTGATCCATAGAATTCAGTAAGTCTCAGGACTCAGGAAAACTCAGTAATCTCAGTAGTATTCCGTTAGTCAACGGAACTCAGTTAACTCAGTTATACAGCTATCAGTATCTCATGTTATCAATACTCAGACTCAGTAATCATGTTATCACGAACTCAGTTATAGTCACTATATATTCATGCATGTATTCTCATATTCATGTTATCCAATCAGTTAGTATAGTTCATGTATGTGAACCCTTTGCATTCAGCCTACCTCACATGCATACCGTTACATTCAATCGTACTAACATATTTGCATTATGGTGTTTTACTTTATGCCATAGGTTCAGAAGCACGAGCTACAGAGCATCAGTAGCATTTCAATCTCAGCAGTCAGAGTTAGCAGTGAGTCTTTATCCTTTAAGGACATGACCATTACTTTATTATCTCATTAATTAATTTATTTCAACAGTTGGAGTTAGTTGGGGACATGTCCCATCAACTCCTTATTCAGACAGTTTAGAGGCTTTCAGACGAGCATGTTCAGATAGTTATTTTAGTTTTGAACCTTACAGCCTTACAGCCTTTATTTTCGTATTTATATAGTATTTTATGCAGTGTTCTGGTACAGATATTAGTCATGGGTTAGCTTGTGATCCTTCGGGGTCATGAGCACTGTGTATCATTCTGGGTACCAGATTTGAGCTATTACAAACTTAGTATCAGAGCCTAAGGTTCAACAGTAGCCTAGGAAGTTGGAAAAGCCGCATCTAGTAGAGTCTTGTGTATGGGTGTGTTGTGCACCACACTTATGGACAGGAGGCTATGAGATGTTTTTGGAATAGTTTCCCTTCTTTTAGTCTTCATGTCATGCTAGTGAGCATAAGATCAAATTTAGACTCCTAGTCTAATCCATTTTTCTATTTCATTTACTTAATGTCTCCCAAAAGGGCTAACAAAAGGAGAACCAAAAATCAGTCAGTACCTTTGCCTATTCAAGAAGATTCCCTAGATGAGAATGCCTTTCATGGCGAATTCAGAACTGACTCCCTTACTTTATCTTACTCAATAGTAGCTCATAGCAACCAGTAGGCTATTGTCCTGGCCCCTACTTCAGCCAGTGCTATAGTCCCAAAATTCAGAGACGACAACAAGGATAGAGCGCCAGGCCCTAAACCTCAGGGCAGTGTTAGCAGTATCAAACCTATTCTCTTTTTCAAACTTGTGGTAAGAACCATCAGGGTATTTACAGAGCTAAAAACAACGTCTATTTTGGATGTGGCAAGCCAGGCCATAAAGTCAGAGATTGTCCCTAGTTAAGTTTTCAGGATTAGCGTAGTCGTTCTTCAACTCAGTTCGGTCGCCCAAATCAGCAGGGTGCCACATCCAGTGCTACTAGTGGGCAATGCCCAAATAGATTCTATGCTCTTCAGTCCTGACAAGATCTGGAAAATTCTACTGATATAGTTATTGGTACATTATAGATCTTTCATGTGCATGTTTATGCTTTCCTAGATCCAGGAGCTTCCTTGTCTTTTATTACTCCTTATATAGCTGTTAATTTTGAAGTTAGTCTAAAATTATAGTAGAGCACTTCTTAGTATCTACCCCAGTGGGTAAAACCATCATAGCCCGGCGGGTATACCAAAACTGCCCGGTTATGATATTTCAGAAAGTCACCTCTTCAGACTTAGTCGAATTAAAGCGACATGGATTTGCTCATTTCTACTATGCCACATTCTACTATAGAAATAGAGTGTTCCAGTTTCAGTTCACGAATAAATCCGTCCTATAGTGGAAGGGCAGTACTTTAGTTTTCAGAAGTCAGCTTATTTCCTACCTTCGAGCACAAAAAATGATAACTAAAGGATGTGTTTATCATCTTGTTCTTGTTAAGGACTCTAGTTCTGAAACTCCTAGTCTTGAATCAGTCTCAGTAGTGAATGAATTTTTAGATGTGTTTCCCAAAGATTTTCTCGGAGTTCCTCCCAAAAGAGAAATAAACTTCGGCATTGATCTTCTTTTAAATACTCAACCTTTATCTATTCCGCTATACAGAATGGCATTAGTGGAACTCAGAGAACTAAAAGAACAATTGAAGGGTCTCTTAGATAAGGGATTCATCAGGCCCAGTGTTTCCCCATGGGGTGCACCAGTTTTGTTTGTGCGAAAGAGAGATAACTCTCTTAGAATGTGTATAGACTACTGTCATCTCAATAAAGTCATGGTTACGAACAAGTATCCACTTCCCAGAATCAATGACTTGTTTGGCCAACTTTAGGGTGCCAGCTATTTCTCTAAGATAGACCTCAGATCAGGCTATCATCAACCCAGAGTAAGAGAATGTGACATTCTAAGGACAATTTTTCAAACTTAGTACGATCACTTCAAATTCTTAATCATGTCCTTTGGTCTTACCAATGCCCCAGCAGCCTTAATAGACTTGATAAACCATGTGTTCAAGCAATACTTGGACATGTTCGTCATAGTCTTCATAGATGACATCCTCGTTTATTCTCGCAGTGAACATAATCATACAGACCATCTCAGAATAGTATTACAGACCATCAAAACCCATCAAGTATTATGATATCTATTCATGTCCTACCTGTCAGCTCCATGATCATCGCTCAAATTTGTGCATATTAGTGAAAATCATGTACGATTTCAGTTCCCAGTATAATGAATCCCAGTTTACTTTGCGGTACGAATTATGTTCCATTAACACAACTTATATTTATGCACCTTCTATAGAATGATGTGCGTTTCCAGTTCCAGTTTACTCAATAGTATGGATCATGTCCCATGAATATAGAACCTTCAAACTCAGGTCATGCAGCTCACAGCTCATGTACTCATGTCGTGCTTTATAGTATGCTCAACCCACATGACTCACGTTCCACTCCTAGTGATCAGTCAAACTCAGGTTATGTCACGTATACCCTCAGTTTAGATCCCTCGATGAATCTGTGGTGTCAATGTTCCATCCCTCAAGCATCAGTTACAGCATCAGTTTAGTAATCAAAATTTAGTAAGGACTCAGATAGTCCTACTGGACCATGGCTTTTAGTTATCAATTACTTAGCCATTAGAATTCAGTACTTCAGTACCAGTCTAAACCTCAATTATCAAAAACCAACATTCTATCCCAGTATGAGTCTTAATTACAGATTTAGTTGCAGTCTCTGCTACAGTCTTAGATATATTTCCAACCTCAGCCTCAGTTCAAAAATCAGATCAGTACAATAGTCCAATTTCAGGTTTGCTTGACCATAGCGTGTAGTTATTAGTTACGCATGTTATCAGTATTTCAGTACCTCAGCTTATAGAATGTTTCCAAATTATGTTATACGCCTGGTCTGGCATTCTTAGACAATACAAGTATTTCATGAATTCATTCTCAACTATCTCATGTTACTCAGTTAGTCCCTTTCTCATGTTCATAGAAACTCTATATTCTCAGTCCAATTATTCAAAGTACAATTCAGTCTTACATTCCCAGTACTCAGCCATCAGCTAGTCAGCAGATCAGATGAGTCAGTTAATAGGAATTAGTTTGAACAACCAGTACTTCAGTCCGATAGTCAGACAAACAAGTTCACATATTTTCCTATTCTATCCATCTAGTCACACGATTTAAAGTCTCATGGATGTAACCATCCTAAGATGGACCAATTAAGCAGTCTCATGTTCAGCTCAGTTCATGTTTTATGACTCAGTCTCAGATCCTGGATATTCAGTCGCAATTCTATTCATGGGTGCCCTTTGCATCATTCCAGTCTCTCCTTAGTATCTCAGCCAAGTTAGCATTCTATGAGGGACGTAGTGTCCCAAAGGGGAGATACACTATAATCCCCTAAACTTTCATTACCTAAATATGTCATTACCTCTTCATGTAAGGAACCTAGCTTGGAGTGGTGGGTACTCATATGTGGAACTTCAATCTCCAATCTCAGCCGTAAGCCATGTAAGAAATGGTTCTATTCAGTTTACGATACTCAATCTACGTCACACGTTACAGACTTAGTTATGTTCTCATGTTCCTATTCATGCGTGTTCAGTAAAGGATCTCGAGTTCAATATTAATGACTTTATCTATCTAAGTATCTCTCCCATGAAAAGAGTGGAGAGATTTGGCAAGAAGTGAAAGCTCAGTCCCCGATATATTGGTCCCTTCAAAATTCTCAGTTGCATCGGTAAGGTATCTTATGAGCTTAAATTGCCTTCAGATCTAGACTCAGTTCATTTATTCTTCTATGTCTCTTTACTCAATAAGTGCATAGGTGATCCAGCAGTCGTAGTCCCTATTCAGAGCATAGATCTTCAAAATAGCCTCTCCTATGAAGAGATTCCTATCAAAATCCTAGACTATCAGACTCGTAGACTGAGGAACAAAGAAGTACCTCTAGTCAAAGTTCTCTGGTGAAATCAGTCTATTGAGGGAGCTACTTGGGAAGCAAAAATAGACATGCAAACCAAGTACCCTTATCTTTTCTCCGCTAACTCAAATCTAGCTCAAGGTAACAGTCTTTCTTATACTTTTTAGTTTCATGTTCAGATTTCAGTGACAAGCTTGGTATCCATTTCATGTTCAAAATTTCATTATAAACTTGGTATTAAGTACCATTGCCTAGTCAGTCATGCATTCTCGTTGTGAGAACCATGGTTCATCAGAATATTCAGTCATGTATTCATGAGTCAGTTACACATGCATCAGATATGCATGTTCAGTATGATATATCTAGTTATCAGTCATGTCAATCATGAAATCATGTTCCAGTTATTCATGTTCAGTATGTCTGTCAGTTTATCTTCTACCCTCTCACTCAGTCTTATTTGAGGATGAATGTTCTCAAGGGGCAGATATTGTAATACCTCATACTTTTACCTAGATTGAAATCATCCCAAGTATGTTAAAAACTTAATTTGAAAGATGAATCCACTTTTATATACGTGGAATTTTTCAGATTTTCACTTTTTTCATGTGGGAAATTTAATTAGCTTTTCAATGATACTAATTTCGTCCAAATCTGGTATTGGTAGAAAGTTATGGCCATTTTACAGAAAGCAGTCAAAACTGCCCAAGTACGACAATGTGTCAATCTAGTAATGAACCGTCACCCAAATTATCACAGCGTAGGCATTAAGATCACCTTCTACCTAAGGGCGGTTGCTCAGGCCGACGGACCGTCGAGCTAGCGATGGACCATCGCCCAAGCCATCGCATGCTTCATCTAGTTATTTTAAGTCATTTTTGAAAAGAGATTTTTGGTCTTTTACCACCCTTTCTAATACTTAATAATATAAGACCAAGGCTCCTATCTTCATTATTCATCTACAACATAAAAAATTAAGGTTTTCCTCTCAAAGATCTATTCCCAAACTCAAGATCCAAACCCTTCTTCAAGAAAACTAAGAGATTCAAGTTCTTCAAGTCCAAGGACTTCAAGAAACTCATAATCAAGGTATGTCATGTGTTGATTCATGGGTCCCTTTCACCTATGAAACTCAAGAATCTCTTTTCAAAATCCAAGGTTTGTGTACTTATGAATGTTCATGATTTAAATTAAATTTGAAATTCATGTTCTTGATACTGTAGGGTTTTGATTCATGTTTTGAAATACATGTTCCAATGATTGATCCCAATATGTGATGATTTTCTTAGTATTTATGATAAAACCTTCAATTTACAAGTTTATAATGTATCTATGATTATTAGATGTGTGGATGATTGTATAACCAAAGCATGCTTCCCATGTGTTTGATTAAATACATATTGCAAGGAAAAGTGTCATATGTACAAGTTCATGCATGTTAAGTGTTTGATGAAATGTCTTAGTCAATGAATTGTAGATATATGTATAGCCACTGTGGTGCTTTATTACTTGTACTTCATGAAATCCCCATCTTATTATATTATGGATTGTCGATGTTGGTCATGTATTCAAGAAAGTCATGCTTTGTCAGTTTCTTCCCATTGAGTCCTGGGGGTACTTGTACTCAAAAAAATTAGTTGTGTACCTATAATTAATGTCATGTTTTCTAGATACTCTCAGTCAAGCCATGATCCATAGAATTTAGTCAGTCTCATGACTCAGGAAAGCTCAGTAATCTCAGTCGTATTCCGTCAGTCAACAAAACTCAGTTAACTCAATCCAGTTAGTTCGGTTAATAATGTTTAGCATCTATCCAGATGGGAGTAAAAATTAGCACCGAGCGAACCCAGGGATGGGAACCCACCTGTTATATGAGGGTATTATTCTTAGAAGCAATCCTTGAATTCCAGAACTACGTAGCCAGCGCAGGTTGAGACATCATAGTCTGTTATATGAGGGCAGATAAGGTGGCTTAACCTGTTATATGAGGGTTCTCACCATTCTCACTAGAGTTACCTGTTATATGAGGGTTACTTACAGATTATCTTTACTAGTGGCGCAGTATTGACACCCTTCCAATTGAGGTTACATATTGGACCCCAACTCAGCTATAATGCATTATTTAGGGCATGTTGGTTCGATGTCTACTTCCCATAGTTTTAGTTACAGATCAGGACTGTCAAATACAGTCATTCAGTCTCAGTAAAAGAACTCAGATAGTTCTTCAAATTTCAGGACTGTTAGATATAGTAAACTTA
>NC_061119.1:95037143-95043107 GCF_002878395.1 Capsicum annuum
TATCACAAACTCAGTTATAGTTACTATGTATTCATGCATGTATTCTCCCATTTATGTTATCCAGTCAGTTAGTATAGTTCATGCATGTGAACCCTTTACATTCAGCCTACCTCACATGCATATTAGTACATTCAATCATACTGACGCATTTGCGTTATGGTGGTTTACTTTATGCCATAGGTTCAGAAGCATGAGCTACAGAGCATCAGTAGCATTCCAATCTCAGCAGTTAGAGTTAGCTGTGAGTCCTTATCCTTCGAGGACCTGACCATTACTTTAATATCTCATTAATTAATTTATTTCAGTAGTTGGAGTTAGTTGGGGACATGTCCCATCAACTTCATATTCAGACAGATTAGAGGTTTTCGGACTAGTATTTTTAGACAGTTGTTTTAGTTGTTTTGGGTATTTTATACTTCACCTAGATGTTATATTTTAACAAATATTATGTCTTAATTTTGAACTTATGGCCTTACAGCCTTTATTTCTATATTTATATAGTATTTTATGCAGTGTTCAGGTATAGATATCAGTCATGGGTTAGTTTGTGGTTCTTTGGGGTCATGAGCACCATGTAGCATTACGGGTACCAGATTCAAGACGTTACATTTAAAAACTTATAAAATTATATTTTGGGGATTAACTTTATGAAAATGTTATTTTTTAAAAAATTTGATATCGTCGTTGCGTCTCGAGCATTAAATTTGATTGGGTAGCATAGTTTGTTTGAATTCTAACGATTTTGAATAAATTTTGAAGGGTCCCCAAAGATCTCCAATTGGTGCACAACTGCTGGAATCTATGCATAAAAAAACCATCTACTGATGTATGTGTCGGAGAGGAAATATGGATATTGGTATTAGAAATCAGTTTTATATGAGTTAATGAGCCCATATGGATTTTAAAAGCTTTAGTTTTGTAGGTGTATAAGGAGGTTGTGTGATAACCTCATGCATTACATCATCATCATTATGCATAGATTTAAAATTTGTATATTTTAGCTGAGACTGGGTCCGTACGTGAGGTGAAAGCTTGTGATAAGGACTTACGCATTTTGGCTTTGGTATCCCAGGTAGGTTATGAGTTAACTTTCTTCGGACAGGGTTAGGAAGTTAATAATTATGTAAAAGCATGCTATGGGTATAGGATTATATTATGGAAAATGTGTTTAGATAATTTATGTGCCCGTGTGAGGGTCTATGTGGATAGTATTTGGTGGTTTTATGATATTATTTGTTTATGTGTGATTGTATGGGGTCTTATATGATATTATTATCTTGGTATTGATATGTGATTGTTTGGTTACACTCTTTTTGGTGGGAAAAGCTTATATTTTGAGATTTATGTAGTATTAATGCCCTTCTCTTACATGTTTCAATTAATAGGTTTTCTGGATTAATTGGATCATGGATGGTTGGTTGATCCGAGTGGATTTTGGCTCAAATAGTTGGTATATTGGTTGGATATTAGATATTCTCATTTTGGTTTGTTGTGATCGTTCCATCCTCATATCATATTCATTAATAAAACATTGGTACCACTGTGGAAATACTAGAAATACTAGAAACACTACTTTTTATGACAGAAAATATGACATCTTAAAAACCTTCTACGAATATATGTGTTGGAGAGAAGATATGGATATTGGTATTAGAAGTTGGTTGTATATGAGTTGATGAACCCACCATAGGTCCTACATCGGGAAGCTGTAGTTCTATAGGTGTATATAGAGGTTGTGCGATAACCTCGTGCATCATATCATCATCATCATAATCAACTTCTTTATTTCTCTTTATATATTATGCTTATGCTATGATTGTATTTCTGTATTAGACTTGATATTATCCATCTATTCTGTCTTCTTATATTTGTATTTGATATATGTGTATATTTATTCTTCTTTCCTCTACATGTATTTGTTATATGTATATATATTAGAACTTTTATTAGAGATAATGTGGGCTACCATTTAGTATATTTTTTGATTACAGGTGACATGCCCATAGTTGTGTTTATATGCTTTATTTTCTAATTTACTCAGTCGGCCTAAGATACCTACTGAGTACAAGTGGACCATGCACATTCCTGTTGTGCCCTTTCAGTGTAGATCTAGGTACGTGTGCACTGCACAGATAGTTGATTTAAGCAATATTTAGAGCCCATTTGATGTAGAAGTTGATCTACGCGCCCATATTTGACTTCTACCTTTTCGTATCTAATCTATGTCTCACTTGTATTCAGAGACAGATATTTGCTCCTATTTGGACATCTTATGTATTTTTGACCTTATGTTGTACTAGTTAGTTCTTACACTTTGACACCAAGTTTTGGGTTTTGGTTAATATCTTGATTATGTTTCTTCTTTTACTATGTATATATGTAGTTTGACTCTACTCTAGGAGTCTTGCCTTAGTTTTGGTATTGATTTCTTATTTTATATCTGCTTGCGTGATAGGCTTACTTGTCAAGGTCCACCGCTACAAGTTCCATTATGAATCTTGTTTTATTTTTAGTCATGACAAATTGGTATCAGAGCATCTAGGTTTATTGGTCTCAATAGTGTAAGAAAGAGGTGTCTAATATAGTCTTGCAGATCGATATATAGATATTTGTATCTATCTTTGAGAAGCTATAAGGTGTCTTTAGGAAACTTTTCTTATTTTGTTCCTTATCACGCAGGTCCTTCTATGCCTTGCAATCTAAATTGTATTTCACTCTTTTCTGTGCAAATGTACTTGGTGTTCCTCTAATTTTAAGTGTAGATCCTTCAGTAGTACCAATATTTACTTATGGTATACCACAGACTTCGAGTGCAGTTCCTCCTTTAGTGCCTATATTTGAGTATGGAATTTTAAGGTTAAAAGTTTAGCATTCATCTATGTTATCTCCTCAGGTATGATCTCAGCCAACTAGATTTGCTATGCCTCCTATTATTGCAAGCATAGTTATGTCTTCTTAGGATCGGAAGAGGTTTAATAGATTTACTCACTTGGGTCCTACTAGGTTTAGTGGTGTTATGGGAGAGGATGTCTATGAGTTCTTGATGAATTATATGGACAAGTTACATAACCTTGGTTCATTCGAGTAGTACGAGGTCGCTTATACTACTTACTAGTTGAGAGATTTAGCCAGAGATTGGTGGAGGCCACTAATTGGTTTTTGACCACTTGGTTCACCAGAGATGACATAGGATCAGTTTATAGAGGCCTTTTTAGACAGATTTGTGCCCTTCAATTTGAGGGATCAGATGAGAGATAAGTTTGATCACTTGGAGCATAGCTCCATGACTGTTGCAGAGTATGAGGCATAACTCTATGCCTTGCCTAGATATTTTTATACAAGTATTACCACTGAGTCTGAGAAAAATTGAAAGTTTGTGAAGGAGTTAGATATTTCTCTTCATCTTGCTATGACTCAAATGGTAGTGTATGGAGCATCTTTTTAGAGTATTGTGGATCATGCTAAGATGACTAACACTATTCTTAGAGCATCTCAAGGAGTCACCAAGAAGGTGCGCCATTTGGGTGAGTTCAAAGGTCATATCTCTCAAGGTAGAGATTCTAAAGGCTTTATTAGGTATCATGGTATAGCAGTTTAGGTAGTCTTGCAGAGTTCAGGTATGGGTCTTCTGGTTCAACAACTTTAGGTGGTCATCCTAGTTCATCCATCCCTCTTTCCATTAAGCAAGGTCGCAGGGTTTTCTATATGTGTGATGAGAAGATCCATATGGCCAAGGACTGCCTCCAACCTATTTTTAGAGCTACCTCTATATCGACTGTGAGAGGTAGAGGTTCTACTAGAGGTACAAAAGTGTAACGCCCCGAATCTGGTACCCGAAATGCTACAAGGTGCTCATGACCCTAAAGGAACACAAGCTAACCCATGACTGATAGTTATACCTAAATATTGCATAATATACTGTATAAATACAGAAATAGTAGGCTGAAACATGCCATAAGGTTCAAAATGGATAAACGTTTGATAAAACCATACCTGAATAATATGGTACGACAATACCAAAATACAAATAATGTCTAAAAACATCTAGTCCAAAAACACTGTAGTCTGATAGCCTCTAAACTGTCTGAATAAGGAGTTGATGGAATATGTTCCCAACTAAATCCAACTACTAAAATAAACTAAGTAATAAAGAAATAAAGTAATGATCATGTCCTCGAAGGATAAGGACTCACTGCTAACTCTGACTGCTGAAACTAGAATGTTACTGATGCTCCTTCTAAACCTATGGTATAAAATACCATAGCACAAATATGTCAGTATGCTTGCATGTACTGGTATGCAAGTGAGGTAGGCTGAATGCAAAGGTTTCAAATGCATGAACAATGCTAACTGACTGAATAATAAGAAAATGAGAATACATGCATGAATAAATGCCTCTGGCTGAATTCGTGATGGTACTAACTACTGAGTCTGATTACTGATAACATAAGTCACTGATAACTGATATAACTAATATTGAGCAACTGGATTTGATAGTCTAGGTTCTGATAGAACTGACTGAGTTCCGTACTATTTTGAGTTGACTGGATCTGACAGTTCTAAAATTCTGAAGAACTATCTGAGTTCTATTACTGAGACTGAGTTTGAAACAGTAACTATTGGAGGTAGTCATCTAACCAACATGCCCTAAATAAAGTAATATAGCTAGGTTGGGGTCCAATCTATAACCCCAATTAGAAGGGTGTCAATACCACACCACTGGTAAAGACGAGCTATGGGTGACCCTCATCTGATAGTGTCCCCAAAAAAGAATGGTGGTACCCTCATTTGACAGTGTTTTTCCACCTCATCAACCCTCATCTGTCAGTGTTGATGTCTCAACCTATGCTTGCTACATAGTTCTAGAATACAAGGATTACTTCTAAGGATCACACCCTCAACTTCCAGTGTGCGTCCTCATCCATCGGTTCACTCGGTGCTAAATCCTACTCCCATCTGAATAGACACTGAAAATGATTAACTGAACTGAACTGGACTGAGTTCATTGAGTTCCGTTAACTGACGAAATACTACTGAGATTACTGAAGTGCTGAGCTTTCTGAGATTTCTAGGATTTTTAAGTTTTCCTGAGTCACATGACTGATTGGATTCTACTGAATATGGCTTGAATGATGACATCGTGAAAACATGACATAGGCTCTAGGCACACAGCTAAATTTTCAGGTATTAGATACCCCCAAGACTCAAAAGCATAATAGTAATTCATGGCATTAATTCTAAAGCACAACAATGGCTACACACATATCTATAATCCATTGACTAAGATATTTCATCAAACACTTGACATGCATAAACTTGTATATGAATGGGGATTTCATATTATCATACTAGTAAGACACTTTTCCTTCCCATAGACATTTAATCAAACACATAGTGAGCATAGTATATGCAGACAACATTACACAACAAGTAAACATTATGATTCAGTTCTAATTTCACCATTCAAGGGTTTAATCATGCACTCACATGAATCTACACCTATAATAATTAATTCCACTTCAAATTTATCACCAAACATGGATTAGAATTCAATTGGTCATTATCAACATGAACAAAAGCAAACCCAACATGGAATTCATAAAAATACATATACTTGAACTTTGAAAAGAGATTCTTGGGCTTTATGGGAAAAAGGAGTCCATGAATGAACACTATGCATACCTGAGTTAATGAATTTGGAAGGACTGATGGAGAGTTCTTGTGATTTGGCCCTTGAATTTGAGATCTAGGGTTCCTTGGCTTGAGAGAGAGCAACTCAATTTGGAAAAAATAGAGTGAATAATGATATCCTTAGGTCATGTAGGATTAAATTTCGTGTTTAAGGCTGAACTAAAATCATGGGAAAAGACCTATTTAACCCCATACATATCTTTTGATTTTTTGTCAAAATCTTCCCATTTGGCAGGATGGAGTGACGCAGTACTATCGCGTCGTGTCATTGGA
>NC_061119.1:95043207-95145296 GCF_002878395.1 Capsicum annuum
TGGGTGAATTTGGTATCGATGGAAATATTATTCAATTTTCTACATGAGAAAATATGAAAATATTGAAAATAACACATGTATAAAAGTGTATTTATCTTTAAAACAAGTCTCTGACATTTTTAGGATAAATTTAAGCTAGGTAGAAGTACAGGGTATTACAAAATGGTAGAGGTAGTGGTGTTTGTAGTGGTAGTGGCGAGGCTACTCAGATAGGTAGGGGACATGGTCAGTGTTATGCTATACCTACCAGGCTATAGGTAGAGGCCTCCAATGCTATCATCACATATATCATCCCTATTTATTTCAAATCTGCATCTGTGTTTTTTTATCTGAGGTCGACTTTCTCCTATGTGTCTGCATACTTTCCTTTTGGTTTTGATTCTACTTGTAAGACTTTTGATGTACTTATTCATTTATCTACCCCCATAGAAGACTCTTTAGTGGTAGATTGGGTGTACTGATCTCATGTTATAACTTTTTCTGGGCGTTAGACCTGGGTAGATCTGATTGTACTAGATATGGTAGATTTTGATATCATCTTGGGTATGGATTAGTTAGATCCTTATCATGTTGTCCTAGATTTTTATGCTAAGACTATGAATTTAGCACCGCCGGGTGTACCAAGGATAGCTTGGAAGGGTGTGTTTTATTTACGACTCAAGAGAGTAATATCTTTCCTTTAGGCTTGCCATTTGGTTGAGAGGGGATGTTTGTCTTATTTGGCTCATATTCGTAATACTATTGTTTCTTAACCTCCTTCTTTGGATTTTGTTTATATTGTTTGTGGGTTCAAGGATGTCTTCTCCATGGATTTAACTGGTATGCCTCTGGATTGTGATATTGACTTTTCTATTGATGTTGAGCCGAACACTAAGCCTATTTTTATCCCTTCTTATAGGATAGACCTAGTCGAGTTGAAGAAATTAAAGGATCAGTTGCAAGAATTGTTGGACAAAGGATTTATCCGACCTAGCACATCACCTTGGGGTGCGCCTGTCTTGTTTGTGGAGAAAAATGATGGGTCCATGCATATGTGTACCGATTATCGGTAGTTGAACAAGGTAACTGTTAAAAACATGTATCTTCTCCCTTATATTGATGATCTATTTGATCAGCTTTAGGTTACTTCAGTGTTTTCGAAGATTTATTTGAGATCTAGGTATCACCAGTTGAGGATTAAAGCTTTGAATATTTCAAAGCAAACTTTTCAAACTCGGTACAGTCATTATAAATTCTTGTCATGTCTTTTAGGTTGACCAATGCACAAATCGTGTTCACGGAGTTGATGAACTAGGTATTTCGACTGTATCTTGACTCTTTCATTATTTTATTTATAGGTGATATCTTGGTTTATACCAATAATGAGGCTGATTATGAGGAGAATTTGTGAATTATGCTCCAGAGACTAAGAGATGAGAAGTTGTATTCTAAGTTCTCTAAGTGTGAGTTTTGGTTGGAATTTATATCTTTCTTGGATCATGTGGTGACTGAGGATGGTATTATGGTTGATCCGTCTAAGATTGCAGTGGTTTGTGATTGGTCTAGACCTACTTTTTTTACCAAATTCAGAGATTTGTTGGTTTAATAGGGTACTATCGGCATTTTTTTGAGGGCTTTTCATATATCGTGGCTCCATTGACCAAGTTGACTCATAATAATATTTCCTTAGTATTCTGATGCTTGTTAGGTGAGCATTTGTTGAATTCAGCTCCTATCTTGACTTTGCCCAAGGAGGTCATGGGTTTTACCATCTTTAATGATGCTTCTGGTGTTGGGTTAGGTGTTGTGTTGATGCAGAAGGGTAAGGTAATTGCTTATGCTTCTTATCAGTTGAAGCCCCATGAGAAGCATTACCCTACCCATGATTTAGAGTTGAGCACGAATGTTTTTGCTTTGAAGTTGTGGAGGCACAACTTGTATGGAGTCCGTTGTGAGATTTTCTCGGATCATCATAGCCTTCCATATTTCTTCACCTAACAAGATCTTAATATGAGGCAACATCATTGGCTCGAGTTGCTTAAGGATTATGAATGGACTATTCTCTATTATTCAGTCAAGGCTAATGTGGTTGTAGGTGCCTTGAATTAGAAGCGACTATCATGGGTAGCTTGGCACATCTTTTGACCCAAGAGAGGCCTTTGGCCTTAGAGGTTCAATTTTTTGCTAACCAGAAGGTTAGGCTTGATATTTTGACACATGAGTGCGTTTTGGCATTCATGTAGGCTAGGTCTTCCTTAATGGAACAAATTTGGGCTTATCAGTTTGATGATGTTGGGTTTAGAGAGATTCAGAATAAGGTGTTGAGTGGTGAGGATAAGGAAGCCTCACTTGATCTAAACGGCTAAGGAAGCCTCACTTGATCCAGTTGACAACACAGACAACAAGCCATAAAATCTGCTACATTTTTCTTCATGCAGACAACAAGCCATAAAATCTGCTATATTTTTCTTCATACTACTCCACTAATAATGCTGCCTAAGATTATTACATCTTGGCTACCCTTGGGTAAATAGAATATCTGGAACAATGGGCCTCCTCCAAAATCAATATCACCCATCCACCAACCCTTGGTAAACAAACTCGGTCATTAATCCTTAATACACCATCAAAATTAAGATATGTTGCCTTAGCCTCGCAACTTAACACCTAATCTCTAATCGTCCTCAAGCTACTCTATAAAAAAAGATCTAGTCTCTGAACCTCTAAGGACAAAAGTTGTTCATGTGTCAAGAGATGATCTAGACACCCCATACTATTAACTTTTGACTAAAGTCATACATAACCACATTATCCTTACTCGGATAATAAGGAATAATGAGATCATAGTCCTTAAGCAACCCGAGCCAACATCGTTGTCTTATATTAAGATCACACTGATTGAAGAAGTACAGAAGACTATGATGAATAAAGATAATCTCATAAGGGACTTCATACATGTAATATTGCCACAACTTCAATACAAACACAATAGCGACCAACTCCAAATCATGGGTAGGGTAATTCTTCTCAGGAGGCTTCAATTGATGAGAGGCATAAGCTATCACCTTACCTTCCCACATTAACACCACACCCAAACCAACGCCAAAAGCATAACAAACTATGGTCAAATGCATGCCTTCCTTAGGAAGAGTCAACATAGGAGCCGAAGTTAGAAACTCCTTAACATTTGAAAGATTGCCTCACATACATCCGACCACTAAAATATAGCCTTTTTTTAGTTGACTTGGTCAACGGAGTTGAAATAGATGGGAAACACTAAAGAAAATATCAATAATAACCCACTAAACTAACAAAACATCAAATCTCTATAGGAGATGTATGTCTGACCCAATCATGAATCATCTCTATCTTGGTCAGATCAACCATAATACCATCTTTGGTCACCAAAGGACCTAAGTAAGAAATAAAATCCAGCCAAAACGCACACTTAGAGAACTTAGCATATAACTTCTCATTTTGCAACCTTTGAATTATAGTCCTAAAGTTTCTCACATTGTTGACCTCATTCTTGGAATAAACCAAGACATCATCTATAAATACAACAACAAAGGAGTCAAGTTATGGCCAAAGCACCCAGTTCATCAATTCCATGAGTGTCTCTGGGGTGTTGGCTAATCCAAATGACATGACCAAAAACTCATAATGATCGTATCGAATTGGACAAGCTATCTTCAAAACATCTTAAGCTCTAATCTTCAAATAATGGTACCCAAACCTCAAATCAATTTAGAAAACACCAAAGTACCTTGAAGATGGTCAAGTAGGTCATTAATGCGAGGAAGAGGATACTCGTTCTTAACTATCACTTTGTCCAATTGTCGATTGTCACTACACATGTGCAGAGAACCATCCTTTTTCTTCACAAATAAGACAGGAGCACCCTAAGGAGATACACTAAGTCTAATGAATCCCTTACTCAACAAATCCTATAACTACACCTTCAATTTTATCAAATTAGTTAGGGCCATACTATAAGGAGAAATAGAAATGGCCTTGGTGCCCAGCTCCGCATCAATAGAAAAATCGAGAGGCATACTAGGAAAATCCGTACATAACATATCCATGAACTTGCGAACAACTAGAATAGAATTTAAAAGAGGCGGTGAGGCAACACTAGTATCACAAACATAAGCCAAATAAGACAGACATCCCTTTTCCACCATGTGTCGAGCATGTAGATAAGATATAACTCCCTTCAAATCAGAATTAAGAGTACCCTTCTAAGCTAACCTTGGCGCACCTGGAGTTGCTAATGTCATGGTCTTGGAATAAAAATCCAAAATACCATGATAGGGAGCTAACCAATCAATACCTATGATAATATCAAATCAACCATATCTAGGATAATCAAGTCTTCCCAAATCTCATGCCCCACAAATGTCATTACACATGATCGATATACTTGATCCCCCACTAAAAAATCTCCTATAGGTGTAGAAACATGAAGAGGCATAGCAAGGGACTCCTATGCAACATCAAAACTAGACGATACTTATAATAACTACATCAGAAGCCTCTACCTTAGATCTCTTATGTATAGCATAAAAATTTTCACGTCCGTTCCTAAATGGAGAATCCCTATAACCACTACCATGAGCTCTCCTAGATCTAAATCAAGCACCTCTAGTACCAGCTTTGCCACTCTACAGACTACCTCTAACAATAAATATAAGAGTAGAGTAAAGAAGAGTTAAGAACTATTGGGCAGGAAAAACATATGTCGAGGACAATCCTTGGCCAAATGAATAACCTCCTCATAAACATAGCATCTTTTATAGACTGACTCAATCTGAGGGGAATGGAAAAACTAGAACCACCACTCTGGACCAAAGAACTAAGGTTAGAACCTCCACTTGCATGACCTAATGCCAGTCTACCTGGAGCAGGAAAAACTAAAGGCCTACCACTTGATCCCTAGAAAGCAGCCTGAATTAGAATACCATGATAACCATGAAAGCCTTTGACTGAGCAATCCCTACCCCATAAGGCACATCCACTAAACTCACCCTGTTTGTGCACCTTCTTAGTCCCCTCCTAAGTATCCTAGGCAATAGACTTTACCAACTTAGAATGCTTTATAATGCTCTGAAAAGAATCTTCTAAAACAACTATCTGAGTTGTAGCCAACAGGTAAGGACCCTCTAACCCTCTAATGAAATTCTATATCATCTCTAACTTAGTAGAGATATTGGTAGATATTTGGATAGAGAGTGGAATCATGCCTCATACTCAAAATATACATGGAACCCTATCTCAAGTGATCAAACTTATCGCTCATATGATCCCTCAAATTGTATGGCACAAATCTCTCCAAAAAAGCCTCAGAAAAATGAGCTCATGTCAAAAAGGTAAACCTATGTGTCTACAACTAAAAAGTGACCTTCACTAGTGTAGGGCTACATCAGTCAACAAATAAGTCACATAAGCAACTCCATGATACTCGAGGAATCTAATATTATATAACTTCTCTTGGTAGTCAATAAAAAACTCATAGGTGTCCTTACCAATCACACCACTAAAACTTGGGAGGATCCAAGAGAATAAACCTCTCCTGATCATCAGAGAGATCGCAGTACTTAAAAAAAGAGAAGTAATGGTAAGTTTGATAGGTAGTGATCTATATGTGGTGGTACCACAAATGATGGATGTACCCCTGAAGTAGGAATACCATAAGTAGAAGCCATTACAAATGGTGGAACACTATTTGAAGTTTGAGGAATACCCAGTACACTCAAAGTAACACTATCCAAATGACTCAAAATACGAATACAATAGATCATGTAGCACCGGGTTCTTCACCGTCACCTTGTTAAGATGCTTATAATCAATACATATGCAAATCAAACAATTCTTCTTTATAAACAAAATAGGAGCTCCCCATGGTGACACATTTGGTCTAATGAAACCCATACCAAAAAAACCTAGAGTTGAGAGTTCAGCTCCTTAAACTCAGTAGGAGCCATATGGAAAAGTGCCATAGAAATAGGTCGGGTTTATGGCTCAAGGTCAATAGCAAACATGATCTCAAGATCAGGGGGAATACCAAGTAGGTCGGCAGGAAACATACTAGGAAACTCACACATAAAGGAATAGAATCTTTATCGAGTATTATATACATAAGCAAGATAAGACTCGCAACCCCTTGATATAAGCCTTTTAGTACAAACATAACAAATAATCTCCATAGACTCGAAGCTCCCTGCCACGTGACTGGGGGTATACTGGGCATGGCTAAGGTAATGGTCTTGGTAAAACAAAACATGATTGCATGATAGTGGGATAACCAGTCCATGCCCAGAATCATATCAAAATCCAGCATATCATGAATAATAAGATCAGCATAAGTATCAACATCATTAATTGTCATAACACATTATCTGAATACTCAATCCACTACTAAAATATCACCTACGAGAGTAGAAATGCACAATGGCACAAATAATAAATCACTAGTCAAGTCCAACTGTGGTGCATAATAAGTAGATATATAAGAATAAGTGGATCCAGGATCAAACAAAGGAGGAGCCAACTTAAGGCACACCAAAATTATACCTGTCACAACATTATCCAAAGTCTCAGCCTTGATCCTAGAAGGTATTGTATACAACTTACCACGCTCGCCACTTGGTTAGGCACCTGACCGACCTCCTATCCTGCCTACCTAAGTACCACCTCAAACACTCTGGTAATCACCCCTATGACTTCATAAACCACCTCTACATCAGCGATAAATTGCCCTAATAGGAAAATAACCCTGTGCTAAAACAACTATCACCCCACGACTAAGGAAATCTCTCAAGAAATGACCAGGAAGCCCACAAGTAAAACAAAAATTATGAGCAAAACTAGAACTCACAAATCTGGATGAACCGATTTAAAAACCACGCCTAGCACAGCCTGCAGATGAGCCCCTTAAAGAATGATAACCGCCCTTACTAAGGCAACCACTAGTACCAAAGTGACCTCTATCAGTAGTCTAAAGAGTTGCCTAAACTAGTCAACAAGTCTAACTCTGAGGCTAAAAAGATGGATGCAGAGGATGCCCAACATAAGAAGTACCACCTCTGAATCAGGAACTATTGTAACTCCCACCAAATCTTCTCTGAAACTTGGGCCTCTTATGGCCCTCACAATGCATGTCCTCCATCACTCTAGCATGATTAGAAACCTCCGCAAAAGTCCTATCCACAGAAACTAGACTCTGAGTAGTCATACAAATAGGAAGTTTTAATCCTCTCACAAAGCAGCGAACTCTCTCATACTCAGTATCAAAGATAGAAGTCGTATGCCTAGGCAACTCATGAAAATGGGCCTCATACTCAGCGACTGTCACAGAGCCCTACTCTAATCTCGATAACTGTCTCTCAATTAATCCCTAAGGCTGCGGGGCCAATACTTCTCTAAGAATATTTTGGAGAACTGAGTCCATGAAAGAGGAGAAGATCCAACTGGCATAAAACACATAAAACCTCTCCACCAGTGTTGGCCAGACAAGTTCAACTAAAATATGGTGTAATCCACATCACAAGTCTCAACAAGGCCTAATCCATGAAGCTTATCCTCCCAAGAAGCCAGAAATTCAAATGCATCCTCTCTAGGAGCACCAGATAATCTAGGTGGAGCCAACCTCAAGAACCTACCCAACATCTTCTACTCCTTGACGGACATAGTAGGCTGGGTCAAAACTGGCTGAGCAACCACCAACTGAACAACTGCTGGCATAGGAGGTACCTCAACTCTATGAGCTGCAGCTGCAGGCTATAATCTTTCTCCAGTAGTCTGCATACCATCAACAATACCCAATAATAGAACCAAAGCATCTCTAAGCAATGAAGAAGTAATAAAACTTAGTGGAGCCTGGGCTGGTCCCTAGCCCACCGTTGGCTAAGGTGAAGGAATATCTGGCTCAGGTTCAGGAATTAGGTGTTAAGGAGGCCTATCCTGATTCCTAATCGGGGACACATCTTAAGGCTATCCTTTAATAAGGGAAAGATCCCTAGGATGGGTCTCGGGACTCTCATCACACATAACTATAACACGAGTCCTTGGCATCTATAATAGAGCAAAGTCAAGAGAATATCCTACAAACTAACTCAGACTCTTAGTACGATACGAGTGAAAGAAGTGAAGGACTCCTAAGAATTTCCCATAGCCTCTCGAAGATAAGAAACGTATGTCAATGTTCCAATCCATAGGGCTCTATTAGACACTTGCTCTCATACCAATAATAATGGTGAAACCTAGGCTCTGATACCAATTTGTCATAACCAAATTTCTAAGTCATGATGGCACCTACTATAACCCACCAGTAAGTAAGCCGACACTGTAATGTGGAGCTAAGGCAATGGGTTATCTCAGTAAAAATACCTGACATGGTCCACGACAGATAAACACGATAATACAAAACAATATTCTATAATAGAAAATCAATTACGGATACCAATTTCCTACGACCTGGTAGTATTAGTAGAAGAGACCCTAAGTTCGACAATAGGAAAATACAACTCAAAGTCTAAATAGTCTTATGCATTCGTCTCAAATACAAAAGACTGAATAAAGATGGAGGAAAATGGGAGACTCAAACTCCAAGAGCTCACCCTGTTTCTAAAATGTCAACACAATACGATCTCAACTCAGCAGCGGCAACTAGTACTCGGGTCTACACTAAAAAGGTACAAAAGTGTAGTATGAGTACCAAAACAATAGGTACTCAGTAGGCATCATCGACCAACTAAGCTAAATTATGATATAAAAATTATACAAAGTAAGACAATAACTATAATTCATGGTACAAAATTAAACCTAAATCATCTCTATCATCACTATACAAATAACTAACCAACTAAAACAAGTATACGACATCTCATATCAAACATACCACAACCATCTTACAAAATGAATAATCGATCTAGAAGTGTAGAGAAAAATATATACAATTATAATCACATAAATACCAAGTTTATCATGCATACAATCATTAGAGTATAAAGAAAAAGAACTTACCACGACGTCCCATACTACCGGGAAGTACACCCAAGAGAACACAAAGTAAAGAGCTCATCATAGTGTCCCATACCATTGGAGAGTGCACCAATAGATAAATTCATAAACGTATTAAGATAAATATATGTGTGTGTGTGTGTGTGTGTATATATACACACACACAACCAACTCACATTTACCATGGTTTCCACATCTCCCATCAGGTCACTTGCAAAGATCAATAATCATCATCAACTACCGCAACTTGAACCAACATATACCAAAGCAATCATAACCATAGTTAAATAGTTAATTTGCCTCTAAATCCTTAGGATAATCTATATAGTCTCTATTAACTAAACACCGTTTATTATTAAGCTACTAGTTTGCTAGTCATTATAAGGCCTCCAACCATTAGCCTAACCTATTCCTCCTATACTCTTTCTTCATGGATTACCAACTATTTATGATTTATTAGAAAACCAACACCCATATCAACCCAAGATGTATCACCAAACCATAATCACTATTTAACAAACTCATTTCTAGTTATCATAAGTACACTAGTCATCAAAAAGTGAGAAGCTACCTAGTACCACACATTTATCTATCTATTAACCAATGTCATTTTCTAGTTAGCACCATAATTATCTAAGTCCTCATTTAAGCAACCCACGATATTACATACTAGACATCAATATCACTAATCATCAACAATGCTAAGTCTATTATATCATCAGCCATTTACAACCATAATTACTAGTTACCATATTTTTACTAAACAAGGTCCACCAACTAGTATTCTAGGCTTCTACCCATCAAATAATATAACCATTTTATACAGACAACTAGTTATCCCCTAATGCATTGTACTAGCCAAAATTCCATAACATAACCATTTATTCAAGCCAAATATATTCACTAGGTAAATCCTTAATTCTACACATCATTACACATAACAATTAGTCTTAACTTAATATTCAGCATATTCCACTTCTAATCACTATTTAGTATTAACAATAGCCACGCCACTTAACTAGTGATTCACGATAGAGAACTATAGATAACTTTTCAAGAAAAAATATATCCTAAGTGCACACAAGGACTTAATCATACCATGGAATAACTACACATATACCTATATATTCATATATGCTTACATACATAACGTCACCATAACATCAATATATCCTCCAAGTTTACCAGGCATCATCATAACATCAATACCTCTTCCGAATTTATCGGGCATCATCACATCATCCATTTATCCTCCAAATTTACCGGGCATCATCATATCATCAATATCCTTAGGATTCATCGGGCATCATCATAATATCAATACCTCTTATGGATTTACTGGGCATCATCATAACATCAATATATCCTCCAGATTCACGGGGTATTATCACATCATTAATATCCACCAAGACAATAATAAGTATGCACATATATAGCCAAATCAATAACAGGTATAAGCCTACAACAATAGAGTGTAAGAGGTTTAAGGAAATACATATCATGGTACTTCACCAATAATAATCACAATATTATATGAGTACATACATGTACATCTAAATTGTATGACCAATCACCACTTTTTTGAGCTTACTCATGATTATAAACAAGTCAATTATAAGTCAAGGGTTTGCCTTCTAGAATCCTTCTTTACGCACATGGCTCACAATACTAGCTCAAGGAGCCCCTTTCTTCACAAACATTAGTTTAGTTATTAAGTCGAACTCACAATAAGAGTTGTGGCATAATTCAAGGCTTATGAAAACAAGATAATCAATCAAGTATACACATTATTCCAATATCGACAATATGCATAAACCATTTACCAAATTTAGCCATCAAATCACCAAAAGCATAATCTAGGTGTCAATCACGTATCTAGGTCACTAAAGAAGTTACATAGTTCAAGCTTAAGGCGGGTCAAGTTTCGCTTCTAATAATCCCCAAATTCTCTTCTACAAGTCTAACTTTTACTCAGAATTAGGCTATGTTTTCTAAATCATGCCTTAAAGGCTTACCAATCCACACTAGTTCTATGGGACAATTCTTCTTCAAGTATTTTTCCTCAGTCACCCCAAGCAGTAAAGACATTCCACAACTAAGAATATCTAGGTCAACATACATTTAAGGTGAGTGAACAAGGTCACTCTCATCTACTAGTGCAACTAGAGTAATCTTAGGCTATTTATGAGATAATAAGTCCAACTAACCAAGATTCTAGTCTATGAGTCAACTATCGCACTTAATATATTTCAAGACCTAAGTAGTCCCAAACATTTTCATCTACCAATTCAACATCTAAGACCCCGCCCAATCTTAGCAAGATATCACAATTATACTACAATAAAGCTCAATCTAACACAAGTAAGCTTAACCTACCTTGAGTCCAAATAGCTCACAAACCAAAAATCTTCGCTTTCATTTTCCTCGAAGCTTCTTCCAAAAGCCAAGCTATCAACAACATAATTTATGCGTTATTACAAGAATAACAACACCCATACACTATTGTGCTTTGGGTCCAAAGAAACACTAAAAAACCCCAAGTAGGTCCCACATACAGAAAATGAGTTTTTGAGACCAACACTTTATTCATATATCATTAGGGAGTCATAACCCTCAAGAAATTGTACAATTCAACCATAATTGGGGCTAAAATCAAGCCTCAAGACATTTGGGGTTTTGGGTCTAATAATCAAGAACTCAACACCAAAATTGAAGGAATCTCACCTTAGGTTTGATGTTAATCACGAATATGCAAGTAGCTTAAAATCCCAATCAATACCCAACACATACCTTGAAGACTACACTCTTCATTAGGGTTTTAGAGGCTCAAAATAGTGAGGTAATTACCAAATTTCAGCCAAAAGAGGGCTTTTAAATGGACCATTCCAGGCGTCAAGAGCAGCGATCGTGCACCCCCGCTAGACCGCATTTGTGGACATCCTGATCATACCAAACCTTACTCAATCGCGGTACCTCGGTGCACTAGACTATGGCTTAAACTTGGAATTTGATTCCAAGTTTTGCCAAGGCCTCAGAATTCATTCAGAGTCCAATATGAGAAAATAAAATATGCAACCATATAAATTTTGATGTTCTAGACGTCTTGGCAAAGTAGGATTTTCCATACGATATCGTTGTACTAAAGTTTTTGCTTGGTGGCCATTTGGAACTAATGAAGACTTCTAAATGGGGAAATGGTACTAAAAACTATATGAACTGCTAGGTAACCAAATTATTAGTTCTAGTAAGTCATAAATGACTTGGGGCAGCTATGGGAAAACTCTACCAGTGAAAATAAGTGGGAATACAGAAAATGACCTAAAAGGTCATTACAACATCCACTACTAAGGAACTTTCATCCCTGAAAGTTAAAGATAAAAAAAAATACCTAAAGTCCCAAACAAATAAGGTTACTAGGCCCACATCTCACTCTCGATCTCCTAAGTAAACTCCTTCACTGGGCAGTGCTTCCACTGAACCTTAGCTACAGGAATCTCTCTAGTGCGCAACTGTCTCACATCACTAGCCAAAATAAGCAAGGGCTCCTCTACAAAGGCCAATTACTCATGTAACTAGACTGAGTCTGACCTAAGCACCTGAGATGGATTAGGAATATACTTTTGCAATATCGGTACATAGAAAATTGGATGAACAACAATAAAATATGTAGGCAAGGTTAACTCATATGCCACCTTGCCAACTGCACGAAGAATCTCAAAAGGACCAATATAATGAGGGATGAGCTTACCCTTCCTTCCGAATCTTATCATACCTCTCATAGGTGAATCATAAAGGAAGACATGATCACTAATTCCAAATCTTAAGGAACGAAGTCTATGGTCGGCATAGGCCTTATGCCTACTCTAGGCGGCTCTCATCCTATCTTAAATCACCCTGACTCTATCTAATGAGTCCTAAAGTAAATCTATACCACGAGGTCTCATCTCAAAAGTCTCAAACCACCCTATTAGAGAACCATGCCTCCTACCATACAAAGCCTCGAAAGGTGCCATCTCAATACTCGAGTGATAGT
Source organism: Capsicum annuum (assembly GCF_002878395.1). Classification (NCBI taxonomy): domain Eukaryota; kingdom Viridiplantae; phylum Streptophyta; class Magnoliopsida; order Solanales; family Solanaceae; genus Capsicum; species Capsicum annuum. Next base: position 95,056,241 of record NC_061119.1, read on the forward strand.
TGTTGTTATAAGCAAAGTCTGCTAATACTAAGTGTTGATCCCACTGTCCTCCAAAATCCATAACACAGGCTTAGAGCATATCCTTAAGCACCTAAATAGTCTGCTCAGACTAACCATTTATCTGTAAATGAAAAGTTGTACTTAAATCCACTTGAGTACCCAACTCCTCTTGAAATGCCCTCTAAAATCTCAAAGTAAATACAGGACCATGGTCTAATATGATAGAAATAGGCACCCCATGCAAATGAACTATATCTCAAACATAAATCTGGGCTAATCTTTCAGCACTGAAGGTTATCTGAATAGGAATAAAATAAGCCAACTTGGTCAACGATCCACAATAACCCAAATACCATCAAGACTACAGGGAGTACAAGGTAAACCACTAATGAAGTCCATAGTAATTCATTCCTATTTCCACTCGGGAATGGGCAACCTCTGAGTCAATCAACCTGGATGCTGATGCTCGACCTTAACTTGTTGACAACATAGGCAACGAGCCACAAAGTCTGCCATATCTTTCTTCATTCTGTCCCACCAGTAATGCTACCTCAAATCTCTATACATTTTGGTCGTACCAAGATAAATGGAATATCTATAACTATGAGCCTCATGAAGAATCAACTGAATTAAGTCATCTAGCCAGGGAACACAAATACGACCCTAAAACCTTAAAATACCATCAGAATCAATAGTGTTCCTCTAAGACTCACCATTCACCACCTGATCATGGAGAAAACACAACTTGCTATCCTCATACTGAAGATCATGAATCTACTCAAATAAGGAGGACCTCATTTCTACACAAGCTAAAATCTTAGCAGGATTCAAAATATTCAGGCAAACCATCAAATTGGTTAAGGGCTGAATGTCCCGTGCCATAGGCCTATGAGAGACAAAAACACAAGCCAAGATACTCATACTCACTGCCTTTTGACTCAAGGCATCAACTACCAATTTGCCTTACCCAAATGATACAAGATAGAAATGTCATAGTCCTTCAATAACTCAATCCATCTGCACTAGTGAGCATTAAGCTCTCACTGGATTATATGATGCCGAAGGCTATAATTATCGGTGAAAATCTCACAATGCATACCATACAAATAATGCCTCCAAATCTTGAGCGCAAAAACTATCATCGTTAACTCCAAGTCACGAGTTGGGTGGTTGCGCTCATGCTCCTTAAGTTGTCTAGAAGCATAAGTAATAATATGACCCTACTGTATTAAAACATATCCAAGACTAACACCAGAAGCAGCACAAAACACGGTGAATCCCTCACCCTCAACTGGAAGAGCTAATACCAAAGCTGAATTAAGATAATCCTTGAGCTTTTCAAAGCTTAGCTCACACTCCTTAGACCATCGAAAAGGAACTTCCTTTCAAGTCAATTTAGTCATAGAGGATGAAATAGTAGGAAATTTTTCAACAAAAAACCTATAATAACCAGACAAACCAATAAAACTGTGAACCTTAATTGGATACATAAGCCTAGACAAATCACAAATTGTCAAAATCTTAATTGGGTCTACCATAATACCCGCTTTGGGCACCACATGTTCAAGGAATGGCACTGACTCAAGCCAAAACTACACTTAGAGAAATTGGCAAAAACACATAGGCTCTCAAGGTCTGGAGCACAATCCTCAAGTGCTACACATGCTCCTCACTACTCCTCAAATACACAAGGATGTCATCAATGAACACAATAACAAAATAGTCTAAGTGTGGCCTGAACACGTGATTCAGCAAATCCATGAACGTGGATAGGGCATTAGTCAACTCTAAAGACATCACCAAAAACTTTTAATAATAATAACAGGTTGTGAAAGCTTTCTTCATGATATCCTCAGCCCAAATCCTCAACTGATAATAACCTGACCTTAAATCTATCTTAGAAAATATGGATATGCCCTAAAGTTGTTCACACAAATCATCAATATGAGGTATAGGATAACAGCTCTTCACCATCACCTTGTTAAGCTGCCTATAATCAATATACATGTGCATCAAACCATCCTTCTTCCTTAAACACAAAATAAGAGCTCCCCATGGGGACACACTTAATCTAATAAAACCCTTACCAAAAAGATCCTGGAGCTAAGAGTTCAGCTTCTTAAGCTCAGCAGAAGCCATACAGTAAGGTGCCATAGAAATAAGTCGGGTGCCAAGCTCAAGGTCAATAAAAAACTTGATCTCACGGTCAGGGAGAATACCAAGCAGGACGATAGGAAACACATTAGGAAACTCACACACAACAGGAATAGAGTCAAGCGATGGACTTTCTATATGAGTATCACATACATAAGAGAGATAAGACTCACAACCCTTTAATATAAGACTTCTAGCACAAACATAAGAAATAATCCCCATCGACTCACGGCTAACCACTCCCTACTATAGAACTAGGAGTATACTGAGAATGGTTATATTAATGGTCTTGGCCAGTCCATGCTCAGAATCATATTGAAATCCAGCATATCCAGAATAATAAGATCAACGTAAGTGTCAACATCACTAACTATCACAACACATAATCTGAATACTTGATCCACTACTAAAAAATTACCCACAAGAGTAGATACATGCAATGGCATAGATAATAAATCTTTAGTCAAGTCTAATCATGGTGCATAATAAACAGATATATAAGAATAAATGGATCTAGGATCAAACAAAGAAAGAGCCAAATTATGGCACACCAAATTATACCTGTCACAATAATATTTGAAGTCTCAATCTTGATCCTAAAAGGTACAACATATAACTGACCACTCTCACCACCTGGCTGGGCACGTGACCGACCTTTTGTCCTGCCTACCTGAGTACTACCTCAAGCACCTTAGTAACCACCCCTACGACTTCGTGAACCATCTTTACCTAAGGGAAAACTACTCTAATAGCAGTAGCAACCTGGACTGAAATAACCATCGCCCCACGAGTAGGGTAATATCTCAAGAAATAATTGGGAAGAACATAAGTAAAACAAAAATCATGAGTAAAACTAAAACTCATAGATCCGACTGAACTAGAGTAACCATCATGCCTAGCACGGTCTGCAGATAAACCCCTCAAAGACTGATCACCGCTTTTATAAGGTAACAAATAGTAACAAACTGACCTCCATCAGTGGTATGAAGAGCTTCCTGAACTGGTTGACTCATCTGACTATAAGGCTAAGAAGATGGACAAAAGAATGCCCAACATAAGAAGTACCACCTCTGAATCGGGAACTACTATGTCCACCAAATCTTCCCTGATACTTAGGCCTCTTATCATAGCCCTCATGATGTATGTCCTCCATCACTCTAGCATGATCAGAAATCTCAACAAAAGTCCCATCCATAACAACTAGAATTTGAGTAGACATCCAAATAGGAAGTCTCAATCCTCTCATAAAGCAGCGAACTCTCTCATACTCAGTATCTAAGATAGAAGTTGCATGCCTGGACAACTCATAAAAATGGGCCTCATACTCAGCGACTATCATAGAACCCTGCTCCACTCTCAATAACTAATCTCTCAATTGGTCCCTAAGGTTGTAGAGCATAAACTTCTCTAAGAATATCTCAGAGAACTAAGTCCATGAAAAGGGAGAAAATCTAACTGGCCTAGAACTCATAAAACCTCTCCACCAATGTCGGGGAGACTAGTTCTACTAAAATGTGGTGTAATCCATACCACAAGTTTCAACAAGGCCTAATCTATGAAGCTTATCCTCACAAGTAGTCAGAAACTCAAATGCATTCTCTCTAGGAGAGATAGAAAATCTAGGTGGAGGCAACCTCAAGAACCTACCCAGCGTCTTCTACTCCTCGATAGACTAAGCAGGCTGGGTCACAACTGGCTGAATGACAACCGACTGAACAACAGCTAGCATAAGAGGAACCTCAACTGAAGGAGCTGCAACTACAGGCTGCACTCTTGCCCTAGTAGTCTGCGAACCATTAGCAATAACCCAACTACTGAACCAAAGCATCTCCAAGCAATAAAGGGGGAATAAAACCCGGTAGAGCCTGGGATGGTCCCTAGCCCACAGATGGCTGAGGTGGAAGAATCTCTGGCTTAGGTGCAAGAATGGGGTTTCAAGGAGGCCCATCCTGATCCTTAGCCAGGGACACATCTTGAGGCTATCCTCAAATAGAGAAAAATCCCGAGGCTAGGTCTCGATACCCTCATCGTGTATAGTTACAGCATGTGTCCTGGGCATCTACAAAAGAGTAAAGTCAAGATAATATCCAACAAACCAACTCAAACTCTTATTAAATACGAGTAAAAGAAGTGACAACTCCTAAGAATTTTCCATAACCTTCTGAAGATAGAAAACGAATGCTAATATTTTGATATGCAGTACTCTATTAGACACCTGTTCTTGTACCAATAATATCAGTGAAACCTAGTCTCTGATATTAATTTTTTATGACTCAATTTCTGAGTCATGATGACACCTATAAAAACCTGCCAGTAGGTAAGCCAATACCGTAACTCAGAGCTAAGGGAATGGGTTACCTCAATAGAAATGCCCGACAAGGGCCACAATAGATGAACACAATGATACAAAATAATATTCCAAAATAGACAATCAATTATGGATACCGATTTCCCATGACTTGGTAGTATTAGTACAAGAGCATCTAAGTTCGACAATAGGAAAATACAACTCAAAGTCTAAATAGTCTTATATATTTGTCTCAAATACAGAAGACTAAATAAATATAAGAGGGAAATGAGAGACTCAAACTCCAAAAGCTCTCCCAGTCTTCAAAAGGTCAACACAGCATGATCTCATCTCAACAGCAGCAACTAGTACTCGAGTCTGAACCAAAAAGGTATAAAAGTGTAGCATAAGTACCAAAATAATGGGTATTTAGTAGGCATCATCGGTCAACTAATCTAAATTATGATATAAAAATGATACAAACTAAGAAAATAATTATAAGTCAAGGTAAAAAATCAAACCTGAATCATTTCCATCATCACTATACAAAATAACTAACCAACTAGAACAAGAATACAATATCTCATATCAAAATGTACCACAACTATCGTACAAAATAAATAATTGATCCAAAAGTGTAGAGCAATATATATACAATTACAATCGTATAAATACCAAGTTCAACACACATACAATCATTAGAGCATAAAGTAAAAGAACTCAATACCACGTCCTATACCACTGGGATATACACCCAAAAGAACACAAAGTAAAGAACTCATCCTGGCATCCCATACCACCAGAGAGTGCACCAATAGATCAATTCATCAATGTTTCAATATATATACACACACACACAACCAACTCATATTTACTGTAGTTTCCACATTTTCCATTATGGCCACTTTCCAAGACCCATATTCATCATCAAATACTGCAAGTCGAACCAACATATACCAAGGAAATTATGACCATAGTTATATAGTTATTTAGACCTCTAAATCCTTAAGATACTTTATCTAGTCTCTATTGACTAACGACCATTTATTATTAAGCTACCCATTTACTAGTAATCATAAGGCCCCCAACCATTAGCCTAATCGATTCCTCGTATACTCTTTCTTCATGGAGTAGCAACTATTTATGATTCATTAGAAAGCCAACACCCACATCTAGACAAGATATATCACTAAACTATAATCACCATTTAACAATATCATTCCTAGTTATCATAAGTACACTAGTCATTAAATAGTAAAAAGCTACCCATTACCACACACTTATATCTATTAACCAACACCATTTTCTAGTTAGCACCATAATTATCTAAGTCCTCGTTTAAGCAACCCGCGACATTACATACTAGACATCAATATCACTAATCATCAACAATGCTAAGTCATTTATCATTATTAGCCATTTACAACCATAATTACTAGTTACCACATTTTGACTAAACAAGGCCCACCAACTAGTATTTAAGGCTTCTAGACATCAAATAATATAACCACTTTATATTGACAACTAGTTATCCCATAACCCATTTAACTAGGCAAAATTCCATAACATAACCATTTATTGAAGAAAAATATATTCACTAGGTAAATTCTTCATTTATACATTATTACACTTACCAATTTGTCTTAAATCAATATTTGATACATTCCACTTTTATTCACTATTTAGTTTTGACAAGAGTCGTGCCACAAAACTAGTGATTAATGGTAGAGAACAATGGATAACATCCTAAGAAAAACATCATATCCTAAGTGCACACAAGGACTTAATCATACCATGGCATAACCACACATATACCTATATATCTATATATGCTTACCATACATAACATCACTATAACATCAATATATCCTCTGAGTTTACCGGGCATCATCATAACATCAATACCTCTTTCTGATTTACCGTTCATGATCACATCATCAATATATCCTTCAAATTTACCAGGCATCGTCATATCATTAATATCCTACGGATTCACCAGGAATCATCATAATATCAACACCTTTTCTAGATTTATAGGGCATCATCATAACATCAATATATCCTCCAAATTCATCAGGCATCATCACATAATCAATATCCACCAAGATAAAAATAAGTGCATACACATGTAGCCAAATTAATAATAAGTATAAGCCCACAACAATAGAGTGTAAGAGGTATAAGGAAATACATATCATGGTACTTCACCATTAGTCATCATAATATTATATGAGTACATGCATGGGCATGTATATCTAAATTGTATGAGCAATCACCACTTCTCCAGGCTTAGTCATGATTATTAACAAGTCAATTATTAGTTAAGGGTATGCCTTCTAGAATCCTTCTTTACTCACATGGTTCATAATAATAGTGCAAGGATCCCCTATTTCACAAACACTAGTTTAGTTATTTCTTCAATATCACAATAAGAGTTGTGACATAATTCAAGGCTCACATAGGAAACTAGACAATAAGTTAAGTGATAGCATAACCATAGATTCAATTCACAAGACTTACAATACTATCCATATTATGAAAACAAGATAATCAATCAAGTATACACATTATTCTAACATCGACAACATGCATAAACTATTTACCGAGTTTATCCATCATATCACCACAAGAATAATCTTGGTGTTCATTACGTATCTAGGTCACTAAAGAAGTTACATAGTTCAAGCTTAAGGCGGGTCAAGTTCCGCTTCTAATAATCCCCAAATTCTCTTCTACAATTCTAACTTCTACCTAAAATTAGTATAAGTTATCTAAATCATGCCTTAATGGCTTACCAATCCACACTAGTTCTATAGGGCAATTCTTTTTCAAGTATTCCTCCTAAGTCACCCCAAGCACTAAAGTCATTCCACAACAAAGCATATCTGGGTCAACATACTTTTAAGGTGAGTGAACAAGGTCACTATCATCTACTAGGGAAACTAGAGTATTTTCATGCTATTCATGCGATAACAAGTCCAACTAACCAAGATTCTAGGCTATGAGTCAACTATCCCACTTAATGTGCTTCAAGACCTAAGTGATCCAACTAGTCCCAAACATTTTCATCTACCAATTCAACATCTAACACCCCGCCCAATCTTATCAAGATATCACAATTAAACTACAATAAATCTCAATTTAACATAAGTAAACCTAACCTACCTTGAGTCCAAATAGCTCACGAACAAATAATTTTTGCTTTTCCTTTCCTCGAATACTCTTCCTTGATCCAAGCTATCAATAACATAATCTATGTATTATTATGAGAATAACAACACCCATACTACACCATTGTGCTTTGGGTCTAAATCAACACCAAAAACCCCTAAGTGGGTCCCACATACAAAAAATGAGTTTTCCAGACCAACCCCTTGTTCAAATATCACTAGGGAGTTATAACCGTCTAAAAATTTGTACAAGTGAACCATATTTGCGGCTAAAATCAAGCCTCAAGACATTTGAGTTTTTAGGTCTAATAATCAGGAATTCAACACCAAAATTGAAGGAATCTTACCTTAGATTGGATGCTAATCACAAATATGAAAGAGTTTAAGCTTCCAATCAATACCCAACACACACCTTGAAGACTACTCTATCCATTACGGTTTTAGAGGCTCAAAACAATGAGGAAATTACCAAATTTTGGAAAAAAGAAAGGCTTTTAAATGGACCATTCTAGGACTCAGGAGCAGTGATCGCGCACCCAACTAGACCGCGATCATGGTCATCATGATCGCACCAAATGTCACGCAATTCTGATACCTCATTGCACTAGATGATGTCTATAACTTGGAATTTGATTCCAAGTTTCAACCAAGGCCTTGGGATGCATTCGTAGTCTAATTGAGCAAATGAGATATGCAACCATATAGATTTTAATGCTCCAAATGTGTTGGCAAAGTAGGATTTTCCAACTGATTTCATTTTACTAAAGTTTTTGCTCGGTGGTAATTTGGAACTGATAATGCTTAAATTACACTTTAATTTAAGTGCAAGGCCATCGTCATCAATATATTTACCCAACTTTAGAGTCGGGATCGAATCCATAAGGAACAATGTGAGTGGCAATCAAGTTAATTCGAAATAATAAATACTTTTTAACTTCAAACCAATATTACACAAGGATAAAAATGGGGTTGATAATTATCAACACAAATGTTTCTTTTTGGGGTTTTAAATTTGGGACTACGAATAATTATAGTTTTATCAATTAGGCATGGATCTTGGGATTATGTATTACTAAGAGAAGTAACATGTGGTTACTAATAGTTAACCTTATTATTAGTAGGTCAAATATGGGTAGATTTGGTTATAGGTTTTGGTTCTAGTCTTTCAACAAAACACAAAATTTTTACCTATTGATTCTTTTGAATACCTAATGGGTATGTTCAAAAATGGGTAACCAAACCTCAATTTAGGTATCTCTATTTCTAGGATAATAGCCATGGTATAGTTAACTTCATAACCATCCTTATGTCTAAGATAGTGATAGATTAGCAAACTACATACATAATTGTCTACCATTGCTTTGATCTCCTCATCCATCTTTCAAGGATGATATGAATTCCTAAAGTTCACCCAAAACCCTTCTTTCGAAGATGGCTTTTAGCTTTCTAGAGTTTAGAGCTTTCACCCATCAAACCCATATAGGTATTTGGGTCTTTCACCTACAAATCCCAACCAAATTGGTCAAGCAATGATAAAACCCATCAACATGAACTACTAAATAAAAGATAACAATAACAAACCACACATACTTTAATACCTATTCATACATAACCCAAGAGGGAGATCTAGCTACACATAAGATAAATAAGCAAAGATATACCCATAATCTTCATAGAAATAATTTAGTTAAGACTAAGTAAATATTACTTCAAACTTTGGACTCCCATAAATATCTAGTGGAAGTGAGTTATTCCTCCACTTAGAGGCTACTCAAATGTATTCTTCACCCAAAAATTATACAATAATTTCTTCTCCAAGTATGGAGGCTATGAACTCAAGAACAGAACCTAACTATTGAAGAAGATGGAATCATTTGGATTAGGGTTTGAGTCTTTCTTTTGTAAAATTTGGGATCAACTACATGCATTTATATTCTACCCTTGGGCTAAAACTTTCCACCATACTGCAACCGCATAGGATTGGCCGTGACCGCGGCTACCGCAACCGCGCTAGACTCATGTGATCATGACTTATTGACTTGCTTGACTACCGCAATCACAGTTTAAGGACTGTGATTATGGTACCTGAGGCCATGTCTTGCTCCAAGTCTTCAGCTGCACTTTCTTGCTTCCTTTTAATCATTTTTAGTTCCAGTCCACATCTTTCTATCTCATTAACTATGTGCCTGCAAAATATGGATATTAGTGCATTTAATTACAATTATGTCTTATTTATTCATTCAAAACATGGTAATATGCATGAATGTTAAGAGCAAATAAGTGGTAAAATCACCACTCATCAGGAACTAACCTTGACTTCTAAATGGGGAAATGGTTCTAAAAACCAAACGAACTGCTAGGTAACCAAACTATCAGTTACAGTAAGTCATAAATGAATTGGGGTAGGTATGAGAAATCTTTATCGGCAAAAATAAGTGTGAACACAGAAAATGACCTAAAGGGTCATTACACATACAACATCAATAATCATGAGCAAAACTTTCATAGCTAATTTCCCTAATTCGTAGAATGATTTCCTCATTTATTAACTACCTATCCTATTATAAATAAAGTTAAGTAATAACCTACCTCAAAGTGACAAAATTTGAGTCTAAAGCCTTCAAAACGGAGCATCCCTTTCTAAATGGTCTTGAACTCAACTAAAATTACAAATATAACATATATGTATTATAAAAAGTTAATGATACCCATATTGTTAATATTTAAGTTGGATCCAAAATGAGTTCAAATAAAAGTAAAACTATAATTTATTTTAGAAATATGTTCTTCAAGATTATAAGATAATATAGTTGAAAAGCCAAGCAAAAATGAGTTAAAATAAGGTTTAAATTGAAGAAAATCCATTTTTATCCTTTGCTAGCAAAAACACCAAAAATCCATATTAAAAATGAGATTAAAGAGTGTTTTTGAAGATATATTCAATGGAAATTAATTAAAATAAGAGTTTGGAGCTTTCCCAAGCTCAAATGGTGAAAAAAATCCTTAAAATCATCAAAACCTGAAGCTTCAAGGTCTAAAAATAAAGGAAAATTACAAAATAAGATGATATATATTGTTTAAGCGATGGTCTCTTAAGCAGCTAAATAACCGCTAAAGCGGCTGGTTGTTGGTAAAGTGGCTTGGCCTTTATGACTTGGCTTTACTAAAGTAGTCCACCATGGTTAAAGCAATAAAGTGCTCACTTTAGCAGCTGGGTGACATTTAAAAAAACTATGCTAAAGTAGTACCTTTCCATTAAAGTGGTCCTTGGCTGCTAAAGCAATTGTACTAGATTTCAACTACGTCAACAATTTTGCTAAGTTGCAAGGTTGCCGATAAATACCTCAAAATTCATTTGGGATACCACAAAAATAAATAATATATGCTACTAGACTATTTTTCAACATTCTGAACTCAACAATGATGTCTGATTTTTGAAAAAGGATCGTTCTCAATAAATTAATCCCCCCCCCCCAAACCTCAAAAGCTTATTTAAATTAGTTTTCACAATAAGGGTTGAAATGCAGCATAAAGGTTACAAACTTGAATAAACCCTACTTCTAATCCAAATTCAATATTTTGAATATAGTGAAACTATCCAAATCACTATACGACATTCAAAACATGAAATATTGACTAGAGTCAAACTGATGGCTTTTAAAGCCTCTAAAATTCTCAAACTCTTCCTAATTACTTTCAAATACATAAGGGATCTGCCAACCATCTCCATGTCTAATTATAAATATGTAATAACTACAAAGAAGTAAAAAATGGTCAAAACACAAAAAATGAAAGGTCTCATATATTAGGTCATTATAATTGTATATATTTAGTTATTGACCTAAACCAAACCCACTCCTGAATCGCTTCATGGATGTTAATTATTTTTGCATAATTTGAAAAAGTTGCAATTAATGTTTTCTTTATTGAATTCCATGATATATTTGTTCCTCCATATCTAAAAAAATATCTTGTTTGGAATCGAGCCTTATATGGATCAGACAAGTATTCTGCCAATCATTTAAAACTTGAATTCATTAGAATAAAATAATCTTAAGTCAATGGTTCCTAGAAGATATTTAAATATATGCTTGACACCATTCTAATGTCTTCTTGTTAGGAAAGATTTGAATCTTACCAATAATCTTACTACAAAATAAATATCTAGTTGATTATTATTGGCAAGATACGATAATGCCCCGCTTGCACTAAATATGGAGTTTCATCACCAAAAAGCTCTTCATCATTTTATTAAGATCAAAATGGATCCTTATTTCTATCAAGTGATCTCATAGCCATTAGGGTACTCAACGGATATAATTTATCCATGTAAAATTGATTTAAAATATTTTCAACATATGTTGATTGATTGACAAAAAAATTTATTTGCAAATGCTCAATCTGTAGGCCAAAACAAAATGTTGTTTTTTGATGATCTTTCATTTCAAATTGTTTGTTCAAACACTCAATATTTTTTGAAATCTCTTTAGGAGTGTCAATGATATTTAAGTTATCAACATACAAAACTATTATAAAAAATTTGTATCCAGACCTTCTCATAAAAATACAAGGGTAAATAAAGTCATTTTTGTACCCTTTATTTAGCAAATATTCTCTAAGATTATTGTACCACATCTGCCTTAATTTATTTTTATTCATATAAGGATTTTTAAAGCTTTATTGAATAAGTTTCTAATGAAATTTTATATGTTTTAGGAACTGTGAATGTTTCTGAGATTTTCATATAAATATCATTATCCAATGAACTATTCAAATAGGTTGTAACAACATTCATTACGTGTATTTTAAGATTTTTATGAACTATTAGATTTATTATATACCTGACGATGATACCATCCACCACAGGAGAATATGTTTCCACATAATCAATGTCAGGCCTTTGCAAAAATCCTTGTTCCACAAGTCATTCTTTATATCTTACTAATTCAGCATTTTTATTTTATTTTTTTTACAAAAACCATTTGTATCCACTAGCTCGACATCTCTAGGTGTTCGAACTATTGGTTCAAAAACCTTACATTTTTTCATATATCAATTCTGCTTGAATTGCATTCTTCTATTTTAGTCAATATTTCTCAGTCTATATTTATTGACAGATTTTAGTTTCAAATACTCATCTTGTTGCATTATTTCAATAGGAATATTGTAAGCAACAATATTGTCAACCACAATATTATTTTTGTTCCACCTTTTTCTCGTTGAGACATAACTTTTTAAGATTGCTTCATTCATATTATTTACCGTATTGAACCCCTTAATGTTCTTATCATTTGTTATGTCTCAAAGCTTTTTTTGAGAAATTGCTTCTTTTTTGAGGATTTTTATCTGTGGAACCAATAGGCCTACAATGTTTCAGACACAACCTAAACTCATTTACATTTATAATTTGTTCTACCAGGATATGCACTCAAACTGGATATAAGATTTAGTAACCCTTGGATGGTTAGTAAATGCATCTGGTAGCTGATTTGCAAAATTTTGTAAGTAAATCAATTTTTGAACAACTTGCTCACAATGATTTGTTTGATGATCAAAATGAGATAGTTATAATGCATTCCAATCTATCTAATTTTCCAACTGCTTACGTTTTCCCCTAATATTGGGTATACTAATTCATTAAAATAAAAATTAGCAAATCTTGCCATAAAGAAATCTCCAGTCAGAGGTTTCAAATATTTTATAATAAAGGAGATTCATACCCAACATATATCCCTAACTTTATTTGGAGACCCATCTTTGTGTGTTATGGTGGAGAAATTGGAACATACACCTAACAACCAAGATTCTAAGATGGAAAATGTTTGGCTCCTGACCAAAAATCAACTATAATGGGGAGAATTTATGATAACCAGTTGTCCTGACATGCACAAGTGTTGCTGCATGAAAAATACCATGCCCCCATACTGAAATAGGAAGTTTTGTCCTTATTAACAATGGTCTAGCTATCAATCAAAGACATTTAATCAATGATTCTGCTAGACAATTTTAAGTATGAAACGAGCAACCAGATGTTCAAATTTTATTCCATTAGATATATAATAATCATTAAAGGAAAGAGATGTCAATTAATTAGCATTATCCAGATGAATTGTCTTTATTGCATAATCTGGAAACTGGGCCTTTAACCTTATTATTTGAGCCAACAATCTTGCAAAAGTCATATTACAAGTTGATAATAAGCACACATGTGACCATCTTATAGATGGATCTATCAAAACCATAAAATATTTGAAAGGTCCACATAAAGGATAAATTGGTCCACATATATCACCTTGTATATACACCAGAAATATAGGGGATCGAATCCCAACCTTAGCTGTTGATGGTTTAATAACCAACTTTACTTGAGAACAAGTAGCACAAAGGAATTCCTTTGATTGAAGAATATTTTGATTCTTCAAAGTATACCCATGTGAATTTTCAATAATTATATCCATCATATTAAAATAAAGATGGCCCAACTAGTTATGTCAAATGATAAATCATAGAACATGTAATTCGTTTACTACGACATGTGATTGAATAACACCAATACTTGTATGGTACAATCCAGAAGAAAGTGTGGGTAGTTTTTCATGCACAAATCATTTACCTACCTTTATTGTAGTAATATAAAGGTATTCAACATTTTCTTTATCGGTAAGCTCAATATGATAGTTATTTTGGCGGATAACCTTGAAACTTAACAAGTTTCTTTGAGACTTACTATAATACAATGCATTATCAATTGATAATATTGTCCCCTCGGGGAGTAATAAGGTCACACTTCTAGAGCCCTCAATTAATTTTGTACTACTAGATATTATATTAACAAAGGCCTTTTTCAAAATCAAATTAGAGAAACATTTCCTTTCTCTTAATATAGTATGAGTTGTATCACTATCAAGAAGGTGCATATCTCCACTACTCATCTTGGTTTTGTTTAATTTCGTAAAAGAAAATACATAATAAGAAATATAAAATTTCAAGATCTTGCAATAAAACTTAAATGCCTTCGTTCTAAATAATACAAAAACATAAGTAAAAACATAAATAAAGAAACAACATATTCAATTTCCGTCTTCAACTTCCAAATAGTAATATCATCAAGGCCATCAAATCATCATCTTTTAAAGTCAAGCTTGCCTCGACATTGTCATCATGTTTATGTGATGGCAATGACTCATAATCATAAGTTAAGTGTGACTCAATTCAAGTTTTAGAAAAGGCCCAGCTTCACCGTCATGACCCAATTTCACTGGTCATGGTGTCACCTACTTTATCCCACCAGTATGTAAGCCAATCCATTGCCCAAAACAATAAGTAATGACTTAATAAGAATGAAAGAGAAAATAGGAAAGAAATCAATAACAATAGTAATATAAGTGGAAGTATATATATATATATATATAATATGCATAACATATTGTACAAAAGAGGGAGAGAGAATAAAAATGATAAAAATAATCCCTTCCCAAACCTGGTAAGGTCAGTACTAGAGCCACTACAACCAAAAACAAGAGTTCTAGATAGTATCCAAAATACACATATATGCAGTAGTCTGAAGATACAAAAGTCTATAACAGAAAAAGATGGAAGAGGATCAGCCTCGGGCTCTAGAAATCTTACCCCACTCTGGATCAGTAGTTGGGCTTGATAATAGCATTAATGCCTAAGGCTCATACTCAAAACTGCATTTGAAAAAAGATATAGAAGTGCAGTATGAGTAGAAAAGTAATAGTTACTCAGTAGATATTATCAGCTGATTGAGCTCAAAGTATAGTAAAAGCATAAATATAATGTGAGTGTGCAAGCTAAGTTAACAGTAAAAATGGTAGAAATATATGTATGACTGAACTAGGCAAGAGTGATAAAGAAAGTGAATAACTCATTAAATAAGTCAAATACACTAACTATAACCTAATTGGGCCCTCTGAAGCCCAAAAGGCATACACAAGTATGCAATTAACCTTACCAAGCCCCCATAAGTTAGCGAGTACCAATAATGGAAATCTAAGATAGAAAACATAAATATCCAGTAACCAAACTAATCTAAATAACCTTTTGATCCCCAAATGCATGATGAAATATCCAAGTATGTATCAATATTGAACCAAAACCAATGGATAAAATAAGAGGCAAGATGCCGGATTTGAACTGAAAATAGTAGATAATAATAAGAGGACACATAAATTATGTAACTCGCCATCACTTCTAAACTACCAGTAAAAACCATACACAATACCAAAGCATCCCAACTATAATCATAAACAAATAACGCACTCAAACTGAAACTCATAGTATCCATATTGTGTCCAGAAACACATGATCCCATAAGTAGCCAACCTCAATCGTAAGCTGATATCTAACCCCTACTAGAGCTCATAGATAGAAACTAAAGCATTGTTGTAACCAATGCTAGTATTATGATAAAACTTATTATGATGATAGCAGTAAAGCATATGATGGACCTAAATCAAAATTGAAATATGTTTACATAAATATAACCATAACCAGCTAACAAGAGAAAACTCAAGGGTTTGAATTCAATATCAAAACCATAGAGTCAAGCATACAAATCTTGGGTGGATAAGTCCTCTAAGGACAGGCGGGTCTCAAATATTAGGTCAAAGAGGTGTCGTCCAGGATCAGTTGCTACTCTACCCGAGAAAAAAGAGCTAAAATAGGCTATAAATCAAGTCTATGTCAAACCCAGCCCAAGGTAGCAACCTAAATTAGCATCCAGGAATCTAAAGAATCCTAAAAGAATTTAATGCCAAGTATACTAGCTAAAACTGGTAGTAGGGCCTACTACGAGGTCCCAATAACCAAACCTAGGCTGGAATGTAGAGAGTCAAGTCAAAGGCTTCCCATTGTTACCTCAAGTATTAATAGCACTAAATCATAGCGATAAAGGATGATACTACTCTACACTAGGGGAGAACAAGCTTAAATCTACAGAAATGGGGCCCTAATCAGCTAAATAAGGTGTAAAATACTAAAAAGAAGCTCGAACAAAAAATACCTATCCAAAACTAGCACAATAGTACACAAATACCATAAGAAAGCTCAATCTAAAAGTAGGATAAACCTAGCCTACCTGGACATCGCTGAATGCATGCTGAATCCTTTAAACTAAAGTTTTCCCCTTCTGAGAGGTACCACACTATCAAAATAATAATCATATCAAGACGATAAAAAGATACCCATATTCATTATTAATGCTCTAGGTCAAAAATTAGACTCAAAATTACATGTGGGCCTACTTGCAGAATTACAAAATTAAAATTATCACGGCATCCCACGCAGCTCAAGGATCACAAGCCACAACAATAATCAAAACTCAAGGATATAAAAATCAATTCCAATAATAATTCAAAGAAATAATATTCCAATTACCAAATTAAGTAGAGATTAATCAAATTATTTACAAGATATAGACGTTATAGCTTAAGACTACGATCTTAAGCTAATAAATAGCCTCACACGCTCTAAAAATTGATAAATCTAAGATATAAATGAATAAAAATGGTGGAATTTATTTGGAGTTGAAGCTAGAAAATAAAAGAGGGACATATATAAGGTGTCAGCGATGGTCGCTTCAACGGCTAATATAATGACCCTTTAGGTCATTTTCCATATTTCTACTTATTTCCACTATTAGGGATTTCCTATATCTACCCCAAGTCATTTATGACTTTCTGGGACTAACATTTTGGTTATCGGGCAGTTCGTTTGGTTTTTAGAGCCAATTCCCCATATAGAAGTCTTCATTGGTTCCAAATGATCACTAAGAAAAAACTTCAGTAAAATAATCTTGGATGTGAATTTTAACATTAATTTTAAGCTAGGTATATCATTGGTTTGGGACTCAATGAACTCGAGCTCATTTCACCTATTGGCCAAAAAGAAAAAAATGGTAATTTTGGTATGGGACCCATATTTAGTCAAAATAACCTTGGATGGAAAATTTGACTTTATGAAAGCATCCATAACATTGAATTTATTATGGTTACATAGTTTATTTGCAAATATTGGATTCCAAATGAGTCCCGAGGCATTTTTGGAAACTTGAAGAATTTTCCAAGTTTTTGATGATATCAGGTGCATTGTGATGGCACAAGGGAGCCATGATCGCAATATAGAAATTGAAGTGATCCCTATGGATATTTCCCTTATTCTATTATAGACCAAGTGATGGCAATAGCGATATCTCTCTACCTGAAGGGGCTATAAATAAACCCTAATGTTGCAATTTTTGCCATTTTCTTTTCATCCTTGAGACCTAAAAACTGTAAATGGGTGTGATCACTTAATATTGAATCTATGGGGTGACTTGGGATATTGATTAATATCTATTATCTTGATTATCATCCAATTTAAGGTAATATTCCGTCACATTCTTGGTGAATTTCCTTAGTTTTGACCCAAAACCCCAATATAGCTTAGGGCTTGAGTTTAGCTAAATTTGTTTAGTTTTCACCGATTTCTTAAGTTTTATGATTCTTTATTCATTTATGAATATTAGGTTGACCTCAAAAATGTGATTTCCATAAGAGGGACGTACTTGGGGTTTTTGGTGTCGTTTTTGAACCCAAAGCATAATGGTGCAATATGAGTACCGTTATTCTCATATTAATAAGTATAAAATGATTTTGATAGTGTGATGGAATTTTTGGATTTTGAAGTAAAACTAACATTGGTGAATGATGTAAAGATCGGCTTTGAGGTAGGCTTCTGTCCACTCTTCTTCATAAGATGATACGTATTGTATATTCCATATGAATATGAATTTTAAGGTTTATTATGGGTAGAATGACTTAGTAGTGGATATTGAAGTTGGGGGTTAGATAAGGGTTTTGACCCAAAAGTTGAAATGTTTAATACCCTTTTTGGATCCAATTGCCTTCTCCCTAGATTGGACTAAATAATAGCATGGATATGATATAATGCAAGGTTTAGGATGTGGTTTATGTATTGTAATCATGGTTAGTATGATTAACCTTAGTTGGGATAGTCTAGTAATCTTGAAAGTATAACTTGGGTAGAATTGACATAAATGCCCATATTTTTAGATGAAGTTTCTATCTTCGGGTTGGTTGTGGCTTACTTAACATCTAGAAGTTGAACTAAATACCTTAGCCTATTTTGGGGTATAAGTTTCCTAAATATGGAAAATAAGGATTAGAAGTCGGATCGTTCAACCCACCTTAGGCCAAGACTTGTATTAGCCTTTGTGGACTTATTTACGGATGTTAGGCATAGTTGAAACTAGTAAACCTTAGTGTAATATTACTTGGTGGTTTGATGAATAGTAATGGTATTTTCCCAGAATAATGATTAATGACTTATGGCCATGATATTTCTTAGATATTAGGCCTTTAGAGATGCTAATCCCTCTTAGATATGATATTGTGCCTTTAGAGATGCTAATTCCTCTTAGATGTGATATTAGGCCATTAGAGATGCTATTTCCCTTTGGATAGGATTTTAGGCCATTAGAGATGCTATTTCCTCTTTGATGTGGTATTGGGACTTTAAAGATGTTATTCCTATTAGATATGATAATTGGCCTTTATGATATTTCTCATAGCCATGATACATAACCTATAGATACAAGATGCCTCATAGATGTGATATGTCTCATAGTTATGAGATATGCTTATCAATGCATTACACCTCCTAGAATTGAGATTCCTCCTATATGTGAGTTAATTATAGATATGCTTCATAGATTATAGAGATGTTATGCCTCGTTAATATGCTATGGCCTATAGTTATGAGAAAATTTATATATACATATATAATTATTGATGAGATTCAGATATATTTGTGGACCTAAGTTCGTGATTATGATGTTATGATTATTCCAGACATATTATTGGGCCAAAGTTCGTGCCATGGTATTGGTTGGATATTTTGGAAAGTTTTTATACTTGTAAGGGATACGATTGTAGTTTATGAATATATATATATATATGCACATCTCTCCAGTATGGGACAAATGAAGATGCAGTATGATATTTATGGTTTCATTGATTTGGATATTGGTGATGGCATGCATAGATTTGATGCATTCATGATCATTGTATCTATAAATGATGTGATTCTAGTTAAACATTGATCTTATGACTATTCTTCCTAAATAAGATATTAAAACCCACTTTTCATCTTAAAAATAGATTTCTTTACAATAATAACTGCCAAACTAAATGGTTAATAATGTACCTAAAAGAGGCTAATAATGATATTTTAAATAACTAAGACCGATTTTGGTCCATGATTTGACATTATTATTTACTCCAGTCATGAGATATTCTGACCTTTTCTACACCTTTATAATAATTTAGTCCCAAAGTTCACTTCGAGCAATTGCCTTGTAGATTTACACTCCTTTAACCACGGCTTGAGTTCGTGCACCTATTATATATATGCATTAATGGTTTTGATGATATTCTTATATATACCTGGGAAGGCCAGATGATATTATAATGATGATATTCACACCCTACAAGGCCGGAAGATATTGTAATGATGATATTGATATTCAAAAGGATGAGGGATGTTAAGATAATGATATTAATACCCGACAAGGCCAGAGGATAATTATATTTATGTTCCTATATGTACATCTATCGGTTTGAGTTCGGCTATCCCTATGTATGGCATTTATATATATATATACCAAACAAGGATGGAGGATGATTATGATGATAATGGTTACAATAATGATGGTTATGATATTATGGATTCTATTACATTCATACTTGCATGCACATCGCCTACCACCAGTATGCACCTATGTCTATCATCTCATATGGGAGGGTTGCATAGATCTGGGTAATGACTATGCCTTGTGTTATTGTATGCTGATTGAACTTTTTGAGACTTGGGCAGTGGGGATATGCATAGGCTCGGATAGGTATTTAGTTGTCCAAACTAGACAGTTGTTTGCATTGTTATTGATATTGTTATTATTATTGTTATGACCATCATTATGTTTAGCTTATAATAGATTGGTCATTAATTCAGTATCGAGATTTGAGGTATAATCCTAGCCTCTTCTAATCTTTCAATTTCATTATTATAAATGATTAATTCATGATAAGACATATGGATTAGTACCCTGAGCATGTTAGTACTAAATCCAGATAGGATTATAACAGGGTCTTAAAATAAAGATATGATAATTTAAGTTGTTCCTCGAGATGACCTTAAGTATATTATATATATATATATATACATACATATTTATATATATAGATGTATGTTTGTACATCTAGCTATATGTAGCTATGGTAATATTGTATATCCTTTCCTTTCTTTGTTCATATTGTATATTCATTACTTGGCCTTGTACATTGCTATATTATCTTTGTTCATCCTTTATATATGTATTGGCCAGGGATATATGATATAGTATTAAGATTTCTGAGTATGGCTGTAATAAGATAGTTCATCCTTGATACTTCCTTAGTATTATTATGTTGGTCTCTTGGTCATGAATAGGATAGGTTATCCTTTTTATCTCATTGTCTATTTATGTTGTTTCTGAACATTAGGCATAGTTTCTATTATATTTATATGTTATGTATATATGTTTTATCTTTAAGGCTCAGTTGGCAGTTGCCTATTGAGTATAATTTGTTTGGTATTCATACTACACTTCTGTATCCTGTAGATCATAGTATAGGTTATCATTGTCAATGTGTACATCAGAGCCTAGGTTTCACTAGTGTATTAGTACAAGAGCTAAGTGTTTAGTAGAGTCCTGTGGATCGGTGTGGAGATGTCCGTAACTTATCTTTGGGAGGCTACCAGGATATTTTAGGAAATTTATTTCTTGACTCCTTATCATTTGTCCACATTGCTATGAACCTCGAACACCTTCTTTGACTTTATTTTATCCCCAAAGGACGATGTAATATTGTCGACAGATCCAGACAAGACTTTAATTCTAGAGTTTTAGCACAGTATAAGACTAGAGAGTCAGAGATGGATATCAAAGATCTTTAGCATCACCCAAAAGGATTTGGCTCCAACTTAGGCTACGATTGAGCTCATAATTACTTCTGCCCTTTGAGGTTCAACATTGAGAATACTGAGTCTATTGCAGATCACTCACAGTCATAGGTGACATTTGATTCATTAAGTATTTTTCTAACAAGAGTTGGGTCTATTAGTGTTTATCAGGGTTCTTTGGTAATTTCTAAGTATGAGATTGGGTGTCTCAAATGGGTCATACTTATTCCTACACTATATCCTTCTGAGCATGACATTGGTGTATAAATTTGTAGAGTGCTAGCATTGTTACTTCATTTGGCATAAGAGCACTTAATAGCAGTTGATCTTTTTCTCTCAAGTTATGGATTATGCAAGGGACATAGAGAAAGCATGTATTAATACTTAAAGAGGTGGAAACGAGAGGCCATGCCATCAAAATAATGCTATTGGTATTTCATTTGAGAGCTTTTTTTATTATGGAAAGACTTGGGTCCATAGAGTGCCTCAGATATGAGTTAGTGATCAGACAAAGTTAGCATATATTCCACACCAGCCTAGAGTTCCTGAGATAGGCTATGATTATGGGAAGGATGAATAGTATAGTAGAGATCACTTTTTGTGTCAGTTGGCCAACTATTTGGGCATTAGTTTATGTTGCTCTCCAAGATTCAAGCTTTGGGAGTATGTACTATTTTTGAGAGATTGATTATTGATCTAGAGAGTCTCTTGTCATGGGATTTATATTCATTCAGTCCATTTAGATCAGCCTCATGATGTTTTGGCACCTTTAGTTAGAGATAGTGCACTTGGCGCCTTAGTTGGTGACTTAGTCAATTGGTCTGAGTCTAGACCCATTAAGATTTGTGCTCCATATGTCTATTAGGCATGTGCTTGCAGATTTCACCATGATAGATGTGCTTTTTTTCTCACTTTTGAATTTTTATATGTGTATTGGGGTGTTCATACCCATTGATGATTATATGCATTGATGAGCTCATATTGGTTATTGTGTGCCTCTTTATTGAATTTATGATTATGTGAATACTCTATGATTTATTTTTTTAGTAGTGGATGGAGTATTTTTGTATTGATATTTTCTCCTTATGGGTGTAGCATTTTGGTTTGAATCCCATTTATCTTGGCATATTGGCCTTATTGTGGTCCTTGAGTGGTACATAATAGTGATGTTAATTTTGGTACCACCTATTCATTATATTGATATTGATATTGCTGATATTGCTATCACTACTTAAGGTTATTAATCTTATTTGATATAATTACTTAAGATAATTGATCCTCGCTGGGTAGCTATTTAGACTAGTGTGATCTAGATAGAATTTCATTCCTTTGTGATCTTATTCGATGGCTTAAGTAGATAGAGCCCAATTTGATGATTTCTTTCCCATAGCATGGCCAAGTTGATTATTTTCCCTCTTAGTTAGTTGTGTTAGATTGATTTAGGAATATATTGTGGTATCAAAGGCATGTTGACATTCCGTGGTTCTGTATGGTTCTTAAGTTGGCAATTTAGCTATATCACCGATCTTGAGTTGGAAATTCTTAGACTTACCTCCTAGGTTGCAAAGGTTTTTGTATTGACTATCCTATTCTATAAAGCACATTTTAAGCTTGACTAGTTTTGGGTCTGTTCTTTCATCGTCTAATAGTGGGTTTGACTATAAGATTGAGATGCCCTATGTTCATCTCTTAGACTTATTGGGTTCATTCCCTTGTGATGGTTGCCTATTTTATTAGTATGGAGATTGGATGCTCCTTTCATGTTATAATATAGTTTGTTCTAGTGGGGTTGGAGAGTTAGATATAGGTGGCCTTTCCAATGATCGCTTCTTGAGTTGGCAAATGGAAAATTCTTTATCTTAAGTTGTTGATTTTTTGGTAGTGGTGTTGACTTTGAACATGTTTCAAGATTGATATTTTCTTTCTCAGTAATATGATTCATGGTTTGTTTGAGTTATGATTGTCCTACTCAGGTGAATTTAGAAAATCCCATTTCAGAGTTTGTATGGCCTAATAAGGCTTGGTAGAGTATCTCTCCTTGATGATATGTGCCTATGACTATTCTTTACTGAGATAGGGTATTGGATGGTTAGTTCTAGCTTAAGATGAACTTCTCTGAGTTGCTAAAAGTTTTTGCCTCTACTAGTATGGTTTGAAGCCTTGGGGAGTTTTTGAGTATGTTCTAACAGTTCATGCCCTCCATCGATTATGGAATGGGTTATTTGTGTCTTCAGCCAATGATTCATCCTTAGGCATAATTTCTATTCCGTGCCTATATCTTGTGCCCTCTACCCAATATAGAGTTGGTGGTTTATGTTTTAGTCGATGGTTATCCCTGTAGTTATTTTTGTTCTTCAATTGTATCCTAATTTTTTCTCAGTATGAGTTAGCTTGGATATGTCGGGTTTGGATACTTAATTTGAGTAGTTGGCATTAACGTAGACTTACTGGCTTAGTCTTGATTTAATGCCTTAGAATAGCAATTTGGAAGTTATGTTAGATTTATGTATGAATGCATACCCATCTACAGGTTTTGTGAAGGTAGTTGAGATTGAGCGATTCAGCCTTAGTGTTGAGATTTCAGCTTGGTGTTGTAGAGCTTGCGTGCAACCTTTGTTTTAGACTTGTCTTAGTCCGGATTTCATTTATAGGCTGGTTGAGCCTACTTTGTACTTACCTATTTGGTCTTCTTGACTTCGGATGGATTATAGTTAAGTGTTTAGATGATGGCCCATGGACTCGGTATTGGTTATTTTAGCTTTGGCCTTGAGTTTCTAGTTTTCTTTAGGAATTGTGGAAGATATGCTCAGTGAGAGTAACATACTTAAGTTGGATTCAGTATGGCTTCATTCTCGGTTGATGGGACGTCCTGGAGTAGATTGTTCAGTGATAAGTAGCTACGCCTTGATCTTCTAGAATTCAGTTTGACTATCACCCAGACTAGCTATAACATTAGCATAGATTGTATTTCTTGATTATCTTCATTTGTGTTCCCAGATAACACCTTATAGGCTTATTCTCATGTTTTCCGTATGGACTTTCAGCATATTAGCTTTAGTTCTTCAAGTTCTCTATGATGATAATTCACGGGCACGACTCAAGTAACTTTCCTCCTAGTTTGGAGTTGATAGCTGGTGTAAAATGGTAAAGGAAGGTTAGATTTGTATTTAGAGCCAGTGGTATGATTCATGTCTTAAATTATCTTTAGTCTGGATGATCCTTAGTTAATTTTAGTGAGTATGCTGATAGTATCAATGTGTTGTGGTTCAAAACTATGTGTATCAGTCTTTTCAATTGAGTTGAAGGCCAGTTAGTGGTTGAAGTGAAGTTTTGGATATTTCAAAGTGAAGTGATGGTGTTGTTTGAAAAAGGGACTCCTATGGAAAAATCCCTTAGAAGTATTCCCTCTTCGTGGAAGTTATCAAGGAAGTCATGCTCGGAGCATCAGGCCCAGTACCTCATCCCTTTGAGCTTTTGAGATCTTTTTATTCATTGATTTTTGGGGACAAAAGTTCTTTTAGTAGTGGAATTGCAATGACCCTTCAGGTCATTTTTCATATTTCCACTTCTTTTCACTGTTAGGGATTTTCCATAACTGTTCTAAGTTATTTATGACTTGTTGGGACTAACAGTTCAGTTATCGGGCAATTCATTTGGTTTTTAGATCCAATTCCTTATTTGGAAGTTTTCGATGGTTCCAAATAACCACTGAGCAAAAACTTCAGTAAAATGATCTTGGATGTGAATTTTGACTGCACCAGCAACTCTATAATATCAATTTTAAGCTAGGTAGACCATTAGTTGGGTCCCAATGCACCTGAGCTCATTTCGATCTATTGGTTAGAAAGTTGAAAATTAGTAATTTGGGTGTGGGACCTACATTTGTTTGAAATGACTTTAGATGGAAAATTTGACTTCACCAATGCGTTTGAAACGTTGAATTTTGTATGGTTACATAGTTTATTTGGAAAAAATCAATTCTACGAGTTCTGAGGCGTTGTTGGAAACTTGAAAAATTTTTGGAGTCGCGGATATCTGGTGCATTACAATGGAACAAAGGGGACCATAATTGTACTATAGCAATCACGGTGAACCCTATGACGATTACCCTTGGGCTATTACAGTCCAAGTGATGGGGATAGCGATATCTCTTTACCTAAAGGGGCTATAAACAGACCCCAATGTCGTGATTTTGGACATTTTCTCTTCATCCTTGAGATGTAAAAACCCTAAATGGGTGTTATAACTCAAAATTGAGTCTACAGGGCGACTTGGGAGCTTTATTAACATCTATTATAGTGGTTATTATCTGATTTAAGGTAAGATTCTACGAAATTCTTGGTGAATTTCCTTAGTTTTGACTCAAAACCCCAATATAGCTTAGACCTTGATATTAGCAAAAATTTTGCTTGGCTTTTCCCTATTTCCTAAGGGTTATGATCCTTGTTCGTGTGTGAATATTAGGATGACCTTGAAAATACGATTTCCATAAGTGGGACCCACTTGGATTTGGTGTTATTTTTTGACCCAAAGCACAATGGTGTAGTATAAGTATCGTTACTCTCATATTGATGAGTAGATTATGATTTTGATAGTATGATGGTGTTTTAGGATTTTGATGTGAAGATAGACGCTGATGAATGATGTAAGGATTTGTAGTTCAGCTTTGAGGTAGGATTTTGTTCACTCTTTTTCATAAGATGATGCATGTTATATATTCCCTGTGAATGTAAATGTTAAGATTGATTATGGGTAGAATGACTTAGTATTGAATATTAAATTTAGGGGTTAGATGAAGGTTTTGACCTATAAGTTGAAATATTTAATACCCTTTTTGGATCATATTGCCTTCTCCCTAGATTGGATTAAATTGTAGCATGGATATGATATAATGCTAGGTTTGGGATGTGGTTTATTTGTTCGAATCATTATTAGTATGATTAACCTTAGTTGGGCTAGTCTAGTGATCTTGAAATTATAATTTAGGTTGAACTGACATAAATTCCCATGTTTCAAGACAAAGTTCCTGTCTTAGGATTCATCATATCTTACTTGAAATCTAGAAGTTGAACAAGATATATTTGCCAAGTTTAGGGTATAAGTGGCCTAAATATGGAAATTTAGGATTAGAAGTGGGATCGTCTAGCCCACCTCAGGCCAAGACTTGTGTTAGCCTTTATGGACTTATTTATGGATGTTAGGCATAATTGAGATTAGTACAATATAGTGTAAGGTTACTTGGTGGTTTGACGAATAATGATGGTATTTTCCCCCAAATAATGACTAATGGCTTATAGCCATGATAATCCTTATAAAAATGATATTGGGCCTTTAGAGATGGCAATTCATCTTAGATGCGATATTGGGCCTTTAGAAATGCTAATTCCTCTTAGATATGATATTGGGCCATTAGAGATGCTATTTTCTCTTAGACAGGATATTGGGCCATTAGAGATGCTATTTCCTCTTAGACGTGATATTGGGCCTTTAGAGATGTTATTCCTCTTAGATATGATAATTGGCCTATAGAGATAATATTCTTCATAGTCATGATACATGACCTATAGATACAAAATGCCTCATAGATATAATAGGCCTTATAGTTATGAGATATGCTTATTGATACATTATGCCTCCTAGAAGTGAGATGCCTCCTATTTATGAGATGATTATAGATATGATTCATAGCTTATAGAGATTTATGGCTTGTGAATATGCTATGGCGTATAGTTTTGAGATAATTTATATATACATGATTATTGATATGAGATCCGGATATGTTTGTGGACCTAAGGTTGTGATTATGATGTTATAATTATTCTAGACACATTATTGGGCCAAAGTTCGTGTTAGGATATTGGTTGGATATTCGGGAAGTGTTTATCCTTGTAAGGGATACTGTTGTAGTTTATGAAAATATGTATATATTTATATGCACATCTCTCTAATATGGTACAAAGAAAGATGCATTATGATGCTTATGGTTTCATTGATTTGGATATTGGTGATGGCATGCATAGATTTCTTACATTTATGATTATTATATCTATAAATGATGTGATTTTAGTTAAACTATGATCTTATGACTATTCTTCCTAAATATGAGATTAAAATCCACTTTTGATCTTAAAAATAGATTTCTTTACGATAATAACTACTAACTAAATGGTTAATTTATGTATCTAAAAGAGGCTGATAATGATGTATAAAAGAAATGACCAAGACCGATTTCGGTCTATGATTTGACACTATTATTTACTCTGGTCGTGAGATATTTCGACCCTTTCTACACTTTTATAATGATTGAGTCTCAAAGTTCACTTTGGGCAATGGGCTTATGGATTTACTCTTTTAGACATGGCTTGAGTCCGTACACCTATTATATATATACATTGATGGTTCAGATGATATGCTTATATATACCTGACAAGGTTGAAGGATATACTAATGATGATATTAATACCCGTTAAGTCTAGAGAATATTGTGATGATGATATTGATACATGACAAGGACAGAGGATGTTGAGATGGTTATATTGATACACGGTAAGGCCGAAGGGTGATTATATATATGTGCCTATGTGTACATCTACCGGTTCGAGTTCAGATAGCTTTATGTGTGACATTTATATATAATATACCTTACAAGGACATAATAACTATGATGATGGTTATGACAGTGATGGCTATGAAATTGACATTATGATATTATGGATTCTATTGCATTCATACTTGCATGTGCATACCTATCACCACTATGCACCTATGTGTATCAGCTCGTATGGGAGGGTAGCATAGATATATGTGATGACTATGCCTTGTGTTCTTGCATGCTGATTGAACCTTCTGATCCTGGGGTAGTGGGGGTAAGCATAGGATCGACTAGGTATTTTGTTCTTTGGAATAGCTGGTTGCTCGAGTTGTTATTGATAATGTTATTATCATTATTATGATCATTGTTATGTTTAGCTTATGACAGATTGGTCATTGATTCGCTATCAATATTTGAGGTATAATCCTGACCTCTTCTAATCTTGCAATTTCATTATTTTGCATGATTAATTCATGATGAGACTTATGAATTAGAACCCTGAGCATGTTAGTACTAAATCCAGATAAGATTGTAATAGGGGCTTAAAATAAAGATATGATGATCTAGGTTGTGCCTCCAGATGACCTTACATCTATATATATACTCATATATTTCTATATATTATCTAATATATATATATATTATATTTTATATATATGTGTGTGTGTGTGTATGTATATCTAGCTACATACAGCTATGGTATTACCATATATCCTTTTCTTCCTTTGTTCATATTGTATATTCATTCCTTGGACTTGTACATTGCTATATAATCTTCGTTCATCCTTTATTTGTATATTGGCCAGGGATATACGGTATAGTGTTGAGATTTCTGAGTATGGCTGGAATAGGATAGTTTATCCTTGATATTTCCTTAGTCTTATTATCTGGACTCTTAGACATGAATATGATAGGTTATCCTTATTATCTCATTGGATATTTATGTGGTTGTGGAACATTGGGCGTAGTTTCTATTTTGTTTATATGTTATGTCTATCTATTTTATCTCTTGAGCTCAGTTGGCAGTTGCCTACGGAGTATCATTCATTTGGTACTTATACTACACTTCTGTAGCCTACAGATTATAGTACGGGTTATCTCCATTGATGTGTGTGTCATGTGGATCAGCCATGATTTGGTGACTTAGAGTGAGCTCCTGATGTACGAAGTATTACAGACCTCCTTCTTATGTACTAGATTTGTCTCTATGTTGTATTCGAAGATAAGTTGTATCAGTGTAATTTATTTGATCTATTCCTTTTTTGTACTCTTATTATATTATTAGAAGCTCTTCTACTAATACTACTAGGTTTTAAGACTTTATTATATATTTGATATATATATGGATAGTTCGTTACTAGCTGTTCTGTACTATAAGGATTGGCTTGCCTATTGGTGGTTTATGGTAGGCGCCATCAAGACCTGAGAAATTGGGTCATGACAAATTGATATCAGAGCCTAGGATTCACTAGCATATTAGTACAAAAGCTAAGTTTTTAGTAGAGTCCTACGAATCGATGTAGAAATGTCTGTAACCTATCTTCGAGAGGCTATAGGGGCATTTTAGGAAATTTACTTCTTGACTCATTATCGTGTGTTCGTGCTGCTATGAACCTCGAACACATTATTTGACTCTATTATATCCCCGAAGGATTTTGCAATGTTGTTGACAGGTGTGGACGAGAATTTAATTCTAGAGTTCCAACGGAGCGTGGGACTAGAGAGTCGAAGATGGATATTGAAGATTATCAGCGTCAGCTAAAAGGATTCGGGGCTAGCTTAGGCTTCGGTTGAGCTCGTCAGAGATGGATATCAAATATCTTCAGCATCAGCCAAAAGTATTTGGGGCCAACTTATGCTCCGGTTGAGCTCGTGATTACTTCATCCCTTTGAGGTTTAGCATTAAGGATCTGGAGTTTATTGCAGATCCCTCATAGTCATACGTGATATTTGATTCATCGAGTAGTTCTCTAACCAGAGTTGGGTCTATTGGTGTTTATCAAAGTTCTTTACCATTTTCTAAGTACGAGATTGGGTATCTAAAATGGGCCACACTTATTCCTATGCTATGTCCTTCCGAGAAAGACACTGGTGTGTGAATTTGTAGAGGACAAGCATTGTCACTCTATTTGTCATTGGAGCACTTAATAGTAGTTGGGTCTTTTTCTCTCAGGTTGTGGATTATATGAGGTCCATAGTGAGAGCATGTATTAAGACTTCAGGAGGTGGCAGCTGTCAGGACCGGAGACAACCCCCTAGTCGTAACACAGTGCTTAGAACCACAGGTGATCCCAAGCTAACCCATGTACTGGCATAATGTTGATCAACTGATTTATTATGTATATAACAAAACTTAATTTGTTGAGCGAAAGTAAAATCAAGAGAAAATTTGAATAAATGTAATACTGATAAAGTTTACAACATGATAAATCTGAATAAAGAACTTGATTTACATATCATGCCTCTGATTGACTATCTATAAAGCCTTTACTATACTGATTCTAGGTGGCTGGGACATGCCTCCAACTACCACAAATCAATACATAACAATAATAACAATACAATATATAAACTACAACTGACTAGAGTTTTTGAAATAGGAGAACTCATCACCTGCTGGTTGAATTGTAATACCTTGTACTTTTCCTAGCTAATTTCATCTAAAGAATGTCCAGCATTAGGTTCTAAATTGAATGATGGTTATTCCATGAGGAATTTTCAAGATTTTCACTTTTTGTCATGCGGAAAATTTAATAATCTTTCCATCGATATAAGATTTTCCCAAATCCGATAACCGAGTTAGAAGTTACGACTATTTCAAGTTCCTAATGTAAAACAGCGCCATATTAGTCAGTGGCACACCGCACCACAAGAGGAAATGGCATTTGGAAAATTCCAGTAGGGGTCCGCGATTATGGCGCACCGCGCCAGGGCCCAAATTTAGAAATGTCCTTTTCCAGTGTCTTAGCGCGATTCCCTCAGCGTCGCACCAAAGTTCCAGGTTGCAAAAGAAAGGGCAACATGATGGATCCACATCACGCCATCCCTTAGTTTCCCAATTGTCAAATTCCAGTGACATGGCGTGATAGCACCGCGTCGCGCCAGGGGTTCAGTTTGGGAAAATGTTACTAAAATTAAATGAACCGTCCAGGGTTAAAAGGATCAACTTCCCACCCCTATTTAAGCCCTTTAACACGTGATTCAGCCACTTTTCACCCAAAAGACACTCTCTTCTCTCAAAAACCTCTCAAGAACAATCTAGGGTTTTCATAGAAGATCCAATTCCAAGAAAGTTTCATCGTCAATCTTCATGAAATCATGAACTAAGGTATGCATAGTGTTCATTCATGGACTCTTTTTATCCATGAAGCCCAAGAATACCTTTTTGAAATTCAAGTTTATGGATTTTCTTATGAATTTCATGATTGGGCTGCTCTTGTTTATGTGGATAATGAGAAATTGAATTCTACTCCATGTTAGGTGATAAATTCTATGTGGGTTAAATTATTATAGATATAGAATTATGCAAACCTATGATTAAACCCTTGAATGATGAAATTAGAATTGAACCATGATGTTTAATTATCGTACAATGATGTTTACATGTACCATGCCTACAATATGTTTGATTAAATACCTAGATGAAGGAAAAGTGCTTAACTAGCATGATACCATGAAATCCCCATGTATGTACAAGTTATGCCTATCACATGTTTTGATGAAATGCTTCTATAAATGTATTATGGATTATGATGTTAGTTATATGTTCAAGTAAGTTATGATTGGTCAGTTTATTCCATCGAGTCCTGGGGGTACTCGTACTTGAAACATTAGTTGTGTGCCTAGAGCCATGTCATGTTTTCATGATAATCTCAGTTAAGCTATGATCCTTAGACTTCAGACAGTCTTATGACTCAGAAAATCTCCAGGATCTCATGAACTCAGTCAGTTGTCAGATATCAGTAGTATTCCATTAGTCAAGGAATTCAGTAACTCAGCCCATGTTCAGTTCAATAAATCATGTTCAGAGTTTATTCAGATGGGAGTAGGAATTGGTACCAAGTGAACCCAAGGATGGGAACACACACACTATCAGATGAGGGTGTGATTCTTAGAAGTCATCCTTTCGTTTCAAAACTATGTAGCCAGCATAGGTTGAGACATCAACACTGTCCAATGAGGGTTGATGAGGTGGATAAGCACTGTCAGATAAGGTCCCCACCTTTCTCGTATAAGGGACACTATCAGATGAGGGTTGCCCGTAGCTTGTCCTTACCGATGGTGCGGTATTGACACCCTTCCAATTTGGGTTACAGATTGGATCCCAACTCAGCCATAATGGTGTATCAGGGGCATGTCGGTTCGATAACTACTTCCCATAGTTTTATGTTACAGAATCAGGACTATCAGACACAATCAATTAGTCTTAGTACTAGAACTCAGATAGTTCTTCAGATTTTTAGACTGTCAGATACAGTCAATTCAGATACAGTACGGAACTCAGATAGTTCCATTAGATTCAGAACTGCCAGATACAGTTAATCATATTATCAGTTATATTCAGATTCAGCAATCATGTTATCACAGTATTAGTGTCAGTTGTTATGTCTCATGCATATATTCTCACGCTCATGATAGTTAGTCAATTATTATTATTATTCATGCATATGAACCCCATGCATTCAACCTACCTCACATGCATACTAGTACATTCAAAGTACTGACGCATTTACGCTATGGTGTCTTATACCATAGGTTCAGAGACACGTTCTCCATAGCAATAGTACATTCTGGATATCCGCAGATAGAGTTAGAAGTAAGTCTTTATCTTTCGAGGACATGATTATTTTCCCTATTATCCCATTAATAAGTTTATTAGTTAGAGTTAGTTGGGGACATGTCCCATTAACTCCTTACTCAGACAGTTCAGTCAGTTAGAGGCTTTCTAGACTATCATGTTTCAGACTTCAGTATGTTCAATTTTGTTTTGGGTATTCTATCAGCCTGCACAGATGTTATATCATTCAGATCATGTTCAGTATTGAACCTTATGGCCTTTCAGTTCATGTTTCCATATTATAAAGTATTTTATGCATTATACAGGTACAGATATCAGTCATGGATCAGCTTATGATCCTTCGGGGTAATGAGCACCATGTAGCATTTCGGGTACCAGATTTAGGGTATTACAAACTTGGTATCAAAGCTTAAGGTTCAATAAAGTCCTAGGAAGTCTGAAAGTCGCATCTAGTAGAGTCTTGTAAATGGGTGTGTTGTGTGCCACATTTATGTGCAAGAGGCTATAAGATGTTTTAGGAATAGTTTCCCTTCTTTTGTTATTCATGTCGTGCCAGTGAGAATAATCTCAAGTCAATCTCTCAGTCTAATATGTTTCCCCCTTTCTTCTATAGAACATGCCTCCTAATAAAAGAAACAGAAATTAGTCAGCCCCTCAGCTCGAAGATCTTTTGGGTGATCACGTTTATCATATGGATTTCAAGGCTGTTTTCACTACTCTTGCTCAGTCATTTGCCACTCAAAATAAATGGCCAACAGTCATTTCAGCCAACCCAGTGGCCAATTTAGCTGCAGTTAGGATTTGAGACTTCACCCGAATGAATCCTCCATCCTTTCTCGAGTCTAAGGTAGATGAGGACCCTCAGGAATTCATTAATCAGGTTTAGAAGGTGACAGACATCATGGGGGTGACTAATGTTGAGAGTACTGAGCTAGATGCATATCAGTTATAGGATATGGCTCATACTTGTTTAAAATAGTAGAAGTTAGAGAGTCAGATGATGTAGGTCCTATAGTGTGGGAGGAGTTTGTCACTGCATTCTTAGATAGATTCTTTTTCCAAGAGCTTAGAGAAGCTAAGGTGCTAGAATTCATCAACCTCAAGCAGGGAAATATGATGGTGAAAGTGTATTCTCTTATGTTTACTCAATTAACCAGATATGCCCATCATATGGTTACAAACAGCGGAGCCAAGATGAGTAAGTTCACTTCAGGGGTAAATGATAGCGTGGTAAATGAGTGCAGATCTGCTATACTGAACGGTGACATGACTTTAGCCAGGCTTATGACTCATGCTCAGTAGATAGAGGAGCAGAAGATTAAGCAGAGGGAGAAGAAGAATAAGAGAGCGAAGACAGGTAGTTTCAACTTTGCTCAGCCTAAATCAGAATAAGAAAATTGTTCCCAGTTTTATCCTAAGTCATCAGTTCCAGGCCCTTCTTTAGCCAGTGCTCCAGTTCCTAAGTTCGGGGAGGGTAAAAGAGATAGAGAGCTAGGATCTAAGTCTCAGGGCAGTGTTAGCAATGCTCGAACTAATCCCCTTTGTCAGACTTATGGTAAGAACCACAAGGGTGCTTGCAGAGCTAGTAGCGATGTTTGTTTTGGTTGTGGCAAGCCAGGACATAAAGTCAGAGACTTCCCTTAGTCAGGTTATCAAAGTCATCTCCGCTTCTTAGCTCAGTTCGGTCGCCCAAATCAGCAGGGTGCCACCACCAGTGCTACAGTGGGAAACGCCCAAATCATCTCTATGCTCTTCAATCACGACAGGATTAGGAAAATTCTCCTAATGTAGTTACTGGTACGTTACAGATCTTACATATGCATGTTTACACTTTGCTATATCTAGGAGCTTCTTTGCCTTTTTCTACTCTCTAGATAGCAGGCAACTTTGGAATCAGTCCCAAAATCCTAGCAGAGCCCTTTTCAGTCTCTACCCCAGTAGGTAAAACCATCATAGCCCAGCGGGTATACAGGAACTACCTAATTATGATATTTCAGAAAGTCACTTCAGCAGACTTAATCGAATTAGAGATGAATGATTTTGATGTCATTCTCGGCATGGATTGGCTTTTTTCCTGCTATGCCACAGTCAACTGCAGAAACAAAATAGTCCAGTTTTAGTTTCCGAATGAACTCGTCCTTGAGTGGAAGGGGAGTACTTCAGCGATCAGAGGTCAGCTTGTTTCCTACCTTCGGGTACGAAAAATGATATCTAAAAGATGTGACTATCATGTTGTTCGAGTTAAGGACACTTGTTCTGAAACTCCCAACCTTGAATCAGTTCTAGTTGTAGGTGAATATTCAGATGTCTTTCCCGAAGATCTTCCAAGAATTCCTCACGAAATGGAAATAGACTTCAGCATTGATCTTCTTCCAGATACTCAGCCTATATCTATTCCACCATATAGAATAGCACCAGATAAACACAGCGAACTGAAAGAACAATTGAAAGATCTCTTAGATAAGGGATTCATCAGGCCCAATATTTCCCCGTGGGGTGCTCCAGTATTATTTATGTGCAAGAAAGATGGCTCTCTTAGGATGTGTGTAGACTATCATCAACTCAATAAGGTCATGGTTAAGAAAAAGTATCCTCTTCCCAGAATTGATGACTTGTTTGACCAACTTTAGGGTGCCAGTTATTTCTCTAAGATAGACCACAGATCCTGCTATCATCTGCTCAAAGTTAGAGAATATAAATTCCAAAAATAGCTTTTTGTACTCGATATGGTAACTTTGAATTCCTAGTTATGTCATTTGGTCTTACCAATTCCCCAGCCTCTTTCATAGACTTGATGAACCGTGTGTTCAAGCAGGACTTGGATATGTTCGTCATAGTCTTCATAGATAATATTTCGTTCTATTTTTGTAATGAGCATGATCATGCAGACCATCTTAGAATAGTACTTCAGACTCTCAGAGATCATCAGCTATTCGCCAAATTCAGTAAGTGCAAATTTTGGCTAAGGTCAATAGCATTCCTTGGTCATATCATTTTCGATGATGGCATTAGAGTAGATCCTCAAAATACCAAAGCAGGAAGAAACTAGCTTCTCTCTATCTCTCTATTAGATATTAGGAGTTTTTTAGGTTCGGCTGGCTATTACAGACGATTTGTTAAGGGATTTTCTTCTATTGCATCCCCTATGCCTAGATTGACTCAGAAGAAAGCCAAGTTTTAGTGGTCAGATCCTTGTAAGAAGAGTTTTCAAGAGTTGAAGACTCGAATTACCTCATTTCCAGTCTTAGCTCTCCCAGATAGTTTAGATAGGTTCGTAGTGTATTGTGATGCATCCGGAGTAGGTCTAGGTTGTGTCCTTATTCAGCATGGTAAGGTCATAGCCTATGCCTCCAGACTGCTTAAACCCCATGAGAGGAATTATCCTACTCATGATCTTGAGTTAGCAGCTGTAGTCTTTGCCTTGAAGATTTGAAGGCATTATCTCTACAGAGTTCATGTAGATGTCTTCACATATCATAAAAGTATTCAGTATGCCTTTTCTCAGAAAGATCTCAATCTTCGTCAGAGAAGGTGGTTAGAGCTCTTGAAATATTATGACATGAGTGTCCTCTATAATTCAGAAAAGGCCAATATAGTGGCCGACGCTCTTAGTAGACGTTCTATAGGTAGTGTTGCTTATATGGATGACAATAAGAAGAAGCTAGCTTAGGAAGTACACTATCTTACCAGACTAGGCATTCGCTTAGTCGATACAGATAAGGGTGATATATGGGTTCAGAGTAGTTCAGAATTATCTCTAGTTTCTGAGGTGAAAGAAAGAAAAGATAGAGATCCCAGCCTTGTCAAGTTGAAAGAGTCAGTCTAGGATCAGAAAAAAAAGGTTTTCTCCCAAGGGATAGATAGTGTTCTTCATTGTCAGGGTCGTCTCTGTGTTCTAGGTGAAGATGACTTAAGGCAGCAAATTTTTATAGAAATGCATGGTACACGCTACTCTATGCATCTAGGGGCCACAAAGATGTACTACAACTTGCGAGAAGTCTATTGGTGGAGTAGGATAAAGAGCGATATTATAGAGTTTATGGCTAAGTGCTCTACCTGTCAGCAGGTTAAGATAGAGCATCAGAAGCCTAGTGGATCCATGTAGGAGTTCAGTATTCCTACTTGGTATTGGGAAGTTGTGAACATGGACTTCGTGACGAGTTTTCCTCAAACTCATCATCAGCATGATTCAGTCTGGGTCATTGTAGATAAAATAACTAAATCAGCCCATTTCCTTCCAGTCCATACCTCTTATTCAGCCAAGGATAACACCAAACTCTACATTAAGGAGTTTTTCATATTGCACGGTGTTCCATTACCTATTATCTCAGACAGAGATTTATGGAAAGTATTCCAAAAGGGTCTTGGTACCCAAGTTCATCTTAGTACAGCCTTTCATCCTCAGAAAGATGGTCAAGCGGAAAGGACCATTCAGACGGTAGAAGATATGCTAAGGGCGTGTGCAATTAATTTCAAAGAAAGTTAGGATGACCACTTACCTTTGATTGAGTTTTCATAAAAAAACAGCTATCATTCCAGTATTTAGATGGCTCCATTTGAAGCTCTCTACAGTAGGAGATGTAGATCTCTAATTGGTTGGTTCAAAGTTAGTGAGGCCTCAATTATAGGGCCTGATTTGGTATTCGATGCCTTAGAAAAATTCCAGTTGATTTGAGAAAGATTCCGGGCTGCTCAGAGCTGACAAAAGTCTTATGTAGATGTTCGTAGAAAAGATATCAAGTTTGAGATTTGTGACTATGTCTATATAAAGATCTCTTCCATGAAGGAAGTGAAGCGGTTCGGCAAGAAAGGGAAACTCAGTCCCCAATATATCAATCCCTTCAAGATTCTCAATCGATTCGGCAAGGTAGCTTACGAGCTCGAATTACCTTCAGATCTAGCCTCAGTTCATCCAGTCTTTCATGTCTCTTTGCTCAAGAAATGCATAGGTCACCCATCATTTGTAGTCCCTACTCAGAGCATTGATGTTCAGAACACTCTCTTTTATGAAGAGATTTCAGTTGAAATCTTAGACTATCAGACTCGTAGATTGAGGAACAAAGAAGTCCCTCTAGTTAAGGTTCTTTGGAAAAATCAGTCAGTCGAGGAAGCTACTTAGGAAGCAGAGGCAGACATACGTACCAAGTATCCTCACCTCTTCTTCTCCAACTCAAATCAAGCTCAAGGTAATAGTTCTCCTTAAGCATACTCAGTTTCATGTTCAGTGTTTATCACAAACTTGGTATGTAGTTTTATGCTCATGTTCCCATTATAAAATTAGTATCAAGTACCATTGTATATTCAGTAATGCACTTATGAATTAGTTTAGTTATGTAATTATGCATCAGACATGTATTCTCGTTGTGAAAAAACTTAGTTCTTCATAACACTCAGTTATACATTCATGAATTAGTTACACATGCATCAGATATGCATGTTCAATATTATATGTTTAGCTTGCCAGTCATGTCAGTCATGAGATCATGTTCCACTTATTCATGCTTAGTATGTACGTCAGTTGCCTTTTCTCCCCTCTCAGTCAGTCTCATTCGAGGATGAATATTCTCAAGGGGGAGATATTGTAATACCCCATACTTTTCCTAGCTAATTTCATCACAAGAATGTCTAGCATTAGCTTCTAAAATGATTGATGTTTATTCAATGAGTAATTTTTAATATTTTCACTTTTTGTCATGCGGGAAATTCAATAAGCTTTCCATCAATATAAGATTTACCCAAATCCGATAACCGAGTTAGAAGTTATGAATATTTCAAGTTCCCATTGTAAAATAGTGTCATATTAGTCAGTGGCACACCACGCCACAAGAGGAAATGGCATTTGGAAAATTCCAATACGGGTCCGCAATTATGGTGCATCGCGTTATGGCCCAAATTCAAAATTATCCTTTTCTAGTGTTTTAGCGCGGTTCCCTCTGCGTCGCACCAAAGTTCCAGGTCAAAAAGAAGGGGCAACGCGATGGCTCAACATTGTGCCATCCCTCAGTTTCCCAATTGCCAAATTCCAGTGACACGGTGCGGTAGCGCCGCATCGCACTAGGGGTTCAGTTCGGGAAAATTTTACTGAAATTAAATTATGTGTCTAGGGTTAAAAGGGTCAACTTCCCACCCTTATTTAAGCCTTTTAATATGTGATTCATCCACTTTTCACCCAAAATACACTGTCTTCTCTCAAAAACCTCTCAAAAACAAGCTAGGGTTTCCATAGAAGATCCAATTCTAAGAAAGTTTCACCATCAATCTTCACGATATCACGAACTAAGGTATCCATAGTGTTCATTCATCGACTCCTTTTGTCCATGAAGCCCAAGAATCTCTTTTGTAAATTCAAGTTAATGGATTTTCTTATGAATTTCATGATTGGGCTGCTCTTGTTTATGTCAATAATGAGAAATTAAATTCTACTCCATGTTGGGTGATAAATTCTATATGAGTTAAATTATTATAGATATAGATTCATGCAAACCTATGATTAAACTCTTGAATGATGAAATTAGAATTGAACCATGATATTTAATTATTGTACAATGATGATTACATGTACCATGCCTACAATACGTTTGATTAAATGAGTAGATGAAGGAAAAGTGTCTAACTAGCATGATAGTATAAAATCCCCATGTAAGTACAAGCTATGCCTATCACATGTTTTGATGAAATGCTTCTATAAATGTATTATGGATTATGATGTTAGTTATATGTTCAAGTAAGTTATGCTTGGTCAGTTTACTCCATCGAGTCTTGGGGGTACTCATACTCAAAACATTAGAATTGTGCCTAGAGCCATGTCATGTTTTCATGATACTCTCAGTCAAGCTATGATCCTTAGACTTCAGACAATCTTATGACTCAGGAAATCTCCAGGATCTTATAAACTCAATCAGTTGTCAGATATCAATAGTATTTAATTAGTAAATAGAATTTAGTAACTCAATCCATGTTTATTTCAGTAAATCATGTTCAGAGTCTATTCAGATAGGAGAAGGATTTAGTACCTAGTGAACCAAAGGATGGGAACACACATACTATCAGATGAAGGTGTGATTCTTAGAAGTCATCCTTGCATTCTAGAACTATGTATTCAACATAGGTTGAGACATCAACACTGTCCAATGAGGGTTGATGAGGTGGATAAGCATTGTCAGATAAGGGCCCCACCATTCTCTTATAGGGGATACTATCAGATGAGGGTCGCCCATAGCGTATCCTTACTGGTGGTGCGGTATTGACACCCTTCCAATTGGGGTTATAGATTGGATCCCAAATCAGCCATAACGGTGTATCAGGGGCATATCATTTAGATAACTACTTCCCACAGTTTCATGTTATAGAATCAGGACTGTCAGACACAGTCAATTAGTCTTAATATTAGAACTTAGATAGTTCTTCAGATTTTAAGACAGTCAGATACAGTCAACTCAGATATAGTATAGAACTCAGATAGTTCCATCAGATTTAGGACTGTCAGATACAGTCACTCATGTTATCAGTTATATTTAGATTCAGTAATCATGTTATCACAGTATTAGTGCCAGTTGTTATGTCTCATGCATGTATTCTCACGCTCATGATAGTTAGTTAGTTATTTTTCCTATTATCTCATTAATTAATTTATTAGTTAGAGTTAGTTGGGAACATGTCCCATCAACTCCTTGCTCTGGCAGTTCAGTCAGTTAGAGGATTTCTAGACTATCATGTTTCAGACTTCAGTATGTTCAATTTTTTTGGGTATTCTATCACCCCACACAGATGTTATATCATTCAGATCATGTTTAGTATTGAACCTTTTGGACTTTCAATTTATGTTTCTGCATTATAATATATTTTATGCAGTATACAGGTACAGATATCAGTTATAGGTTTGCTTATGGTCCTTTGGGGTCATGAGCACTATGTAGTGTTTCGGGTAGCAGATTCAGGGTGTTACATGAATGATGAGAACTGTCTGACCCTAGTGGTTTGACTATATATGGTACCTATATCATGAAGGAATATAGCCATAAATGCATATGTCTGTTCGGTACTTTGTAATGTACTGACTATATGAAGACATGTACTAGATCATGAAACTATTTAAAATATACTTTAAAAATAAGGATGTAAGTTATTTGCTAAAACATATATTTAAAACATGGCTTTATGTGAAAACTGTAAGTCATACTAAGATTTATAAATCATGAGCCAAAAATAATTATGTAAGCTAGGAAGAGGTAGAAATATGAATCATTGTATGTAACCTCATGTAAAGCTGAATATGCTGTAAAACACAACTGAGAATCATGTATGGATGATAAGTATGAAAATATGAACATTTAAAACTAAGTATGCAATACAAAGTATAGCATGTACTGACAAGATCTGAATAACCAAATAACTGATATCTGAATAACTAAAATAGTTTGTCAATTAATTGAATAAATACTAAAATCTGGCCACTTGGTAAGCAAACCTGAACTGACATAGATGGAGGACTGAATGATACTGTGGGAGCTATCATATAACCGACATAAACTATGTGAGCTACCGTAGAATCCAACATCTGAACCATGTTGAGGATGGTTGTTCTATCCTTGCCATCAGAGTAGAACCTAAACTGAAGTGATCAATAAATTGAACCCATATTAGGCAGGGGAGACACTCTCTGGTAAGGCCTCTAAAGCTATAGTGTCACATAGTTTTTGGGAAGTAGGATGCGCTGAACCCATACTTACCTCTCGATGCTAAATCCTACTCCTAACTGAAAGACACTAAAACACTAACTGGTACATGCACTGATACTACTAAGCTTAGGTTATGATATTTTGAAAACAATATTGCATGCAGAGGCTGAAGTAATCATAAACATGTAAACTGATAGTGTTCATCATGGTCATAACAAACTAAGTATAACTATAAAATCATGAGTTGACTGACTTATTACTTGAAAGTTTTGAAATGTAAGTAAACACATAGGTATTGGGTGTTCATAACCCGCCAGCACTAAATAATTACGAAATTTGATAACAATACAAGAAATAGTGACATAAAGTCCCAATTCAAAGACCCAAAATATAATACATGACACTAAATTGATAAAGTCGATGAATTTGAATATATGAATGTATTAAACTTGTGAGGATAACAATTCACATGGTTTAATTCATAATTTGAT
Organism: Capsicum annuum; assembly: GCF_002878395.1. Taxonomy (NCBI): domain Eukaryota; kingdom Viridiplantae; phylum Streptophyta; class Magnoliopsida; order Solanales; family Solanaceae; genus Capsicum; species Capsicum annuum. The sequence continues at coordinate 95,098,433 of NC_061119.1, forward strand.
AATTTGACATGGGAGCAATTGAATATGACATGAGTAGTTGAAATTCAAAGCATGAAGTAATCTAATTTTCATAGGGAAAACATGTTGAAATGGCTTGAATTCAAATTACTAAGAAAACATGGATTAAATTCATAAGTTGCATGGATAATTTTCTAAAATAGTATAAAATTCATACTTAAACCAAAAAGAGGATTTTTGGGCTCAATGGGTGGAAGTAACCCATTGATGAATACCCCACATACCTCAATTAGATGACTTCTTGAAGAAAGCTTGAATTGAAACTTGAATTCTTGAGTTCTTGAGGAAAAAAGCTTGAATTTATTATTCTTGGGAAGATGAGAAGGGTTTACATATGATAACTAATGGAGAATGGAGAAAAATAACATGTATTGGAGGTTTTAATTCATCGAAAAGGAGTTTGATGCAATGAAAAGACCAAATTACCCCTAAGAAAATTGATTGAAAATTGCAGAAATTTTTAGTTGATGACTTAGTTGATAGCTTATCAATTAGTTGATAGGTTATCAACTTAGTCATCAACCTCTAGCTAGACTTGGACACTTGCAGGATAAGGTTGATAACTTAGTTAATAGCTTATCAACTAGTTGATGGATTATCAACTTATTCATCACCTTCTCTTCATGAGTTTGGGTATTTTATGGATAAGGCTAATGATGAGGTTGATACCTCATCATTTATTTGACGGCTTATAACTCAAGTTGTTACCTTGTTAATAGATGGACACTCTGAAGTAAAATGAGCATAACTTCCTACTCTGATATCGGATTAAGGTTAAATCAGATGGTATGGAAATAAGACTAAAAGATAGTTCATTTGATATGTAATAGAACCTGAATTGTTATATTATAGTAACAACACTTGTTTAAAGTTGACCCTTGTAGGATCGAATACAAAAACTCTATCGATAAAAGTGTTCTCAACTTGAATTTACTCTAAGTGCTTCCTATGACCATGATTTGCATCAAAAACACTTCATACAAAATTTGAATGGTCATGATGCATATATTCATAAACAAGTCATAGGATTGGAGTTTACATACGTAGGAATGATATTTTAAATTCTATCCTAAAAGTGTGGGGTGTTACAGTGATGAAAGTTCATGCCATCAGGATAATGCTATTGGGATTTCATACCAAGGCTTATTTTGGTTGTGACAAGATAAAACATAGGTATAGAGAGTGCCTCAGATATAATTTAGTGATCGGACAGAGTTAGCATGTATTCCCTGCCAACGTAAAATTCCTAAGATAGGCTATAATTGCGGGAAGGATGACTAGTATAGTTGAGATTGCTCTTCGTGTCAGTTGGCTAGCCATTTGGGCATTAGTTAGTGTTTCTCCAGGATTCAAGCTTCGAGAATATGTACTACTAATAGAGATTAGATATTAGTCCAGTGAGTGTCCCGGTATGGGATTTTTAGTCATTCAGCCCATTCAAATCAGCCTCATGATATTATGGAACCTTTAGTTAGAGATAGTGCGCTTGGCTCCTCAGTTGATGACTAGTCAATCGGTCCGAGTCTGGACCCATTAATATTTATTCTCCATATACCCGTTAGGCATGTGATTATAAATTTCACCATAGTAGATGTGCTTTTATTTTCCAATTTTTCCTTTTCAAATGTGTATTGGGGTTTTCATACCCGTTGATGATTATATGGCTTGATGAGTTTATATTGGTTATTTTGTGCCTTGTTATTGAATTCCTAATTATGTGACTACTCTGTGGTTTATTTCTTTTAGTAGTGGATGGAGTAGATCTGTATTGATATTTTCTCTCTATGTTGTAGCATTTGGGTTTAAGTACCTTTTATCATGGCACATTGGCCTTATGGTGGCCCTTGAGTGGTACATGATAGTGATGTTCATTTTGGTACCACCTATTCATTATATTGATGTTGACATTGATGATGCTATTGTTATCACTGTTTGAGGTTATTGCTATTATTTGATATTATTACTTTATATAATTGATCCTCACTGGGTAGTTATTTAGACTAGTGTGATGTATTTAGAATTTCATTTCTTTGTGATCTTATTCAGTGACTTGAGTAGATTTAGCCCGATTTGATGATTTCTTTCCCATAGCAAGGTGGGGTTGATTGTTTTCCCTCTTACTTAGCTATGTTAGATTGACTTGATAATGTATTATCATATCGAAGGTAAGTTGACATTTAGTGGTTCTATATGGTTCTTAAGTTGAAAATTTAGCTATATCATCGATCTTGAGTTGGAAATTCTTAGACTTGCCTCCTAGGTTACGAAGGCTTTTGTATTGACTATCTTTTCCTGTATAGCCCATTATAATCTTGAGCGGTTTTGGGTCCATTCTTTATTTATGTCTATTTCATCGCCCGATGGTGGTTTTGACTTTGAGATTGAGATTCCCTGAGTTCATCTCTTAGAATTATAGTGTTTGTTCCCTTGTGATGGTTTCCTTTGTTATTAGTGTGGAGATTAGATTCTCCTTTTATGCTATGATATGGTTTGGTCTAGTGTGGTTGGAGAGTTAGAGGCAGATGGCTTTTCTTATGATCGCTTCTTGAGTTCTTGATTTTCTAGTGGTGGTCTTGACTTTGACCTTTGTTTTGAGATTGAAATTTTCTTCCTTGGCAAGGTGATTTATGGTTTTTTTAAGTTATGATCTTCCTCGTTAGAAAGTTAGAAAATTGGTAATTTGGTTGTGGTATCCACATTTAGTTGTAACGATCTCGAATGGAAAATCTAACTTCGCCAACGCGTTCAAAATGTCAAATTTTGAATGGTTAAACAATTTATTTGCGAAAAGTGGATTCTGAATTAGTCCCGAGGCATTGTTGGAAACTTGAAAATTTTTCCAAGTTTGCTGATATTTGGTGCATTGCAATGACATAAAGGGGACCATAATTGCACTACGACGATCGTGATGAGCCCTATGGCGATCGCCCTTGGGAAAATACAGCGCACGTAATGGCAATAGCTATATCTCTTTACCTAAAGGGGCTATAAATAGACCCTAATGTCGTGATCTTGGCTATTTTCTCTTCATCCTTGGGACCTAAAAACCCTAAATGGGTGTGATGACTCAAAATTGAGTCTATGGGGCTACTTTGGTGCTTTATTAACATCTAGTATGGTGATTACCATCCGATTTAGGTAAGATTTCATCAAATTCTTGGTGAATTTTCTTAGTTTTAATCCAAGACCCCAATATAGCTTAGGCCTTGATTTTAGCCCAAAGTTTGCTTGGTTTTCACCCATTTCTTAATGGTTATGATTCCTTGTTCATGTATGAATGTTGGGTTGACCTCGGGAATATGATTTCCTTAAGTGGAACCCACTTAGGGTTTTTGGTGTCATTTTTGGACCCAAAGAACAATGGTGTTGTATAGTATCATTATTCTCATATTAATGAGTAGATTACGATTTTGATAGTGTAATGGTATTTTGGTATTTTGGTATTTTGAAGTGAAGATAGACATTGGTGAATAATGTAAGGATTTGTGGTTCGGCTTTGAGGTAGGTTTCTGTCCACTCTTCTTCGTAAGATGATGTGTCTTATATATTCCATGTGAATGTGAATGTTAAGATTGATTTTGTGTAGAATGACTTAGTATTGAATATTGAAGTTGGGGGTTAGATGAGGCTTTTGACCTATAAGTTGAAATGCTTAATACCCTTTTTGGATCCTATTGCCTTCTCCCTATATTGGACTAAATTGTAGAATGGATATGATATAATGCTAGGTTTGGGATGTGTTTTATGTGTTCGAATCATTGTTAGTATGATTAGGCTTTTTTGGTCTAGTTTAGTGATCTTGAAACTGTAGTTTGGGTATAATTGACATAAATGCCCATGTTTCTAGATGAAGTTCCTATCTTAGAATTGGGGTTGGCTTACTTGACATCTAGAAGCTAAAAAAGATACCTTAGCCTTATTTGGGGTATAAGTTGCCCAAATATGGAAATTGAGGATTAGAAGTGGGTTTTTTCGGCCCATCTTAGGCCAAGACTTGTGTTATCCTTTATGGACTTACTTATGGATGTTAGGCATAGTTGAGACTAGTAAACCTTAGTGTAAGGTTAATTGTTTGTTTGATGAGTAGTGATGGTATTTTCCCCCAAATATTCACTAATGGCTTATGGCCATGATATTCCTTACAAAAATGATACTAGGCCTTTAGAGATACTAATTCCTCTTAGATACAATATTGGGCCTTTTGAGATGCTAATTCCCCTTAAATATGATATTGGGCCATTAGAGATGTTATTTCCTCTTAGACAGGATAACGGGCCATTAGAGATGCTATTTTCTCTTAGACGTGATATTGGGCCTTTAGAGATGTTATTCCTTTTAGATATGATAATTGTCATGTAGAGATGATATTCCTCATAGTCATGATACATGACCTATAGATATGAGATGCCTCATATAGTCTAATAATGATGTTTTAAAGAACTGACCGAGAGCAATTCCGGTCCATGATATGACACTATTATTTACTCTAGTCATGATCTATTCCAACCCTTTCTACACTTTTATAATGATTTTGTCCTGAAGTTCACTTCAGTCAATGGGCTTGTGGATTTACACTCTTTTATCCACGGCTTAAGTCCATGCACCTATTATATATATACATTGATGGCTCGAATGATATGCTTATATATACGTGTGATGATGATATTGATACTTGGCAAGGCCGGAGGATATTATGATGATGGTATTGATACCAAAAAATTTCAGAGGATATTGAGATGATAATATTGATACATAACGAGGCTGGAGGATGATTATATAGATGTTCCTATGTGTACATCTACCGATTTGAGTCTGGCTAGCCCTATGTATGGCATTTATATATATATACCCGATAAGGCTGAAGAATGATTATTATGATGATGGTTATGAAAATAATGGTTATAATGTTTCTATTATGAAATTGTGGATTCTATTGCATTTATACTTGTAAGCGCATTGCCTATCACCGCTATGCACCTATGTCTATCAGCTTGTATGGAAGGGCTACATATATATGGGTGATGACTATTCCTTGTGTTATTGTATACTGATTGAACTTTTCAAGCCTTGGGTAGTGAAGGTATGTATAGGCTCATCTAGGTAGTTGGTTGTCTAAAATTGTCGATTGCTCACATTGTTAATGATATTGGTATTATCATTGTTATGATTATTGTTATGTTTAGCTTATGAAAGATTAGTCATTTATTCGGTGTTGAGGTTTGAGGTATGTTCCTGGCTTCTTTTATCTTGCAATTTCATTATTATGCATGATTAATTCATGATGAGACATATGGATTAGAACCCTGAGCATGTTAGTACTAAATCCAGATAGGATTATAATGGGGTCTTAAAATAAAGATATGATGATCTAGGTTGTGCCTCAAGATGATCTTACATCTTTATATATTTATATATATATACACACACACACATCTCTCTATATGCAGTTATGGTATTACCGTATATACATTCCTTCCTTTATTCATGTTGTATATTTATTCCTTGGCCTTGTACATTTCTATATAATCTTCATGCGTCCTTTATTCGTATATTTTCCTGGTATATACGGTATAGTGTTGAGATTTCTAATATGGCTAGAATATGATAGTTCATTCTTGATACTTCCTTAGTCCTATTATGTTGGTCTCTTAGACATGAATAGGATAGGTTATCCTTATTATCTCGTTGTCTATTTATGTTGTTTCTGACCTTTGGGCGTAGTTTCCATTTCGTATATATGTTATGTAATCTGCTTTATCTTTGGAGCTCATTTGGCAGTTACCTACTGAGTACTATTCATTTGGTACTGATGTACAGAGTACTACTATCTTCCTTCTTATGTACTAGATTTGTCTCTATATTGTATTCGGAGATAAGTTGTATCAGTGTAATTTATTTCATCTATTCCACTTTTGTACTCTTATTATAGTATTAAAAAATCTTCTACTGATACCACCTAGTTTTTGGACTTTATTATATATTTGATTCTCTTATTTCATCTATCCCGCATTTTCTTCTATATATTTTGGTAGTCCGTTACTAGCAATTTTAGACTACGGGGATTAGCTTTCCTACTGGTGGGTTATCGTAGGTGCCATCATGACATGAGAAATTGGATCGTGATAGCTGAATGAACATTAAAGCAGTCACCACTAAACCGGTCACCACTAAAGCACCCAAGGGCTGCTAAAGCATCCAGGCCCAGGCTAGTTAAGCTCTGCTACACAGTTAGTGCCACTAAAGTAGAGCCCAGTTGCAAAAGTGGGCACTACTAAACTAGTCCCTTGACTGCTTAAGCGACTGCATGAGAAAACTTGGCACCAACCAAGTTTAACCATTCCCACTGGACTCCAACCGAGTTTTTAGGATTGGTTCAGAATCTCGTGCTCGCAGACAAACTATGTATTCCTATCAAATTCATCATTCCAAGCTCAATGGCACTATTGAAATTTTCATTAGGGGTCATTTTGATGAAAAGTCGGTCCCACATCCCAAAGAGTCCTTTTTGCCAAATTTCACCACATACCTAAAAATGAATTTGAAAGCCTCAAGACACGAACCAAGGGTCCCCTTAGCCTAAAATCATTGTTCCAAAGTTGTTAAGACTGTCAAAAATGGAATCCTACACCATTTACTAAGGATTTTAGCCTAAGACCCATTTCTCAACTGCAAAAGCTCCTATGTCAGGAAATGATTCTAAAAACCAAACGAACTATCCAGTAATCAAAATGTCAGTCCCAGTAAGTCATAAATGGCCTATGGAAGCTATCAAAAATCTGTTAAGTGCAGAAAAAAAATGAAAATGAAGGAAATGATTTAGAGGGTCACTATAACATCCATAAGTAAAAGTTTTTTCATCCGTGAAAGTAAGAAATCAAAACGTACCTAAAGGTGTGAATAGGTAGGGATACTTGGTCCATATATCACGCTCGATCTCCTAGATAGCCTCTCAACTGGATAATTGATATGAGTGAAACTATGAAAACAAATCACAAGTACATAAATTGAAAAATGATAAATAGATAGACACAAGAGAAGGAATTTAGGAAAACCAATGGTAAATTGAACCAAGGAACTCAAACATATCTGACTACAAGCACCTAAATCCTACAAAGACCAAGAAGGGAATTGGACCCCCTCACAGTCAATGTTTCTAGACAATCACAAAGGTCCCAACAAGCTAGATAAAACACTCTTAAGTGTAATTTCATCCAAAATCATCTAATTCTAAGAAAATATGAAACCTAGCTATTTTTAGTCGTGGCTATTTATTACAAAATGGGACCAAAAGTAACCCTAAAGTTCAAGTGGGCCCAAATATAACCCTTAAATGCCAGATGATAATATATTGGCTCATATGCTCTTCTTTTACTTTGTTGGACCTCGTAGACTTTGCTCTACCTTTCAAACATGATATTCCTTGTATTTCCTTGGATGATATCATCAAATATATTTCCTTCCATACTCCAAGCTATCATCCATGCATGATATGGTTCTAGTGGGAGCTCTAAAAGGGTACTCCAAACACATCTTGTCAAACTTGAGATGGTCATGGCTTGGACTCTCTCGTGTTCACCTAGGGGAATTGATCATAAGAGGTTGACATTGATTTGGCTTGTATCATCCTCCCATTCTTGAGAAAGATATGACCTCAAATCTAAATTTTTTATGGACTTGTCATCACACATTACAAATAAGGAATTTTTTTATAATAACCCCATTAGGCCTTCAAGTATATTATCATAAGGCAATCTCTTTGCATGATCCTTTGGATGTACTTGTTCATAAACTTGCACAGGAAGAAAACTAATACTAGGTAAAATGCTAGTATCACAGTTAGTGGACCTAACATGGAAAGGGTCTTTGCATAATTAGATTTTGAGTGGTTAAACAACGTTTTGTGGAGCTTGATTTATATTAGATTGGGGATGATGGAACATGTTCTTAAGGTCTTGGAGAACAATTTTGATTGATGAACCCTAGTGTAGTGATGGTCATTTGGTTATGGAATTAGTTCTCCATGTTTTCCCCCTTGCCTTCCATATTTAATGCGTATCAAGGTTTCACTTATTTTTTTTACAACTTGTTATACCCCTAGGAGTGCATCCAAGATGGTATCACAGATTCTCCACCCATTGTCCTTACTATATTTGAGAAAAGGGATGAAGCAAATATGGACGACTTAATCAATAGTAAAAGGACATGACTCAAGAAGTTAACTTGGAAATAAACGATAAAGCATACAAAGAAAAGGGACAAGAAAGAAATAAGATAAACTCAAGAACAAATCAACTACTAAGTAAGGTCCTTACTAGTTAAAATTAGTTCTACGAATAAAAGAAAGTGATTAGGAATCAAGGAAATAAAACTAGAAGATTAGAATCTGAGGAGAAGTTAAATTCAAGCAGTTGGCCTGTGTTGGGTGAGGTGCGGCTGCATATGATGGTTTGTCCTCTTAGATAAACCTTTGTAGGTCAATCAAATGTGATAGAATGGAAACTGCTAAATGACATGCATCCGCAGGTGAAGGGCTTGTATGAGCAAAGTACGGACGCAAATGCTTAGTGATAGCACAACTGGAGCTTCTAAATTTTGTCCTTTTGCGGCCCTTTTTGAACTCTCTCTCTTAGAATATTCCCTTTTTTGGATGTCCCTTTGTACCAACACCAAACACTTTCTCTTTTGTTTTTTGGATCAAAAACCACTTTTTGAATAATCTTCTTCAACAAGATATGAATTTATGGAAGAACACCAACAACAAGGCAATCTTAAAAAAATCATAAGTTACATATTTCAACTTGAATTCACCTCAAATTTGAATCCAATCTCCTCTTGTTATGGGTAACAAATCCAAATTCTTATAAACTCTTAATTTCACTCCAAAATTTCAAGATTTAAAGACTCATTTTCAATTTTCTTCAAGCTCAAATTAAGCAATGGTAGAGGCTTCAAATTAACTATATTTAAGCTCATGTATGAGATTTAAACTCAAATAGTACTAGGGAACAAGAATCTAGCACTAGCAACTCAAGAAAACACAAAAATAAAAAAACTCAAAATTTAGATAAGACCCAAAAACATGAAACTCCTTTTTTTATTTTTTGATTTTTCTTCCAAAAAACCCAACATTGAATTCATGGGAATAAATCCAAGCTCGGCTCTAATACCAAATGATACGAGTGAAACTATGAAAACAAGTATGAAAACCAAAAGATAATAAAGGAAAGATAATAAATAGATAGACACAAAAGAAGGATTGTAGGAAAAAAATGATATATTAAACCAAGTACCTCAAAAGTAATCAGACTACAAGCACCTAAATCCTACGAAGACCAAGAAAGGAATTTACCCCCCTCACAATCAACTTTTCTAGACAATCACAAAGCTCTCAACAAGATTGATAAAACACTCTCAAGTGTAATTTCATCCAAAATCATCTAAGTCTAAGAAAAGAGAAGACCTAGCTATTTATGACCATGGGATATTTAGTACAAAATGGGCCCAAAGTGACCCTAAATGACAATTAGACCTAAAAGAGATCCTTAAATACCAAATGACCACATGTTGGCTCATGTGCTCTTCCTTTGCTTTGTTAGAACTCATAGACTCTATGTTATCTTCCAAATATAAGAATGTTATAGTGGGAGATCTAAAAGGGTACTCCAAACACATCTTGGCAAACTTGGTGTGGTCATGGCTTGGACTTTCTCTTTTTACCTCGGGGCATAGATCTTAGAAAGTTAATACCAATTTGGCTTGTATCAACAGTGATTCCACTGTACCTTTACTACAAGAATATCCCTGGAGCATAACTGCCTGACATATCTTGTCAAAATGGACACAGGCTAATTTATAAATATCAACCTCTCATCTAATTGGATTGAGTCCCACTGAAGAATTTGACACTCATCTAGGATATACATCGTAACATAGATACATGAAACACCAAGTAGATAGTTGAGAAGGATGGAGGCAAATCTAATGCATATTCAACCTCCCATACTATCAAAAGAATCTCAAATGGTCTAATATACCTTCGGCTAAACTTTCCCTTCTCCCAAATCTCATCACGCCTTTTATGGCTAATACTTACAAGAAGACTTGATAACCAACTCTGAATATCAAGGCATGAAGTCTACAGTCAAGATAACTCTTACGCCTTCTCTGAGCTGCCCAAAGTCCTAATTTACCCAAACTTGATTTAATGATTCATGAAGAAAATCTATACCATGAGGCCTAACCTCAAATAAAACACCTTGGGTTTTGATCCTTAGAATTTCCTAAAGTTTATGAGTCTTTTGTTGATCATATGACTCACCACATGAGTCGTATGGTGAGGATACGGGTCAAGTGACCTATCTCATATGTTGGCCAGTGGTTGGTAGGTGAGTTTCTGGTGTGATTACAATTTGGTGGGTACGAGCCATATGGTTGGTTATGGGTCGGTTGGTTGATCTTTCACTTAATTTGAAATTTGGTAACTTTACTTGGATTTAAGTACGAGTGGCTCACCATGAGTCGTGAGGATAAGATACAAATGGTATAGTCTAACTCGTATGTTGGACAGTGTCCAACCCCTCTTGATTTTCTTATGGATATGGGTTAAGGGTACTTGTTGTATACTTAGGTATGAGTGGGCCTTGGTGGTCGTATATTAGATTGTGTTGGGGACCAACATTCTATCTAGGATATGAGTGGTACCTACCACTCGTATAATAAGGTATAGTTTGGATAGTGGAGTGGTATCCTCATTTGGGAATTTTTACAATTTAAGTTGGGGGTATTCTGAATAATTTCCCTCTTAACCTATTATGACCCCATGACCTAAAATCCTATTAGGACTTTATTTACCATATTATTCTAATCTGAAATACTCTAAAACTCTCTCAAATTTCTTTCAAGCTCTTGGGTAAACCAAAGACTAGGGATTCCTTCAAGGTGGTCAATTAAGGCTCTAAAGGGGTGATTTTTCTTTATCTTTTTCATAATCTAAGGCATGTTACTCCTCCATCATTGTTAGTTCAATTAAAGGCATATTTTATGGATGGTTTTCATGAAAAAATTATGATATAGTTTTGGGTTTAGAATTGTATGTTGGGGGTTTGGGTTATTAATGGTTGATTTATGTTTTCCCATGTTTTTACTTATGGTTTTCATATTATAATGGTGTTTTGAACATGTCGTTGCATGGTAATGGTCAATTGGTTCTTGATTTTGGTTTTGGAAAATATATGTCATTAACATTTTTGTTAAAATGCCTATGAGAATGTTTTTATTACATAGTTGGACTTTTATTAAAAACTTTGCATGGTATAACATGGTAGTGGAACCTAAATTGGTTAAATGGTTTTAAAGTCTAATGGAAAGGCCTTGGTGGCCATGGATTTTATTTAAAAACCTTGTGGGGTATGCAGGAATCCCCAAGTGAATCTAATAATGGTACCTACATGGTACATGGGAATCCCCTAGGTAATTGGCTAAGGACATTGCTTGCAAGTTATAGTCGATATGACACTACCACTTCTTATATCCTTGGTTAATAATATATGGAATTGGTAGTTTAGTTGTGTGCTAAGGGTTTTAATTGGGCAATAATAGCGGGTTGTGATAGGTAATCGTGAAGGTGTGAGTCCAATGGGCGGATACTAGTAACTCATATTTTCTGATAAGAGGATTGGTCATGGTGACTATGTACTTGCGGGAAATACAAGAATCCCCTAAGTTATACTTATATATATGTATCATAGAGAGTGAAGGGTGCAGGAGAATTCCTTGCCCTTATGATATCTCCAGTATGTGCGGCTACACTGGGGCTCATTCAGAGGGTAACACTGGACCCATATATCTCGTGGGTAGCTCTAGGATGATTAATCTACACAAACCCAAGTTAATGATTTTAAATACATGCTAAACCGATTCTCTTTCTTGATATGGATTTTATATTTATATAAATATATATGTGTGTGTGTGTGTGTGTGTGGATGTGAATGCACATGGGTATTTACTTGGTTTTAAATATTAGAATTATTTTATCCTTATCCTGAGTGCATGCTACCATTTACCCACTAACCCATCTTCAAGCGTTGTATCTTCATGTGATGAAGGAACCATCCATACTACTCTTTCTACTTAATGATCAAATTTAGGGATAACTTAGTTGTATTTAAGTGGTGAGATTTCATACTCCATAATGCTCTATTTTATGTTATGGTCTTGTCATCATACTTTGGTTATTTATTAGACTTTGGTTTTGGCTATGGTCGGGGGCATATCCCAATCGGATACTATTTTACTCTCGGATAGAGGCTTTGTGAGGCTACTATAGGTTGGCATGGGCGGTGTTGCATTGGTATTGGTATTATGGTTGATACCAGTAACTATCTTTGATTTGTGATTGTTCCATTTTTATGTTATATATATGTTCAAAATTCATCTGACTTAAGGTGTAGGGCAATTATGGTTGGGTATTTTAGGTGGTCTCCAATCTCGATTAGGCTTGAGGCAGCCAACAAGACTAGGACCTGGTTGGGGTTGTGTTAAATTGGTATTATAGCCCTAGGTTCATGGTCAATTGGGAGTCCACAAAGTCATGTTGAGTAGAGTCTCTTTTAAAGGCATGTCATATGCCACACTCATAAGAGAGAGGCTATAAGGCATTTAGGAATTTTTCACTATCTTGTGTTTTATTTTCAAGATTTGGAGTTTAAGTCCTGGAATCTTCTCTAATTCCTATTTGCTTGCTTTTCAGGTCATGCCTCGACGATTTGAAGTTCACAGAAACTCCTCTGTCCCAAATGGGGAAAATGTTTATGGGACATGCTCTACTCATGGGACTCATACTTGGTCTAGGGGTCCAGTTCTGGATCATTCTAAAGTTCCACCAATTCCTTCTAGTCCTTCTCAAACTCCTCAGGTTGATGCGATAAATGCTGAGTTTCGTTAATCTATCCATATGTTGGCATAGTTGGTAGCTACCCAATTTGAGTATGGTGTTCCTGTTACTCTATCTTTTGAGGCGGGAAAGGTTAGCCAGTTCATGAGGTTGAACCCTTTGACCTTTACTGGTGCTAAGGTGGAGGAGGATCCTCAGGTTTTTTAGATAAGATAGAAAAAATTTTTAGGGTTATGCATGCCACGAATATGGAAGGGGTGGATTTTATGGCCTACCAGCTGAAAGATATGGCGAACCAATGGTACAAGGAATAGGACTATTCAAGTGGCAACACTAATGAGTCATCACTATAGGAGGATTTCACTAATGTATTTCTGAATCACTTTTTTCCTCAGGAGTTGAGGGAAGTAAAAACAAAAGAGTTTGTTAATCTAAAAAAAGGAAGATGTCAGTCAAGGAGTATGCCTTAAAGTTTCACCAATTGTCTCGATATGCTCTGAAGATGGTGTGTGATATAAAGGATCGAATAAAGAAGTTTACTTTAGAATTGTCTCATAAGTTGATCCTTGAAAGTAAGTATGCCTTATTGATCAAGACCATGGATACCTCTAGGTTGGTTGTCTATATGCAATTGGTAGAGAAAGAAAAGAAGAAGCAAGTTGAAATAAAGGAGAGGCGGGGTAAGAAGTTTAGGCTCTCTAAGTAGGGTGGTAGCTAACAACAGAGTGGCAGGGATAGTGGTAAGTGGACTAAGAATAAGTGGGGTAACTCTAGGTCTTATTGATGGCTAGTGCTCCCTACTCAAAGTTATTGGTTGATAGACATTTCCATAGTGGTGACAATTTTAGGGCATGGTGTGCCTTATCTCAGGCTAGTGGGGCTCAGTCGGCTCCATCGTGTCCTCTCTGTAGGTTCTTTGGTCATCTATATAGGGGTTTCTGTTATGAGGGAAGGGACAGGTGCTTTGGCTATGTTCAGCTAGGCCATATGCTTAGAAACTATCCTGTTGGTAAGGTTGCCTCTAGAGCAAACAAGGTTTTGATTGCTCGTCGTTAGCACCAGCACCAAAGGGTGCACCAACTAAATCTGGCACTGGTCAGAATCTTCTTTATGCTTTCACTACCTAACAAGAGTTTGAGGTATCAGCTAATGTCATGACTGGTGTATTGCAACTCTTTTCTGATGATGTATATTGTTTACTTGATCTGGGGTCCACTCTCTTTTATGTGACCCTCTTTGTGGTTATGCATTTTGGTTTTGGTCTCGAGTGTGTTTCAGACCCTTTTTCTATTTCTACCCTGGTAGGTTACTCTGTGATTTCTAAAAGAGCCTATAGAGGGTGTATGGTATCTGTTGGTATTAAGGAGACTTTGCTAGATTTGTATAAATTAGATATGGTTGATTTTAATGTTATACTAGAGATGGATTGGTTGTACTCGTGCTATACATCCTATGATTATCAGACTTGTAGAGTTGTTTTAAAATTTTATAATGAACCTATTATTGAGTGGGAGGGTGCTTACCTATCTCCTAAAGAAAAGTTTATATAGTATCTTAGAGATCGGAGATTAATCTCTAAGGGGTGTCTCTATCATCTAGTTCGGTTAAAGATTCTAACTCGGAGGGCCCTTCTTTGCATTCGGTTCTAGTGGTGAATGAATTTCCTGAGATCTTCCTTGATGACCTTCTGGTGTTCCTTCGGACAAAGAAATTGAGTTTATGATTGATTTTGTTCGGGACACTCATCCAATTTCTATCCCCCCTTATAGAATGTCTTCGGCTGAGTTAAAGAAGCTCAATGAGCAACTCAAAGATCTTTTGGATAAGGATTTCATCCATCCTAGTGTGTCCCCATGGGGTGCACCAGTGTTGTTCATGCCTAAGAAGGATGGTTCCTTCGAATGCGTATTAACTACCAGTAGTTGAATAATATGACGGTAAAGAATAAGTATCCTCATCCAAGGATAAATGAATTATTTGATCAGTTGTAAGGTACCAAATTCTTTTCTAATATTGATCTTTGGTATGGGTATCATCATCTTAAGATTAAGTAGGTATCTATCCCTAAGATAGCTTTTCATACCCGGTATGGGCATTTCTTGCTGATATT
Source organism: Capsicum annuum (assembly GCF_002878395.1). Taxonomy (NCBI): domain Eukaryota; kingdom Viridiplantae; phylum Streptophyta; class Magnoliopsida; order Solanales; family Solanaceae; genus Capsicum; species Capsicum annuum. The sequence continues at coordinate 95,113,453 of NC_061119.1, forward strand.
GTTTGGTTTGACCAATTCATAGGGTATTCCGTCAGGTTTTGGATCTTTTTGTCATTGTCTTCATAGAAAAAATTTTGGTGTACTCTAAGAGTGAGGTAGATCATGCCAACTACCTCTGTGCTATGTTGCAAACTTTGAAAGAATGGCAGTTGTATGCCAAATTTTCTAAATGTGAGTTTTGGTTAAATGCTGTCACTTTTCTGGGTCATATTATTTCTAGTGAGAGAATCATGGTAGATCCACAAAAGGTTTTAGTGGTTAAGAAGTGGCCTAGACCCACGACTCCAACTGATATTTAGAGCTTCTTAGGTTTAGCCGGTTATTATAGGAGGTTTGTGAAAAGTTTTTCTTCTATAGCTACCCTATTGACTAAGTTGACTCAAAAGAAGGTAAGGTTCTTATGTTCTGATGCTTGTGAGGGTAGTTTCGAGAAGCTGAAGGATAAACTAACTTTGGCTCCGGTTTTGACTTTTCTTGAAGGCACTAATGGGCTTGTGGTTTACTGCGATGCATCCCATGTGGGACTTGGTTGTGCTCTGATGTAGCATGGTAAGGTGATAGCTTATGCCTCTAATAATTTGAAGGCGCATGAGAGAAATTATCCAACTCATGATTTGGAATTGTTAGCTGTGGTATTTGTGCTGAAAACCTGGTGTCACTATTTGTATGGGGTATATGTGGATGTTTTTTTCGATCATAAGAGCCTATAGTATATGTTCACTCAGAAAGAGCCTAACCTCAGGCAAAGGAGATGGCTAGAGCTTCTCAAAGACTATGACATAAGTCTTTACTACCACCCAGGTAAAGCTTGATGCTCTTAGTAGGTTATCCATGGGGAGTCTTACTTATATGAATAAGGAAATGCGGGAGTTAGTGAAGGTCATTCACCATTTGGCTAACCTTGGAGTTCGCCACTTAGACTCTGAGGATGGTGGTGTGTTCGTTCAGAAAGTGGTGCAGTCGTCTCTTGGTACTGAAATAAGGAGAAGCAGATGTTAGATCCTACCTTGTTAGCAAAATTGAGATTAGTGGTGATAGTTTACGGTACTAATGGAGGTTATTTGTTCTCGACATCGATGGTTTACGAGAAAGGACCTTGGCCTAGGCACATAAATCACGCTATATTGTTCATCTTGGTTCAAAAAACATGTATCATGACCTTAAGGTGATGTATTGGTGGAATGGTATAAAGAGGGGTGGCTGAATTTATGTCCAAGTGTATGGTATGTTATCAAGAGAAAGTTGAGCACAAGAGGCCTATAAGATTGTATCAAGAAATTGAATTACCTGAATGGAAATGGGAAATGATCAATATGGATTTCACTATCGGTCTTCCTGGGTCTTAGAATCAGTTGGATGTGATTTGGGTCATCGTGGATAGGAGACAAAGTCGGCTCATTTTCTTTAGTAAGGACTAATTTTTTGGCTGAGGATTATGCGAGGTTGTATCTTCATAAGATTATGAAGCTGCATGGGGTGCCTATCTCTATCATCTCTCATCATGGCATGCAATTTACATCTCACTTTTGGAGGTCATTTTAGAAAAGGTTTGGGACTAAGGTGAGTCTTAGTACTACTTTTCACCCGCAGTCAGAAGGGAAAGCAGAAAGGACCATTCAGACATTAAAGGATATGCTTCGTGCTTGTGTAATTGACTATGGTAGTAGTTGGGTTGAGCATTTGCCTCTTATAGAGTTTGCCTATAATAATAGCTACCATTCTAGCATTGGGATGGATCTATTCGAAGCCTTGTATGGTAGGAGATGAAGATCTCCTATTGGATGGTTTGAGGTTGGTGAGGCAGAGATTTTGTACTAGATTTGGTTCACCAAGCCATGGAAAAAGTGAAGGTGATTCGGTATATACTTAACACTGCCCAAAGTTGCCAAAAGTCCTATACGGATGTGAGGCTACGAGAGTTAGAGTTTAAGGTTGGGGATAGGGTGTTCCTAAAGGTATCTATCATGAAGAAAGTGATGTGGTTTGGTAAGAAAGGAAAGCTCAATCCCCAGTATATGGGTCATTACTTGGTTTTACAAAGGGTTGGTAAGGTTGCATATTAGTTGGAGTTTGCTTCTAGTTTGAACTCCATTCATCCGGTGTTCCATGTTTCTATGTTGAGGAAGTGAATGGGTGATCCATCTCAAATCGTGCTGGTTAGAGATATTGGTATCTCAAATTCTTTATCGTATAAGGAGGTCCCAATTGAGATCTTGGATCAGCAAGTTTGTCAATTACGGACCAAGGATGTAACTTCGAATAATGTTAATGGATAAACTACGAGGTTGAAGAAGCTACTTGGGAAGTGGAAGAGGACATAAAGTCCAAGTATTCGTCTCTATTTGCTGCTCTGAGAATTCATGCGAAAGGTAGGTGTTCTCATCATACATTTATTTTTGAACTTTGTTAAAGTAAAGATTAATTTCCTTGCATCTTTGTTTTCTAACTTAGTTAAAGGTTAAAGTCGAGGTGTTAGGGCGTAAATTGTTCTTGTACTGCCTTGTTTCGTCATTCGAGGATGAATGATCCAAGTGGGGGAAAATTGAAACACCCTAGGTTTTGATCCTTAGAGTTTCCAAAAGTTTTTTAGTCTTCTGTTAATCATACAACTCACCATACGAGTCGTATGGTAAGGATGTGGATCAGGTGACCCATCTCGTATATTAGCCAGTGGTTGGTGGGTGAGTTTCTGGTGTGGTTACGATTTGGTGGATACGGGTTGTATGGTTGGCGATGGTTCAGTTGGTTGAGCCTTCACTTAATCTGAAATTTGGTAACTTAACTTAGATCTGAGTATGAATGGCTCGCCATGAGTCGTGAGGATAGGGTACGAGTGGTATAGTCCAACTCGTATGTTAGAGAGTGTCCAACCCCTCTTAATTTTGTTATGGGTACGGGTTAAGGGTACTTGTCATATGATTGGGTAAGAGTGGGCCTCTGTGGTCGTATGTTGGACAGTGTTGGTGTCCAATATTCTATCTAGGATATGAGTGGCGGGTACCACTCGTATGATAGGGTACGATTTAGGTGATGTAGTCGTATCCTCCTACGAGAATTTTTAAAATTTAAGTTAAGGGTATTCTGGACATTTTCCCTCTTAACCCATTATGATCACATGACCTAAAACCCTATTAGGACTTTATTTACCCTATTATTCTAATCTTAAATACTCTAAAACTCTCTTAATCTCTTTCAAGCTCTTGGGTTAAGCAAAGGATGGGGTTTCCTTCAAGGTAGTCAATTAAGGCTCTTAAAGGGTGATTTCTCTCCGTCTTCTTCGTAATCTCCTCCCTCATTGTTAGCTCAATTAAAGGTATGTTTTACGGATGGTTTTCATGGCAAAATTATGATATGTTTTTGGGTTTTGAATTGTATTTTGGGGGGTTTGGTTATTAATGTTTGATTTATTTTTTCCCATGCTTTTACTTACGATTTTCATATTATAATGGTGGTTTGAAAATATGGTTGCATAGGAATAATCAATTGGTACTTGGTTTTGGTTTTTCAAACTATATGTCCTTAACAGGTTTGTTAAAATGCCTATGAGAATGCTTTTATTACATAGTTGGACTTTTATTGAAAACTTTGCATGGTATAATATGGTAGTGGAACCTAAATTGGTTAAATGGTTTTAATGGCTAAATGGCAGGGCCTTGGTTACCATGGCTTTGATTTAAAAACTTTGTGGGGTACGCGGGAATCCTCCAAGTGAATCTAATAAAGGTACCTATGGGGTACGTGGGAATCCCTTAGGTGATTGGCTAAGGACATTGCTTGCACGATATAATCGGTATGATGATACCACTTCTTATTGCCTTGGCTAATTATATATGGAATTAGTAGTATGGTTTTGTGCTAAGGGTTTTAATTGGGCAATAATGGCGGGTTGTGATAGCTAATCGTGAAGGTGTAAGTCCAATGGACGGACACTGAAAACTCATATTTTCCGACATTAGATTGGTCATGGCGACCATGTACTTGTGGGGTACACGGGAACCCCCTAAGTTATACTTGTATATATGTATCATGGTGGATGAATGGTACGCGGGAATCCCCTACCCCTATGATATCTTCGGTACGTGCAGCTACACACACTGGGGCCCGTTCAGGGGGTAACACTGGACCCATATATCCCGTGGGTGGTTCTAGGATGGTTAAGCTACACAAACCCAGATTAATGGTTTCAAATACATGCTAAACCCAATTCCTTTTCCCCGAATGGATTATATATATATGTATAGATGTGAATGCACATGGGTATTTACTTGGTTTTAAATGTTGGCATTATTTAATCCTTATCCTGAGTGCATGCTAGCATTTACCCACTAACCCATCTTCGGGCGCTCTATCCCCATATGATGTAGGAATCGTCCAACTACTCCTCCTGCTCAATGATCAGATTTGGGGACAGCTTAGAGTTGAATTGAAGTGGTAAGCTTCCATACTCCGAAAGGCTCTATTTTATGTTATGGTCTTGTCATCATACTTTGATTATTTCTTAGACTTTGGTTTTGGCATGGTCGGGGGTACGTCCCGACCGGATACTGTTTTACTCTCGGATAAAGGCTTTGTAAAACTACTATGGGTTGGTGCGGTGTCAGCATTGGTGTTAGCCTTGGTATTAGTATTGGTATTATGGTTGATGTCGATGATTGTAATTGATTTATGATTGTTCCATTTTGTTATGTTATATATATATATATATATATATTCATCCGACTTAAGGTATAAAGAGGCTATGGTTAGTTATTGGGGATGGTCTCTGATCCCGATTGGGCTTGAGGCACCCAATACGACTAGGCCCTGGTTCAGTTCGTGTCATCAGAATTCTCAAATCGACCAACTGAAGATTGATAATACCTTCCATATAATGCCTCAAATGGAGCAATCTAAATGCTTAAATGAAAGGTTATATTATATGTAAACTCCGCTAAAGCTATAACTAGTCCCATTGACCTCCAAAATCCAAAACACAAAACACAAGCACAAAGTATACCCTATGAAACCTAAATAGTCTGCTCCGACTGCCCATCAGTCCGGGGATGAATGACGGTGCTAAGTTCAACCTGGGTACTCAACTGCTCCTGAAATGTCCTCCAAAAGCTAGAATCTAAATAAGAACCTCACTATAAAATAATGGACTCAAGCACCTTGTAAAAGTGAACCACCTTACTAATATAGATACAGACCAACCTCTCTGCACTCTAAAAAGCCTGAACATAGAGGAAATGGGTAAATTTGGTCAATTACTCCATGATAACCCAAATGATATCAAACCCTTGAGAAGTGTGAGGCAAACCACTGATGAAGTCCATAGTGACCCACTCCTATTTCCACTCAAGAATAGGTAGCCTTTAAATAAATCCATCAGGTTCAAATACTTTACCTTAACCTAATGACAACATAGACATTGAGTCACAAATTGTGCTATATCTCTCTGTATACCACTCCACAGTAATGCTGCCTCAAATCCTTATACATCTTAGTTGTCCAAGGGTGAATAGAATACTTGTATCTATAAGCCTCTCAAAGAATCAACTGTGTTAAATCTCCAACCCTTGGAACACAAATACGACCATTAAACCTTAGAATACCCTACACATCCAAGGATCCCTCCAGGACTCACCTCTCAGAACCTGATATCGAATGCTACAGAGTTAACCATCCTCAAACTGACAATCCCAAATCTCCTCCAACATCGTTGATATAGCCTCAATACTATCAAGAATCCTCTTGTGGTTAGAAATATCAAGTTGAACCATCATGTTAGAATGTCCAAAGCAACGACACTCTAAAACTAAAATAAATACCTATCTATCCTTACTCATTACCCTTCGACTCAAGGCATTAGCTACCATATTTGCCATACCCAGAGAGTATAGAATAGAGATATCATAGTCCTTTAACAGCTCAACCCATCTATGTTGCCTCAAATTAAGCTCCTTATGTGTCATAACATACTAAAGACTTCGATGTTCAGAAAATATCTCACACTGAACACTTACATGTAATGCCTCCAAATCTTAAGTATGAAGACTACCGTGGCCAACTTTAAATTATGTGTGGGTAGCTGCACTCGAGCATCTTCAGTTGCCTTGATGCATATGAAATAACATGGACCTACAACATTAGAGCACACCCCAAACCAAGACTAGAAGCATCATAGTAGATCGTGAACCCCTCAACTGGAAGTGTCAGAATAGGAGTTGATATATGTAAGTCCTTGAGCTTCAGCTCGCCTCATAACTCGCAGACCACCAAAATAGAACCTCCTTCCTTTCCAATCTAGTTATAGGGGTCACAATAGTAGTAAAACTTTTGATGAACCGCCTCTAATAGCATACCAACCCAAAGAAACTATAAACCTCGATCGAAGACATCGGCGTAGCCCAATCACAAATAGCCTCAATCTTTGTTTAGTCCTCGATAATACTATTCTTGGACACACATACCCTAAGATAGCTGCATAGTCAAGCCAAACTCATGCTTTAAGAATTTGGCATAAAACCTATGATCTCTCAAAGTACAGAGCACAATTCTCAAATATTGCCTGTGATCTTTCCTACTCCTTAAATAAACCAATATTTCATTAATGAAAATGTCATGACCCAAACCAGGGCCTGTCCAAGATTGGTATCTCATGTACACCAAGGAAAGGAGACTACCCCCTTTACCTAGTCAAATAGAACACAATATATATATAGTAGCGAAGGAAATCCAAAATAGATATAAGGAAGATGAGTAAAAAAAGACAAAGTTCTAAAGATCCAAACAAATATCCAAATTCACAGTTATCCACAAAGCCTCTAATATCCAAAGAAAAACCTAAGTTGGGAAATTCCCCTTATAGTAGCCATAAGGTAATTCAAAATAGTCTAGACAAAAATAAAACCATGAAGTAACAGGCCTTCCAGAGGAAGGGGGCTCAACACTTCAAGCTGACTCACAAATAATCCAGGAATCACCTATCACTGTGCAAAGAAATATAAGTGTCTCTAACCCCTACATCTCGTGGAGATACAGCATTTGAGGATGATTAGTAGGGTGAATGCTAACATGTAACACAAGGAAGGAATAAAATAATGCCATGATCAATTGATCTAAAATCATTCAAAACCATATGTACACAATCATATACATATATATAACATGTTGGGATAGGGAACAAAGTTTATCATGAGAGTTAAAATATTAACCTGGACTATGTAGATTGACCGACATAAAAACACCCATAGGTTATATAGTTCCACCCCTATCTATAGGATGAGCCCAGTACATGTTAACCATACGAACTAGAGATATCATAGAAGGTTGGGGAATCTACGGCCCATGCCATCCATGATACATATATTTATAGTCTGTCTCAAGCATATAATCATCTAGACCAACTTTCACAATGTGATTTTCCAGTATCAGTCCCTTGAGACCTCTACTTTCACGACTTGATACATAACTCTCTCTAAGACTAATTAAAACATTTACATATTCTTATTCATTGAACCTTGATCATCCATTAAGGCATAAACTACTGGTATCGTCATACCAATACGCTTGCAAACTAGTATCATCATACCATTTCAGTTATCATCACTTAGGGAAAACCATGGCCCCAGAAGCTCCAATCATTCATCCACATGGGAGGAATCCACAACCCTTTAGGTTCAATTATTTATTAGCTTGGGGGAATCCAAGACCCCTAAGGTTCAATTTTAAACCATTATGTTTCATTAACCTGTTATATAATGCAATAGTTCCAAATGTTATTTCAATATGCATATACTCATGTTTTAAAGATAATTTTATAAGGTAGGTTGAGGTTGTCACAAATTCAATTACTAAAAGCCATATAGTTGGGGAAATCCATGACCTCCGTAAGTTTATCCAATAAATTTTGGGGAACCCATAACTACCATTCCAATTCCCATACCCATGCACCCAAGTAGTTTAAAAACGATCAATTTAAGGCATGAATGACCAATAGAAATCATGGGAAAAATAATTCAACCAATAGCATCCAAAAGTCCTCAACCTAATTTTAAAACCAATAATTAATCACTTTTTAAAAAAAACCAATAGCATCTCGAGGTTGACTGTTCACATGTAGCAGGTTAAGGATGAGAAGAGAAAGCAGACAGAGTTTGGGGATAAGTAAGGAAAGAGGAGCAGGTTTTATAATTTGAGAGGTACTCGGTCTTAGGGTGGTAGGGATGGTAGAAAGTGGCAGAAAAAGAAGTGGGGGAGTTTGGGCTCCTTTTCTTCTAGTGCTGCTTATCAATTAGGATATAATCATTATCAAGGTAGTGATGATTCTAGAGCACATATTTCCTAATCTCAAGAGAGTGGAGGTCAGTTAATTTCTTCATTTCCTCCTTGTTGATTCTATGATTTTCCTCATCTAAATTATTGCTAGAAAGAAAGGTATAAGTTCTTTAAGTATGGCTAGGTAGACCATTAGCTCAGGGTTTTTTCAGTTAATAAGGTTGCTAAGGAGGCAAATAAAATTCTTGTGGATTCATCTTTTGCTCCTGCACCTGGTAGGGTGGCATCTGCTTTTGTTACTGCTCCTGGTTCTAGTATTGGTCAGAATAGGTTGTATACTTTAGCATCCCAGCAAGAATCCAAGGCATCACCTGATGTCATTACTGGTATGTTATAGCTTTTCTCTCATGACTTATATTGTTTGCTTGATCTGGGGTCCACTCTTTCTTATGTGACTCCATATGTGGTGTCTTTTGGTTTCAATCTAGAAATTGTCTTAAATCCTTTTCTGTTTCTACCCTAGTAGGTGACTCGGTTATTTCTAAGAGAGTCTATAAGGGGTGTGTGGTAGTTATTGGTGGCAAGCAGACCTTGGTGGATCTGTTTGAGTTAGATATTATAGATTTTGATGTAATTCTAGGTATGGATTAGTTGCATTCTTTTTATGCTTCTGTGCCTTGTCAGACCCATAGAGTCATCTTTAAATTTCCTGGTGAACCGGTTATAAAATGGAAAGGTAGTTCCTTAGCACCTACGAGGAGGTTTATTTCTTATATTAGAACTCAAAGGTTAATCTCTAAGGGTTGTCTTTATTACTTGGTTTGGGTTAAAGATTCTTACTCGGAAGGTCCTTCTTTGTCTTTGACCCCTGTGGTTAATCAATTTTCAGAGGTCTTTTTGGATGATCTTCTTGGAAACACTTATCTAATTTCTATTTCTCCATATAGAATGGCTCTGGCTGAGTTGAGGAAACTCAAAGAGCAACTTAAGGATCTTATGGATAAGGGGTTTATTTGTCCTAGTGTTTTTCCATAAGGCGCACCGGTATTGTTTATGCACAAGAAGAATGGTTCCCTTCAGATGTATATTAACTATCGGCAGTTGAACAAAATGACGATCAAGAACAAATATCCTCATCCTCGAATAGATGATTTGTTTGACCAGGTACAGGGTCTCAAGTTCTTCTCTAAGATAGATCTTCAATTTGAGTACCATCATCTTAAGATTAGGGAGGTGGATATCCCTAAGATGGCTTTTCGTACTGTATATAGGCATTTTGAGTTCTTGGTGATGTCACTTGGACTGACTAATGCCCTGACGGTATTTATAGATTTAATAAATAGGGTATTCAGGTAGTATTTAAATCTTTTCATCTTTGTATTTATTGATGACATTCTGGTTAATTTGAAGAGTGAGTTGGATCATGCTAATCACCTTTGTGTGGTGTTGCAAACCTTAAAGGAACAATAGTTGTATGCCAAGTTCTCTAAGTATGAGTTCTGGTTGAATGTTATAACTTTCTTGGGTCATGTTATTTGTAGTAAAGGGATTATGGTGGATCTACAGAAGGTTGCTATGGTGAAAAGGTGGCCTAGGCCCATGACTCCATCTGACATTCAAAGCTTCTTAGGTTTAGATGAGTATTATAGGTGGTTTATGGAAGGCTTTTCTTCGATAGGTGCTCTTTTGACTAAGTTGACTCAAAAGAAGGTTAAGTTTTCTTGGTCGAATGCTTATGAAAGGAGTTTTGAGAATTTGAAGGATAAGTTAACTTCGGCTTCAATCCTAACCTTATCAGAAAGCAATGAGCGATTTGTGGTTTATTGTGATGCATCTCGGGTAGACCTTTATTGTGTTTTGATGCAACATAGGAAGGTGATTATCTATGCTTCCAAGCAGTTAAAGGTATATGCAAGGAATTATCCTAATCATGATTTGGAGTTATTGGCGGTTTTATTTGCTTTAAAAATATGGTAGAATTATTTGTATAGTGTTCACATGGATATCTTTTTTGATCACTAGAGTCTTTAGTATATATTCACTCAGAAAAAGGTTAATCTTAGGTAGAAAAGGTAGCTTGAGCTTCTCGAGTATTATTATATAAGTCTTACTACCACCCATGTAAGGCTAATGTGGTTGTTGATGCTCTTAGCAGGTTATCCATGGAGAGTTTGGCTCACGTAGAGAAAGGCAAGAGAGAATTCATAAAGGATATTCATCGCTTGTCTAATCTTGGATTTCATCTCCTAGACTCTAAGGATAGTGGTTTGATAGTGCAAGAAGTGGTTTGGTCATTTCTTGGTGTAGAGATTAAAGAGAATCAAGTGTTAGATCCTATCTTGATAAAAATCAAGAGTGATGTTGGTGGGAAAAAGGTAGTAGTATTTGAGATCAGTGGTGATGGTACTTTATGGTACCAAGAGAGGTTGTATGTTCCTGTTATTAATGGGTTACGGCAAAGGGTTTCGGCTAAGGTGCATGAGTCATGCTATGTTGTTCATCCTAGCTCAAATAAGATGTATCATTATCTCAGGAAGATCTACTGGTGGAATGGCATTAAGAGAGATGTGGTTGATTTCGTGGCCAAGTGTATAGTGTGTCAATAGGTTAAGGTTAGCACATGAGGCTAGAAGGGTTATATCAAAAAATTAATTTGACCAAATAGAAGTGGGAAGTGATCAATATGGACTTCGTTATCGGCCTTCCTTGGTCTTGAAATTAGTATGATTGGATTTGGGTCATCGTGGATAGGATGACCATGTCTTCACATTTTTTGCCAGTAAGGACTACTTTTTCGAAGGAGAATTATGTGTGGTTATATCTTTAAGAGATTGTGAAGCTGCATGGGTTACCTATTTTGATTATCTCTAATCGTGGTACGCAGTTTACTTCTCATTTTTGGCGGTCTTTTTCGAAGGGGTTGAGGACTAAGGTTGGTATGAGTACTGCTTTTCATACTCAGTTGGATGGGCAAGCAAAGAGCACTATTCATACATTGGAAGATATGCTTCGGGCCTGTGTGATTGACTATGGTGGCAATTGGTTTGAGCATCTACCTTAGGTGGAGTTTTCTTACAACAATAGCTATCATTCGAGTATTGGTATAGCTCTTTTTAAGGCATTTTATGGTAGGAGGTATGGATCTCCTATCGGGTGTTTTGAGCTTGGAGAAGCAGACATGTTTGGTCCAAATTTGGTTTATCAGGCGATGGAGAAGGTCAAGGTGATTTGGGAAAGGCTTAAAGCAACCCAAAGTTGCCAAAAGTCTTATGCAAATGTTAGGCATAGAGACTTGGAGTTTGAGGTTGGGGATAGGATGTTCCTCAAGGTGTCTCCCATGAAGGGAGTAATGTGGTTTGGCAAAAAGGGAAAATACGGTCCTCATTTTATTGGTCCTTATGTAATTTTTTAGAGAGTTGGAGTTGCCATCTAGCTTCAGTTTGGTTTATTCGGTCTTTCATGTTTCTATGTTGAGGAAGTGTCTTGGTGATCCTTCTTCAATTGTTCCTTTAGAAGGATTAGGTATTTTTGATTGTTTGTCTTTGAAGAGGTCCTAGTTGAGGTGTTAGATAGGCAAGTTCCTCGGTTGCGGACCAAGGATGTGCTTCGATTAAGGTTGTATGGCAGAGCTATAAGGTGGAAGAAGATACTTAGGAAGAAGAAGAGGAAAGGAAGTATAAGTATCTGCATTTGTTTCCTCCTTCTGGGATTCGTGTGGAAGGTATGTGTCTTGAACATATCTTTATTTTCTTAGTTTGTTAAAGAAAATATTAATATCTTTGCATCTTTAGTTTCAAACTTTGTTAAAGGGATGTTTGATAATGCAAATGACTCTGTGTGTGGTTATCCCTACCTTGTCCGTCATTTAGGGAAGAATGTTCCTAGTGATGGAGACTGAAATATCCTGGGTTTTGATCCAGAGAAAATTTCCTGGAAATTCATTCTCCAGACCCAATACGACTCATGGGTACGAGCCCTATACTGGGGTACGAGTCGTATGTTGGGGTATGAGTGGTATGGTCCTGTTTTGTGTTGACCATTGTTAATTGGTGGGATGGTTTTAGTCACTAGAATGGGTATAACTTAGAGGTGTGAGTCGAAAGGTTTGGTACGAGTCGTAGAAGGAAATCATATGGTGGGCAGTGTTTAATCCTCTTGACATTTTATTCTTTCATGAATATAGGTTATGGGTATGGATCATATGTTGTAGTTACGACTTGGTTGGATGAGTCGTATACTGGACAGTGTTTGATCCAAAGGTTGTGGCTTAGATACGAGTGGTGGATACCGATCGTATAGGAAGGTACGACTTTTATTTGTCAGTCGTATCCCTGTGATGGGTTTTTAAGAGATTTATGTGAGGGTATTCTGGACATTTCCCTACTTACCCTAATTAGGACCCACGACTTCTAATACACTTAAGAGGTTATTTACCCTAATATTCTATTCATTAACACTTAGAAACTATTCCGAATCATCTCATAATTCTCTCAAGAGCTTTTGGGGCAAGAAGGCTAGGGTTTCATCTTACGGATTGCTTTGGGGCTTGTCTTGGTGATTTCTTTCCATCAATTCTTTGGTATAAGGCATGATTCTCTTCCCTCATTGTAATAGGCATGGTTTATATGATTGATTTCATCGTTTTACTATTTCATGATTATGGTTTTCAACTATATTGGGGGTTTTGGATATTGAATGCTTGGTTATGGTTTCCTATGGTTTTAATTATGCTTTTATATGCATTAATGGTGGTTTTGGACAATTGGATTACTTGGTAATGGTTTACTGGTTTTTGGAATTGGTTTTGGTTATATTATGCCCCCAAGGTGTTTAATAAAATTCTTATAAAGATATGTTTAGTGCATTAACTTCTTTTAATGGAACTCTTGCATGTTTTAAACTGGACAAAGGATTTATGAATGTATTAAATGGTTTGAAAAGGCTAAAGACTAAATGGTTATGCTTGTGTAGAGCATGGAAGTCTCCCAAGTGATTTAATATGGTATAAGGAAGGGCACCTAAGGTCCCCTTAACCTAAATAGTTTAGCTATGGTTATTGCTTGCAAGTAATTAGTATGACGATACCAATAATATTTTCCTTGGTTAATAAATGGTAAATGGATTGTTTGGACATAGTTTTAATTGGTCCTTAATGGCGGGATGTGTAGCTAAGCCGTGGAAGGTGGCGGTCTCGGGGGGAGCAAAATTTAAAACTCATATTAACCGATATGAGGGGTCTTGATGACCATGTGCATGTGTCATATTTTATATTGGGGTATGTACTAGTCATCCATGGGATATTCCCTCATCATGAAGCTACACGCACTGAGGCCCTTTCAGTAAGGGGAGCTGAACCCATATGGACCATGGGTGGTTAGGACGGCAAAGCTACACAGCCCAGGTTAAGGATTTAAGTGTATGCTAAACCCGGTCCCTTTCCCGGCACTTATATATGTATGGTTCTATGCATTATGGATAGTCTTACTTGTTTTTATGACTAGCATTATTTTATCCTTATCCTGAGATTCATGTTAGCAATCACTCGTTAACCCCGTCTACTGGTGGTTGTATACCCACGCAATACAAGAACCGGCTATTTTACTCCTCATGTTTAGCATGTGGACTTGGTATCAGTGTCTGGACTGAAGTGGTGAGCTTCCATCCTTTCGAAAGGCATCATTTCATGTTATGGATTTCTTTAGAAATTTTTCCTTTATTTTGGATATTGGTTTTGGTCATGGTTGGGGGCATGTCCCAACCGTATTTGTTTACTCTTTTGGATAGAGGCTTTGTGGTACTTCTGGGGGTTGGTATGGGCGAGATTAGTATAAGGTTTGGTTTGGTATGGTTGGGAGGTTGATGCAATACAGTTGGACTCGGTTGGGTTGGTCACAGTTGTGACTATATCCCAGAGTCTTAATGAGAACAATAATGCTATCTTGTTATATGTTCAAAATTTATCCCATCTAAGGCTGCACATAGGTGGTTGGGTTGGGTAACAGGGGACGGTCCCTAGTCTTGGTTGGACTTGGGATGCCCATTACGACAAGGCCAGGGGTCGAATCGTGTTAGGCTCCCACTATAGCTGCCCTAATAGCAGGTCTCTTATTGCAACCCAATTGGGCCTTGCAATTCTCTTCTATAGAATAAACATGCTCTGCAATATTAAAAAAATGTTTTCCCAAAGCCACCACACTCAGATTAACCGTACGAAACGGTAGTCTCAAAACTATAACAGAGCATAAAATTTGCTCATACTCTGTAGGCAGGATCATAATGGCATGTTTGGCTAACTCGTGAAATCTCGCCTCATACTCAACCACCATCATAGAACCCTGCCTCAATAGAGAAAACTCATCTCTCAGGTCTCGCACATGCTACGAGGCATAGACTTCCCCAGAAAAACCTTAAAGAACTGAGTCCAATTCACAGAAGGAGATCCAATTGGACTAGAATCAGGATAACCTCTCCACCACTGCCTCGTTGTTGGATCTAGTTGATATGCAAAAAACCCACACCGCATGACTCAAACAACCCTAAATTACGTAACCTTTCCTCATAGCTAGGAAGAAACTAATAAGCATCCTCACTTAGGGTCTCGGCAAACCGGGTGGGGTTAACTCAAAAATCAGCCCAGCATCTTCTACTCTTCTACAAACATAACTAGTTAGTTACTGTCAGCTGTGGGACTATTGATACTAGCAAAACCTCTACTCTGGGAACCGCAGCTGTAGGTTGCGCTTCTGAATTAATTTCATTGTATGCTACTGGTTGAGCTCCATCAGTAGGCGGACCTCTACCTAAACCCAATAACTAAACCAACGCATCATGGAGGATCAAAGATGATATAAATTCAGGTGGGGTCTAGGCTTCCCCTCGCCTATCGGTTGTTGTGGTAATGGGATCTCTAGGGCTATATTTGGCTCAAGAGAAATAATAGAATCTGGGGATTGCTCCTTATCCTAACCTTGAGCTGAGGCTGTAGCTCGGGCTTGCCCTCAGCCTCGGGACCGTCCTCTGACTCTAATTAGAGCTCTAGCAATTGGTTCAAGTTCTTGATCCCTGTCATACCCTGCATCCTAACCATATACGACAGAGTGAAACAACAAAAAGTTAGAAACCAATGCAGACACAATGCACAAAAGTGTACCAAAAAGATTATATTTTCCAAAAAAATTTTCCAACCTCCCAAAGATAAGATACAGACATCTCTGTATCGGTCTGTGGGACCCTACTAAGCATTTGCTCATGTACCAATAATATTGGTGAAACCTAGGTTGTCGTACCAAGTTGTCACGGCCTAATTTTTCAGGTCATGGTGGCACCAACTTAATCCCACTAGTAGGTAAGCCAAGCCATAGATTAAAACAACATGTAATGAGCAAACAAATGGGAAGTAAGGAAAAATAGGAAAGAAATCAATAATAATAGTAATAGAAGCAGAAGAAGAGGGGAGGATAAAAATAAATAAATAAAATCCATTATAAGACCTGTCAGTACTAGACCCACTACAACCAAAAATAAGAGTACTAAATAGTATCCAAAATATACATATATGCAGTAGTCTCAAGATACAAAAGACTATAATAGAAACAAATTAAGGAGGATAAGCCTCGAGCTCTAGAAAGCTCACCCCATCTCCGGATCAACAGCTGAGTTTGAGAATAGCGTCAGTGCCAATAGCTCATACTCAGATTTATATTAGAGAAAAGATGCAGAAATGCAGTATAAATACCAAAACAATTGATACTCAGTAGACATCATTGGGAATTTGACATCCTTGTCTGGATAAGAGCTAATAGACTGTGGCACAACATATAACAATGGTTGCAATGGTGGCCTAATGGATTATGCTTTTCAATTCATTGTATCTAATGGTGGTCTTCACAAAGAGGATGACTATCCTTACCTCATGGAAGAAGACACTTGTGATGAAAAAAGAGTAATACTTATGTTTGAGCTCAAGTATAGTAAAAGCATAAATATAATATGAGTGTGTAAGATAAGTTAACAATACAAAAAGGTAGAAATATATATATTTATTGAACCAGAAAAGTGTGATAATGGAAGTGAATAACTCAGAAAATAAGAGAAATGCATTAACTATAACCTAACTAGTACCCCATAAGCCTAAAAGGCACACACAAGAAAGCAATTAACCCTACCAAGCCCCATAAGTCAGCGGGTGCAGACAATAGAAATCTAATTTAGAAAACATAAATATCTAGTAATTGAACCAATCCAAAGTAAACTTCTGATCCCTAAATCCATGATGAAATATCCAGGTATGTATGGGGCTTGAACCAAAACTAATAGATAATAATGAGAGGCCAGACATCAAATTTGAATTAGAAATAGTGGACAATAAGAAGAGGACACATAAATCATGTGCAACAAACTCAACACCACTGCCAAACTTCTAATAACATCCATAAACAACACCATAACATACCAATCACGATCATAAGCAAATGTCAGCTTGAACTGAAACTCAAAGTAACTATATTGTATCCAAAATCAAGTGATCTCATAAGTAGACAACCTCAACCATAAATTGATATCAAACTGCTACCAAAGCTCTTAAATAAAAACTAAACTATAGTTGTAACCAATGTCTGTATCATGCCAGAACTCATAATAATGATAGCAATAAAGAATATGTCATACCCAAACTAAAATGGAAATATGTTTACATAAATATAGACACAACCAGCTAATAGGATGAAACTCAAGGATTTGTAACCAATATTCAAACCATAAAGTCAATAAAAATCTCTAGCGGATAAGTCCTCTAAGGCTAGGCGAGTCTCGAATACTAGGTCAAGGAGGTGAGATCTAGGATCAGTTGCTACTCTAGATGATAATAAAGAGCAAAAATAGGGCAAAAGTTAAGTCTAAGTCAAACCCGACCCAAAGCAGCAGCCGAAATTAGTATCCACGAGTCTAACTAATCCTAAAGGAATTTAATGCCAAGTATACTAGCTAAAAAGGGTAGCTGGTCCCGATAACCAAACTTAGGTCAGAAACTAGTTGAGTCTAGTCTAAGTCTTCTCATTCCCATCTCAAGTACTAATATCACTAAATCCTAGCCCTAAAGGATGATACTACACTAGACCAGGGGAGAACGGGGCTAAAATCTACCAAAACAAGGCCATAACCGGTTAAATAAGGCATAAAAATACTAAAATAAGGTCAAGCTAAAACTACCTACCTAAACTAGTAGAGTAGTACAAAATAACCAAAACTAAGATCAATCTAAAAGTAGGGCAAACCTATCCTACTCGGACGCCGTCGAACGCTTGCAGAATCCACTAAACCAAAGCACTTTTATTTTGAGTGGCTTCTAAGAGCTTTCACACTATCAAACAATGATATATCCATCAAGATAAGAAAAATAATACCCCTATTACGTATCAACACTCCGGATCAGAAATTAGACTAAAAATCCCACATGGAGCCCGCTTGTATAATCGCAAAATTAAAATCGTCACAATATTTCAAGCAGCTTAAGGATTAAAAGCCACAACAAATTTGGCAAAATCCAAGCTTAATGATAGAAAAACTATTCCTAATAATAAATACACAAGATTCCAATAACCAAATTAAGCAGAGATTGATCGAAATTCTCATAAGATATAGATGCTACACGCTTAACACCATAATTTTGAGATTATAAACATCCTCATACGCTCAAAACCTCTCTAATTCCAAGCTAGAAATATCTAAAAGTGGTGAATTTTAAATGGAGTTAAAGCTGGAAAATGAATATATATATATATATATATATATAAGGTGCCAACAATGGTCTCTTTAGAAGTCACAACTAAAGCAGCCAGGCCTAGGATGGCCAAGCTCCATTAAAGTAGTCCAGGGCCACTAAAGTAAATCCCAGATGCTAAAGCGATCTCCTAGCCACTTAAGTGGCTGTACTAGAAAACTAGGCACCAACCAAGTTCAACTATTCCCAACGGACTCCGTTCGGGTGTTCGAGATTGATTTCAAATTCTATACTTGCAAACAAACTATGCTACCCTATTAAAATTGATGTTCTAGACTCAATGAAATCATCAAAATTTTCATGCATCTTGATGAAAAGTTGGTCCCACATCCTAAATAACCATTTTTATCAAATTCCACCCCAAACCTCAAAAAAAATCTAGAAGCCTTGAGACCCAAATCAAGAGTACTCTAGCCTAAAATTGATGTTTTAAAGTTGTTTATAGTGTCAAAAATGGTATCCAAGGTTGTTTAACTATGGTTTTATCTTGATACCCATTTCTCAACTTCAGAAGGTCCTAAATAGGAAAATAGCTCTAAAACTAAATAAACTTCCCAATAACCAAACTGTTAGTCCTAGTAAGTCATAAATGACTTAGATTAATTATAGAAAAGTTCTAATCTTATAAAAAGTATGAAAAAAAAAAAGAAAATGATCTAGAGGGTTATTACATTCATTTTCCTTTCTTTTGAAAAAAAATTATAAAGCCTAGCAAAATGCTTAAGCTCATGACATTCATTCTTTAAATGGCCTTTCATGTCACATCGATGAAAATTTTCTCTTGAAGGATTGCGTTGAAAACCTATTTAGTTCTCTCTTTTATTATTATCATCACCACGAAGATTATTATGTCATACCATGTCATTGTCATGCCCACGCATATTATTCTGATCCCGATTTTGCCTTCTTTTAGATTGGTCATGTGCTTTTACCTCATTTTACTATGGTAATGGAGCAGATTCAGTAGGATGGGCTTTATGATTTTCATCAAAAGGACATTATATCGCTCAGCCACCAGAAGAGATGAGATCAATTCAGGATACTGTTTAAAACCTTTTTCATGGTATTGCTATTAAAATAATACATTTGATGCATAAAAAGTTGTGTCTTTTCCATTATGTCCTCATCATTTATAGTTTTTACCCATAATTTCATTTAGGAAATAATTCTGAGTAAAATATAATTATATTCAACTACAATTTTAAAATGTTGAAATCATAAGTGCATCCACTCATAACGAGCTCTTGGCAATACTATGGCCTTTAGGTGTTCATGTCTTTCCTTTAAATCAATCCTTAATTCAAATAGATCTTTCTTTATCAGGTATTCAACTTTCAATTCTTCATACAAATAATGATGAAGGAAAATCATAGCCTTGACTTTATCCTGACTCAACGGTTCATTAGCCGAAGTAATAGTAGCATCAAGACCATTAGTGGCCAGGTAAATTTCAGCATCGGGAACCTATGACAAATAATTTTTTGAAATAGAGATATTGAGTGACACAAACTCAAGTTTTGACAAATTCGACTTGATGAAAACTATAATAGAAAATAATTGAATTAATCTCATGATGTTGGTTTCTTTATAATAAATAATAAACTAATGTTCTAAATGACAATATAATATGAGTAGAAATAAACCATATGCAAGAACATAAAAGCTTAGAAAAATATGTTGACTCATGAAATTGTGAGACTATAAATTAAAGATATTTCTAACTGTTTTAGAATATTCTTTAGTTAGTTTTAATAGATATTAACGCCACAGTTTCTAAGAACTTTAAGTCCTATTTAATAAAACATTCATCTTCTTTATGAAAACCAAATAATAATCATTAATGTATGACAGAACATAATTAAAATATTCCAACTAGCCTACTATCATATTGAATAGTATTTAATTTAGAATTATATATGAGTTATAGGACATATAATAACATAATAATTTAAACATGATGATTATCATACAACTTCAAATATTATAATAATATCTAAAACTACTCATGTATGCAGTAATTAAATTGTCGATCAAAGACTTACAAAAGTCCTACTAAAGATATTACAAATGTAGGAATATATACCTGAATCTGAAAGAAAATTGACTACTTTTCACTAAAAAGATAATTCTGATTTAAATGGGTCTCAAATGGTTAGAGACTCGTGCTGATAACATGTTTCATGAGCAATATATGAAATAATATAAAGAAAAATGGAGACAAGAGATATTGGAGAGATTTTTTCTTATTTTTTATTATAGTGTATCTTCCATTGTAGAATAGTATGGTATTTATGGGATACAATTTGTCTTCTCAAGTTACAAGAATTGAAGACTACATTTAATTGGTACATGAATTGCCTAGTATTGATACATGTATAGCCAAATGAAGTAATAGATAAGCAACATAAATTTAATAATAAATGTTATTATCTTAATATTATGCCAAATGAAAATGGAAATATACCTTATTCATTACATAACAATCTCCTAAAAGAAAACGGTTTTCTCTTACATTCCTCAATGATAAATATTTATTTGATTCCTCAAATATATTTTTTTCTTCTTCACTGTTCATTTAATAACAATACCACATTCTTATATTTAGATTCAAAGAGCATAAAGCTCTTACAACAAGTTCTTTCAAGTTTTTTATTTTTTAATATTTAGCTTCTAAATTTTTCCTTACTATGTAAATTATGTTGTTTAATTTAAGTTTAAGAGATTGATCCATTACATGAAAATAAACTGTAAGATTTTTTTTTCAACAATTTATGAGATTTTTTAAAAACATCAAGGCAAAAACAATTGACGTGGTGCTTTTGCAGACAATTGAATGGAACTTTAGTTGGAATTAAGACAATATTGTTATAAATATATTACCATATATAGTGAATGTCTACTTTACCATATATAGTGGATGTCTACTTTACCATATATAGTGAATGTCAATTTATGAAAAAAGTTAAAAACCTCATGGTTAGTTTTCCCTATAAATAAAGAGTTTTCCTTCATTGTAATTGACCCCTCAAGAATCCCCATGAGAAATAAAGAAATTTCCTCTCTTGTCTCTCTATTTTTCTTATATTTACTTTATATTTCATAACACGTTATCAGCACGAGACTCTACCAAACAAGGTGAAATTATATATCATTGGTAATAACTTTGATTCAATATTAGCGAAATTTTGTAAAAGATTACGAGGATCTGAATTTTACATTTATTGAAGCATGCCGACGTAGAAAATATTTATCAAGTGACATAAAAGGATGCATCTTGGTAAGCATAAAAATCTATTTAATTTGTAGTCCAGACACTTGAAAATGTCACACATGACATGCTGAATATTGTCACTTGACAAAATTTATATGAAAACTTTTTAAAGATCCAAAATGTTTGAAGCATATAAAAGTTTCTGGGAAACTTATTTATAATCCTTATATGAAAATTATTGGAACTCTTGGAGAGTTTTCTGATTATTTGCTAAAATGAGAAATATATTAATTTGGATTGGTTATGAAGTACCATATCATAGTGCAGTTGGTGTACTCATCTACCTTGCAAATACTATAAGGTTTGATATAACCTTTTTAAGTTAATTTGTTAGCAAGGTATAGTTTTACTCCTACTAAGAGGTATCGAAATAGGATCAACATGATCTTATTTTATTCTAAAGATTCCAGTTCTGATCTTGTTGATTATGTTGATGCTGGGTATTTATTTAACCCGCATAAATCTCTATCTCAAACTTGCAATGTGTTCACATGTGAGGATACTGTCATGTCTTGAAGATATACAAAGCAGTCTATCTAGCCACTTCATTAAACCATGCTGAGATAATAGCTATTCATGAAGCTAGCCTAGAATGTGTATGGTTGAGTTCCATGATACAGCTCATTCGATAAAAATAAGGTTTGAAATGTGATAAAGTACCCATATTTTTTATGAAGATAATGCAGCATGCATAGAATAACTTAATGGAGGATTTATAAAAAGAGATATAATGTAGCATATTTGATTAAAGTTTTTACATACATGATCTCTAAAAGAATCGTGATATTAACGTGCAATAATTCATTCACAATGTGGCTAATTTATTCACCAAGTCTCCTTCAATTGCAACTTTCAAAAAGATGGTGTACAAGATTGGAATGCAAAATCTCAAGGATGTTCTCGTTAAGGAGAGTTAATACACGGTGTATTCTTTTTCCCTTATGAGTTTTTCCCACTGATTTTTCCTTGTATGATTTTTAATGAGGCAGCCTATATGCGTATTGTTACAGATGTGTACTCTTTTTCCTTTACTAGATTTTTTTCCCACTGGTTTTTTCTAGTAAGGTTTTAACGAGGCACATTATATATCAATTAGACATTCAAGGAGAAGTATTATAAATATATTACCATATATAATGAATGTCTATTTTACCATAATAGTGGATGTCTACTCTACCATATATAGTGAATGTCTATTTATGAAAAAGTTAGAAACCCCATGATTAGTTTTTCCCTATAAATAAAGGGTTTTCCTTCATTATAATTGACTCCTCAAGAATCCCAATGAGAAATAAATAAGTCTCCTCTCTTCTCTCTCTATTCTTCTTATATTTACTTTATATTTCATAACAAATATAAATAAGGTATGCGACATGTCTTTGTAACATCATTTTTTCCTTTATTATAATTTTTTGTAATTCTTTTTTTATTAGTAATTCATTATTAATCTGATTGTGTAATCTGTAGTACTAGAACGTTCCTTCGAGGATATTTGATTGTATTATAGTTAATAAGATACCACATGATTACTTTTAAAACTTAAATTACTCTTTCATTATAATCATCTCATGTAAGATTTTTTGATTGAACTCCACGAAATATATTCATCAAAATATTTTAATTAGTCAGTACTTATATGTGTATCATACAAAGGCAGAACCTCTTTAATTTTGGATTATACTTTGTTCATCAATGAAAAAACTTATTTTGAATTAATTTTCTTACTTTAGACATAATGTGTTAGATACATATAGATTAGATTCATTTCTAAGAATGATGGTATATTTTCATGGTTAGCCAATTCTCTGCTATAAATTTCTTATGCTGATAAAACATTTTCTCTTTTTGGTAATTTTTTAGGTTTGGCATCTCTCTCTCTAACGTCTCTCTCTTTAATTTCTCTTCTCGAAGACCAATGACTAGCAGTTAAGTCTGACGCCGATGATCTCTCTCAAGCAGCAGGTAAGGTACTCTTCTCCATACTCTTTACTTAGATATATTCAATCCCTTTCTCTCAACTCACTCTTTCTCTCTCTCCACCTAGTCAACACTGTCTCTACTCCTACTCTATATTTTCTGGTAAGATGCAAACCAGTTCCACTACTAGAATCCACGGACCAGCAATGACTAAGAAGCAGTAGTTTGCATCAAGATTTGATGAGCGAATAGGTAAACCAAATCCATCTTTTCAAAGGCCTTCCAATAAAGCTCTAGCAATAATATTTTGGCACCAAGTTTTGTCGGCGGCTCACAAGGTACATGTTTTAGAGAAGAACATTTTTTGGGAATCAAGTTCATACATAGTATTAGCAGTAGGTAAAGAAAATGACAATAAAATTTTGGCGACCAATTTCTCCACCAACTTGTCAAAATTCGACGAACTGATCAAGAAAACTTCCCCACTTCATCTTCTCACAGGATCTAGTGCACTCATAGCATCAGATTTTCCTTGTACATTTTTCTCATTGTTACCATTGTGTCTTTTTAGCCTTACCTATTTGTTCTTTAGTCCTTACCTATTTGCTGAAATACCCTGGGTTCTGATCCTTCAAAATTTCCTACGTTTTAAACTATGTGGACAACATATAATTTAGGCTAACTTGTTGTATTATGTGGGTACAGTTTAGGAGTCTTAGTCGTATGTTACTCAGTGTGGTTTTGGTTGGTTATTGTCCAAAATACAAATGGATACCATATAAGTCATGATCTTGGTAAGCTACCTAGGGTACATTCTAAGGTACTAGTCATATGTGATGGTTATGAGTTAGCCCTTGTGATCATATGTTGGACAGTGTTGGAGTCCAAGTTGCTGCCTAGGGTACGAGTAGTAGGTACCACTCATAGATTATGGGTACGATTTGGGTGGTGTGGTTGTACCCTTCTCTGTAAAATTTTTAGCTTTTAAGCTGAGGACATTTTAGATATTTTCCACCCCAAACCCTTAAGACCCACATACTATAACATTAATTGGTCCCTCATTCTTCACTTGGAAAGATCAAAAACACTTTAAAACACTCTTAATCTCTCTCAAGGCTCTTGGTTTAAGAAAGGCTAGGATTTTCTTCAAAGCAATCAATTAAGGCTCTAAGGGGTGGTTTCTCTCCGTACTCTTTGGTATCTTTAGCATGTTACTCCTTCCTCATTGTTAGTTTGACTAAAATCATATTTTAATGAATGGTTTTCATGATTTAATTATGGGTATTATTTGGTTTTGAAATATATGTTGGGGGTTTTGGTCGTAAATGGTTGGATATTGTTTTCCCATGCTTTACTTATGGTTTTTCATATTATAATTGTGGTTTGAACATGTGGTTTCATGGGAATGGTCAATTGGTTCTTGGTTTTGTTTTTGGAAACTATATGCCCTCAATATGTTTGTTAAAATGCCTATAGGAATGGTTTTGTCACGTAGTTTGACTTTTATTAAAACTATTGCATTGCATAATATGGCTATGGAACCTAAATTAGTTTAAATGGTTAAAATGATTTGGTAAGGCCATGGTTTTGGATTAATGGGTAATTATGTGGGGTACATGGGAATCTCCTAAGTGTTAGATAAGAACATTGCTTGCAACCTATAGATGGTATGACGATACCATTTCATAAAGACTTGGTTAATAACTTCTAGAATTGGTGGCTGGTTATGTGCTAGTGGTTTAAAATTGGCAATAATAGCGGGTTGTGAAACCTAATCGTGAAGGTGTAAGTCCAATGGACAGACACTAAAAACTCATTTTTGCCGACATGAGGGTTGATCATGATGGCAATATACTTGTGGGGTACACGGGAATCCCCTAAGTTATACTTGTATATATGTATCATGGAGGGCGAAGGGTACACAGGAATCCCAGACCCCTATGATATCTCCGGTTTATACAGCTACACGCATTGGGGCCCATGAGTGGTTTTAGGATGGTTAATATACACAGCCCAAGTTAAAGTTTTAAATGCATGCTAAACCTAGTTCCCTTTCTCGACATGGATTATATATATTATGTATAGATATGATTGAATATGGTTATCTACTTGGTTTTTAATATTGGCATTATTTTATCCTTACTCCTAAGTACATGCTAGCGTTCACTCACTAACCCATCTTTGGGCATTGTATCCCCACATGATGTAGGAACTGGTCATACTACTACTCCTGCTCAGTGATTGGATTTAGTGACAGCTTTGTGTCGAATTAAAGTGGTGAGCTTCCATGCTCTGAAAGGCTCTATTTCATGTAATGAACTTCCCTACATGCTTTTGTTATTAATTAAACTTTGTTTTTTGGCTATGGTCTGGGGCATGTCCCGACCTGATGTTGTTTTATTTTTTAATATAGGCTTTGTGAGACTACTCTGGGTTGGCATAGGTAATGTCGGCATTGGTGTTAGCCTTGGCATTGGTATTGGTATTGGAGATGACACTATTTAACTATATTTGATTTATGATTATTCCATCTTGTTATCCTATATATTCAAAAATCATCCAATATCGGGTGTAGGGTGGTTATAGTTGGGCATTAAGGGTGATCTCCAGTATGGGTTAGGCTTAAGGCACCCGACATGACTAGGCCCTATTCGAGTCATGGAAGATTGGTATCAGAAGCCTATGTTCATGGTCAATTGAGAGTCCATAAAGTCGTGTCAAGTAAATTCTCTTTTAAGGGTGTATAGCGCATCACACTCATAAGGGAGAGGCTATAAGGTATTTAGGAATATTTCTCTTTCTTATGTTCTGTTATCAAGCTATAAAGTGTAAGTCCTAAACTCTTCTCTAATTCTCACTTTTTCACTTTTCAAATCATACCTCGACTATCTGAAGTTCACGAAAATTTCTCTTTCCCAATTGGGGACAATGTTGATGGGACACGCGCTACTTATAGGATCCATACCCGATCTAGGGGTCTAGTTTTAGATTGTTCTGGAGTTCCACCAGTTCCCTCTAGTCCATCTCAAACTCCTCAGGATGAAGTGACAAACATGAGTTTCTTCAGTCCATTCGCATGCTGGCACAGTTGGTAGCTACTCAGTCTGAGTATGATGTTCATGTTACTACATCTTCTGAGGCTATAAGGGTTGGCCAGTTCATAAGATTGAACCCTCTGACCTTTATGGGTGTTAAGGTGGAGGAGAATTCTCAAGGTTTTCTAGATGAAATGGAAAATATTTTCTGAGTTTTGCATACCACGAATGTGGAGGTCATGGAGTTTACTGCCTACTAGCTGAAGGATGTGGCATACCAATGGTAGGAGAAATTGGAATAGTCAAGGGGTGATGGTGCTGAGTCATCCCTGTGGGAGGATTTTTCTAATACTTTTTTCGACTACTTTTTTTCTCAGGAGTTGAGGGAAATAAAATTAGAAAATTTTATTAATCTGAAGCAACATAAGATATCAGTAAAGGAGTATGACTTAAAGTTTCACCAATTATCGTGGTATGCTTCGGAGTTGGTGCTTTGATATTATCTCATGAGTTAATCCTTGAAAGTAAGGTTATCTTGTTAATCAAGAAAATAGATATATCCATGTTGGTTATGTATATACAGTAGGTAGAGGAAGAGAAAAAAATAGGTTGAGTTATAAGAGAGGCAGGAAAAATAGTTTAGATTTTCTGAGCAGGGTGGTGGCCAATAGCAGAGTGACAGGGATGGTGGTAAGTGGCCCAAGAAAAAGTGAGGCAATTCTGGGTCTTACTCGACGGCTAGTGCTCCCTACCCAAATTTGTCAGGTGATAGGCATTTCCACGAAGGTGACAACATTAGCGCACAGGGGTGTCCAATCTTAGGCTAGTGGGGATCAATCAGTTCCATCATATCCTCCTTGTAGATTATGTGGTCATTTGCATCGGAGTTTCTGTGATGAGGGAAGGGACAGGTGCTTCAACTGTAGTCAGCCAGGCTAAAACATCTTGAGTTTAGGATGCTTAGAAAATTTCTTGGATTTTTGGTTTTAGGACAAAATATGACTAGGGGGTACAGGTTGTACGTTGGGGTATGGTTGGTAAGGTTTGGTCATACACTAACCAGTATTGGTTGGTGGGTTGGATTAGTTTTTGGAATGGGTACGATTTGGAGGGTACGAGTCGTATAGTTGGATACAGGTTGTATGGTTTGGGTTTTTCCTTTACTTAATTTGAGACTTAGCAACTTAAGTTGGATTTGAGTATGAGTGGTTCACCATGATCTATAAGATAGGATATGAGTTGTACCACTGACTCATAAGGAAGACAGTGATCAAACCTCCCTTTGATTCTATTCTTCCAGGGATATGGTTTAGGGGTAATAATCGTATGGTTTGGGTATGACTTGGTTTAGATAAGTCATGTACTGGAAAGTGTTGGTTCCAAAGGAGAGGTCTAGGGTACGAGTGGTGGGTACCACTTGTATTGGAGGATATGACGGTACGGGTAGTCATACCACCTGATGGAAAACTTTTAGCAGTTAAGTTGGGGGTGATCTGGACATTTCCCCACTTAGCCACTTAAGGCCCCATGACTTTTAACTCACTTGAGAGATTATTTGCCCTATTCTTCTAATCTTAAACACTTAACAACTCTCTCTAATTCTCTCTATGGCTCTTGGGTAAAGGAAGGTTAGGGTTTCATCTAAAGGAGCAATTTAGGGCTTGTTTGGGTGATTTCTCTCCATTATCTTCATAATCTAAGGCATGTACTCCTCCCTTATTGTTAGTTCAAACTAAAGTCATGATTTATACTATGTTTTCATGGAATGATTATTGTATGGTTTTGATGTTTTCAAATATATGTTGGGATTTTGGTATCAAATGCTTAGTTATGGTTTTCCCATGTTTTAATTATATTTTTACATGCTTTAATGGTGGTTTGGATAATTAGTTGCATGGGAATAGTAAATTGGTAATTGGAATTGATTTTGGAAATACTATACCCCTAACATGTTTGATAAAATGCCTATAATAATGCCTTTACTATACTATTGGACTTTTAATGGAACTATTGCATGGTATGGTTTGGTAATGTAATCCTAAATGGTTTAAATGGTTTGTAATGGTTAAGTGGTACGGTTTGGTAGTCATGGTTATGGTCAATCAAACTTTCTTATGGGGTACATGGGATTACCCCAAGCAACCTTAATAATTGAACACTTGTGGGTTACACGGGATTCCCATAAGTTAACTTGATAATGTAATCCATGGTACATGAGAATCCCTCTACATAAGAAGGTTGGCTAAGGTCATTGCTTGCATTTTATAGTTGGTATGATGATACCACTACTCATAGCCTTGGTTAATAATAATGGACTAATGGTTTGGTTGGATGATAATGGTTTTAATTAGGCAATAATGGCGGGGTATGATAGCTAACTATGAAGGTGTAAGTCTAATGGACGAACATTGGAAACTCATGTTTGCCGACATGACGGTTGGTCATAGCGACCATATATGATACTATGAGGTACATGGGAATCCTCTAAGTACACTGTACATATGTATCATGGAGAGCGAAGGGTACTCTAGAATCCCCTACTCTTATGCTATCTTCGGTTCATGCGGCAACATGCATCGAGGCCTGTTCAGGGGGTTACACTGGAACCATATAGCACGTAGGTAGTTCCAGGACGGCTAAACTTTACATACCCAGGTTAATGGTTTTAAAGGCACGCTAAACCCGGCTTTCTTTCCCAGCATGGTTATATAAATATATATGTATGATTTACATACATATGGTTGGTTTACTTAGTTTTACTGAATGACATTAGTTTATCCTTATCTTGAGTTCATACTAGCGTTCACCCACTAATCCATCTTCGAACGGTTGTATCCCTACATGATACAGGAACCAACCGTTCTACTTCTCCTGCTTAGTGCATGAATTTGAGATCAACTATTAGATTAAAGTGGTGAGCTTCCATATTCTAAAAGGCTCCATTTCATATCATGGATGGCTTTTACATAGTTTATTTTATGGATATTGGTTTCGGCTCTGGTTGGGGGCATGTCCCAATCGGATATTATTTTTCTTTCAGTTAGAGGCTTCTGTGACTACTATGGGTTAGAATAGGCGGGATCAATATTATTGTCATCCTTAGTATAGGTATTGGTATTGGGGATGATACCGTTGAACTGGATTTATGATTGTTCCATCCTCTTATATTATGTTATGGACAAGAACTTTGTAATTATTTTGGTTATTGGCTTATGGTTTTGGTTCAGTAATTTGGTCATTGGTTGGGTTTCAAATGGTTGGACTCACTTCGGTTTGTTACGGTCATAGACATATCCCAGAGTTTGCATTTATACAACTATGCTATCTTGTTATACGTTCAAAATTAATCTAACTCAGGGTATGCATTTAGATGGTTGGGTTGGATATTGGGGGTGGTCCCTAGTCCTAGTTAGACTTGGGATTCCCATTACGACAAGGACCCGGGTTGGGTTTTGTCACAGGCCATATGCTTAGAAACTGTCTTGTTGGTAAGGTTGCCTCTAGGGCAAACAAGGTTCTTGTTGAATCTTTTTCATCTCCGGCACCAAGGGTGTACCATCTGGCTCTGGTACTGGTCTAAATCATCACTATGCTCTCACTAGCCGACAGGAGTCTGAGGCATCGCCTGATGTCGTTACTGGTACATTGAAACTCTTCTCTCATGATGTGTACTATTTACTTGATCCAGGGTCCACTCTCTCTTATGTGACCTCATTTATGCTTGGCATTTTGGTTTTTGTCCTGAGTATGTTTCAGACCCTTTTTTTGCTACTACCTCGGTAAGTGACTTCGAGATTGCTAAAAGAGTATATAGGGGGTAGTATCTATTGGTATTAAAGAAACTTTGGTGGATTTGTTTGAATTAGATATGGCGAATTTTGATGTCATATTGAAGATGAATTGGTTGCACTTATACGATGCATCTCTAGACTATCAGACCCGTAAGGTTGTCTTTAATTTCCCTAATGAGTCGATTATTGAGTTAGAGGGTGGTTCCCTAGCTCCTAAAGAAAGGTTCATATCATATCTTAGAGATCGGAGATTAATCTCCAAGGGGTGTCTCTATCTTCTAGTTTGAGTTAAAGACTCTAACTCGAAGGGTCCTTCTTTGTATTCTGTCCTGGTGATGAATGAATTTCCTGAGGTCATCCCTGATGACCTTTCTTGTGTTCCTACGAATAGAGAGATTGAGTTTGGCATTGATATTGTTTCGGACACTCATCCAATTTCTATTCGTCCATATAGAATGGCTCCAGCTGAGTTGAAAAAGCTTTAGGAGGAATTAAAGGATCTTTTAGATAAGGGTTTCATCCATCCTAGTATGTCCCCATGGGGTGCACCGGTGTTACTCCCGCGTAAGAAGGATGGTTCCTGTAACACCCTAATTCACTGAACTGAAATGCTACACGGTGCTCATGACCCTAAGGGACCACAATCTAACCCATGACTGATATCTGTACCTGTATACTGCAAATCATGATATAATAATGTGGAATACATAGAACTATAAGGCCATAAGGTTCAACTGAATACAATCATGTGGGTGAAAATACCCAAAACAACTCAATCTGAACGTAAATCTAAACATAAATCTGAAAGCCTCTAAACTATCTGAATAAGGAGTTTAAGGAACATGTCTCCAACTAACTCCATAAAATTGAACTGAAGAAATAAATAAAAGTATCAAATCATATTGTCCTCGAATCAATGAGGACTCACTGTGTCTCTACAACTGGAATGCTACCGCTACTGCTGGGCTGGAGCTCGTGTCTCGGAACCTATGGTGTAACATGAAAAGAAATCACCATAGCGCAAATGCATCAGTACAACGGGAGTACTGAGTATACGAGGAAGGTAGGCTGAACATAAAGGGTTTCATGCATGAACAACACTAACTGACTAATATGAACGTGGGAGTGCAAACACACATATGTAGAAACTGGGACCGTGAATACGTGATAGCATGACCTGTAAGCTAATACATGGTTTACTGATAACTATCATGACTGATACTAAAACTGATAACATGGACGACTGTATCTGACAGTACTGTATATACTGAAATTTAAAGAACGCCCTGAGTTCTCTTACTAAGACTGATACTGAAACTGTGGGAAGTAGTGTTTAACTGACATGCCCCATGTATGCCATTATGGATAAGCTTGGGTCCAATCTCTGCCCCGACTGGAGGGGTGTCAATATCGTGCCACGGGTAAGGACAGCCTGTGAGTGATCCTTATCTGGCGGGACTCAATGAGAACGGTGGAAACCTTAAACTGACGGGTTAAGCCACCTCATCAACCCTAATCTGATGGATTAAGATATCTCAACCTACGCTGGCTACGTAGTTCTGGAACACAAGGATGACTACTAAGAATCACTTCCTAAACTGGCGGGTGAGTTCCCATCCTTGGGTTCACTCGGCGCTAACCTCTACTCCCATCTGGAGGGACTGGACATGAATAACTGACTGTGCATGACTTAATCTTACTGAATTCCGTTGACTGGTGGAATGTTACTGATATCTGACAATTGACTAAGATCATGAGGTTTTCCTGAGTCACATGACTGACTGAAGTCTATG
>NC_061119.1:95148296-95181279 GCF_002878395.1 Capsicum annuum
AGGTTGTAATATGTTTAGAAGCTATATATTTTGTAGATTTAAGTTTAGGGACGTGTAAGGAGTGTTAAAAGACTTTATTACCCTTAAAATAATTCAAAACGGAATGTTTTTGGCACCTGGAACTGACTTAGGTGGCGCCCAAGTGATTGGATAAGCTAGGTTGGGCGGTGCCTAACCAATCGCCTATGCTTGGGTTGGGTGGCGCCTAACCAATCGCCTATCCTTACTATCTCTCACGAAAATGGGCATAACTTTTCCCTCGAGTATTGGATTAAGGCAAAATTGGTATCGTTGGAAAGCTAATTAAATTGTGTACAATTTGGTGGGTCTAAATCATCCAAAATACCATATTAACATCTATTTATACTCGTTCAAAGATCACCCTTGCAAAATCGAACACTAAAACTTGATGGATTCAAAAACTCTTAGCTTGTATTACCTTAAGTGACCCATATGAACATGCTTAGTGCATAATAAGCTATCTTATCACTAGGATATTCATTGTAAGTCATGTACTCAAGTATAAATCATAGGATAGGAGATTTCATATGTAGGAATACTTATTCACTTCCTAGCTTAGAAACATGCGGGGTATTACAGTTCCCTTTGGATTTGTATTAATTACCGGTAGTCGAATAAGGTGACGGTAAAGAATAAGTATACTCTTTCAAGTATAGATAACTTATTTGATTAGTTGTAGGGTGCTATGTTTTTCTCCAAGATAGATCTTTGATTCGCATCTCATCAGTTAAAGAGTAGGGAAGAGGATGTCCCTAAGACTGCCTTCTGTACTCAGTATGGGATTATGAGCTTCTATTTATTTCTTTTGGGCTGACCAATGCCCCAGCGACACTTATGGATTTGATTAATAAGGCCTTCCATTAGTTTCTGGATTTATTCATCATTATGTTTATAGATGATATTTTGGTGTACTCTAAGAGCGAGGTGCATCATGTTGATTACCTATATGTTATGTTGCAGACTTTGAAGGAGTAGCAGTTGTATGCCAAATTTTATAAATACGAATTCTGGCGAAACGCTATCATTTTTTTGGGTCATATCATTTCAATAAGGGGATCATGGTGGATCTATTAAAGGTTGCAGTGGTTAAGAAGTGGCCTACACCCATGACTCCAACTGATATTTAGAGTTTCTTAGGTTATGCAGGCTACTATAGGAGGTTTGTAGAGAGTTTTTCTTCTATAGCTTCCCCATTGACTAAGTTACTCAGAAGAAGGTATAGTTCTTATGGTCAGATACCTGTGAGGGTAGTTTTGAAAATCTGAAGGATAAGCTAATTTTGGCTTTGATTTTGACTTTATTTGAAGGTATTTATGGGTTTGTGGTCTATTGTGATGCTTCTCGTGTTGGGCTTGGTTGTGTTCTGATGCAGCATGGAAAGGTGGTAGATTATGGTTCCAGGCAGTTGAAGGTGCATGAGAGAAATTATCCAACTCATGATTTGGAATTGTTAGTTGTGGTATTCACTTTGATAGTCTGGCATCACTATTTATATACAGTGCATGTGGATATCTTTTCTGATCATAAAAGCCTGCAGTATATGTTTACTCAGAAAGAGCTTAACCTCAGGCAAAGGAGATTGCTTGAGCTACTCAAGGATTATGACATGAGTCTTCACTACCATACAGGTAAACCTAATATGGCTGATGATGCTCTTAGTAGGTTATTCATGGGGAGTCTAGCTCATGGGGATAAGGAGAAGTAGGAGTTGCTAAAGGACATTCACCGTTTATCTAACCTTGGAGTTTATGTCTTGGACTCTGGGGATGGTGGTGTGTTTGTTTAAAAAGTGCCGTAGTCATCTCTAGGTACTGAAGTCAAGGAGAAGGAAATATTAGATCCTGTCTTGATAAAGTTCAAGGGTGATATTGGTGGGTAGAAAGTGATAACCATCAAGGTTGGTGGTTGTGGTAATTTATGGTACCAAGAAAGATTATGTGTTCCCGACGTCAATGGTTTGCAAGAGAGGATCTTGGCTGAGGTGCATAAGTCATGTTATGTCGTTCATACTAGTTCGATGAAAACAAATGATGACCTCAAGGAGATATATTGGCGGAACAATATGAATCAGGATATGGCTAATTTTGTGTCCAGGTGTATAGTGTGTCAACAAGTGAAATTTGAGCACATGAGGCCTGGGGGATTGTATTAAGAAATTGAGTTTCCAGAATAGAAGTGGGAAGTGATAAACATGGATTTCATTACCGGTCTTCCTCGGTCTCAGAATCAGTTTGATTCAGTTTGGGTCATCGTGGATAGGATGACAAAGTCTGCTCACTTCTTGCCAATGAGGACTAATTTCTTAACAACAGATTATGCAAGGTTGTGTCTTCATAAGATTGTGAAGTTGCATGGGGTGCCTGTTTCTATCATGTCTAATTGTGGTACACAGTTTACATAGCACTTTTTGCAGTCGTTTCATAAGGGTTTGGGGACTAAGATGAGTCTTACTACTATTTTTCATCCGCAGTCAGATAGGGAGGTAGAAAGGACTATTCAGACGTTAGATGAAATGCTTTGTGCATGTGTAATTGACTATGGTGGTAGTTGCGTGGATCATTTACCTCTTATGGAGTTTACTTATAACATAGCTACCACTACAGCATTAGGATGGCTCCGATTGAGGCCTTGTATGGTAGGAGGTGTAGGTCCCCTATAGGATGGTTCGAGGTTGCTGAGATGAGGATATTTGGTCCATAATTGGTTCACCAAGCCATGGAAAAGGTGAAGGTGATTTGGAATAGGCTTAAAGCTGCCCAAAGTCACCAAAAGTCATATGCGGATGTGAGGAGAATGGACTTAGAGTTTGAGGTTGGGGATAGTGTGTTATCTCCCATGAAGGGAGTGATGCGGTTTGGTGTAAAGCCCCGAGTCTGTACCCCGAATGCTACACAGCACTGATAATCTCGAAGGACCACTAGCTAACCCAAGACTAGTACCTGCTGTGAGCACTGGATAATAAAGACGTTGTAATAATAAAATAAAGAAGTAAATGCGGAACTACCATAAGGTTCAAATATGAAAACAATACTGTATATGGAAAACAGAATGCTGAAAATAACTGTCTGAAAACACTCTAGTCTGATAAGCCTCTAAACTATCTAAAATATGGAGTTGATGGGATAAGTCCCCAACTAACTCCGACTGACTGCTGAAATAACTGAAATGCTAAAAATAATAATGTCCTTGAAATATGATGACTCACCACTATGTTGTCTGCTGAGAAACTGTACTAGTGAGGATGTTATCATAGCACATAAAGCATGCGTCAGTACTTTGAATGTACTAGTATGCTCAGTGAGGTAGGCTGAAATGCATGGGTTTATGATGCATGAACATTACTAACTGAATAACATGAATATGACAGAATAGGAGTGCATCATGAATATGTAGACTGTAACTGAAATTATGATGATACTGAATACTAAGTCTGAATACTAATTTACTGATATCTGAGTTTACTGATATTGTATTACTGATTATCTAGATGATCGTATCTAACAGTCCTGAACTGTAGAACTATACTGAGTTCTAATCTGAGATTAAATCTGAAACTGAGACTGTGGGAGGTAATTATCTAACCGACATGCCCCTTTTTTGAATAGATTTTTGGGGTCCAGCCTATAACCCCAGTTGGAAGGGTACAAGTACCATGCCACGGGTAAAGACAACTGAAGAGATACCCTCATCTAGCAGGTACTCTAATGAGAATGGTGGAACCCTCAACTGACAGGTTAAAACACCTCATCAACCCTCAACTGGCAGGTTTGATGTCTCAACCTACGCTGGCTACGTAGTTCTGAAATGCAAGGATTGCTTCTAAGAGTCACACCCTCTACTGGAAAGTGAGTCCCCATCCTTGGGTTCACTCGGTGCTGAATCCTGTTCCTAACCGAATAGACACTGAACTAATTTCCTAGTTTATACTAGGCTTGACTGAACTGTTATTGAACTGGACTAGATTAGTATTGATTTTACAGAGTTTTTCCTGGATTCTAGAACTGACTAAAAGTACCACTGATGGTGACCTAACTGATACTATTCTGTAACTGACACTGGCTCTAGGTATACAGCTAAATTGTCGGGTATTAACTACCCCCAGGACTCAATAGCGTAAAGAGTAAAGCATAAAATAAATCTTGAAGGCACAACAATGGCCACATGTTCATAATTCACTTTCTAAGGCACTTCATCAAACACTTGTAAATCTTGAAATCTTACATGTATAGGGATCCATGCTATCATGTCATAAGTACACTAATAATTCACATAGGTATTTCACAAACACCTTCAAGGCTTAGCTTTAACATGGGAGTCCTGTAGACATATAGTTCTTTCATAAGTTCATAATTAAGATCAACAATGGGTCAAATTGAATAATTAATTCACTTAGGAATTTTGGCAAACACATGGGAGGCATCACATCATACTTGGGCATGAATAATAATTCATTACATCATGGCTACATTAATCACTTCAATTTCAAAGATTTCAACCCACATGATAACATAATTCATGAAATTCATTAAAGACATCATCTTGGAAATAACATAACAGGATTAATATGAATACAAACAACCCACAACATGGAAATTATGATTTAAGATTTTAAAAAGGGTTTCTTAAACTCCAAGGGTGAAAGGGCTCTTGGATGAACACTTTACATACCTTTATGCTTGTTTTTAAGAAGATTGATGGTAGAATTCTTGAGATTTGAATCTTGAATTGAAAACCCTAACTCTTGTTCTTGAGAGAGCTTGAGAGAAAGTGAGTATATTTTGGTGAATGGTGGCTTAATTTCATGTTTTTGGGTGAAAGGGGTGGGGAAATTGACCCATTTACCCCCATAACCCGTAACTAAAATTTACTGAACTGGGTTGCCTCTCGTATCGCGACCTCTACTTGGGTTGACTACCTATCGCAACGCGACCCCTATCTAGGTTGACAGGGGCTCGCGACACAGGGCCATCGTGACCCCTCACTATTTTTGGCATCCAAACTCATCCTTATGCTAGTCAAAAAAACTTGAGACTCACCCGAGATGGCCTACAAGTGATCCTGATCATAAATCAATTTGAAAATTAAAAAAATAATGTCGAAAAGGTCTTGAACTAGGATTTCCAAACTACGAAGGCTAAAATAACCCTACATATAAATACTTAGCTGAATTTTTTTCTATGTCTCAGACCCCTTAGTAGGCTTTAAAGGACTGAGTCAAGTTTAGAATTTTATGAGGTCTTACAATCTTTCCTCCTTGGGAATATTCGTCCTCGAATGAGGCTGACTAAGATGAGATTACTGATGTACTGAACTTATTTACAGGACATGAACAATGAAACATGATTAAAACTACTGATATATTGAGTTTTTTTCATACTGAACATGTATATCTAAATGTAATAAATACATGACTGAATATACTAACAAACTAGGTTTGTATACTGAATATGCATATCTGAATGCAATGAATGCATGACTGAAAATAATTCATGAACGTATGACTAAATAAGCAACGGTAACTAATACCAAGTTTTGCAAGGGAATTCTGAGTAAGCTTTAAGAAAAACTATTACCTTGAGCTAAGTTTGAGTTGGCAGAGAAGAGGTGAGGGTACTTGGTTCGCATATCTGCTTTTGCTTCCTAAGTAGCTCCCTTAACAGACTAATTTTGACTGGAGAAACTTCTTTGTTCCTCAGTCTACAAATCTGATAGTTAAGGATTTCTACTAGAACCTCATCATAAGAGAGACTGTTCTAAACGTCTATGCCCTCTATCGGGGCTACGGCTTCTGGGTCACCTATGCATTTCTTTAGCAAGGAGACATGAAATATTGGATGGATTAAAGCTAGATTTGAAGGCAACTCAAGCCCGTAAGCTACCTTTCCAAAATGGCTAATAATTTGGTAAGGACCGACATATCAGGACTGAGTTTCCCCTTCTTTCTAAACCTCTTCACTCCTTTCATAGGAGAGATTTTTAAATACACATAGTCACTAGTCTCAAACTTGAGATCCTTTCTGCATATCTCTGCGTATGATTTCTATCGGTTTTGAGCTGTCTTAAGCCTTTCTCTGATCAACTAAACTTTTTCTAAGGCATCAAATACCAGGTCAGGCCCTATCACCGCGGTGTCACCTACTTCGAACCAACCAATGGAAGATCTACATCTCTTCTCATAAACTACCTCAAATGGAGCCATTTGAATGATGGAATAATAGTTGTTGTTATATGCGAACTCAATCAAAGGAAAGTGGTCATCCCAACTACCTTTAAAATTAATCGTACATGCTCGCAGCATATCTTCTAAAGTCTAGATGGTCCTTTCTGCTTGACCATCTGTCCGAGGATGATAAGCGGTATTAAGGTGAACTTGGATACCAAGACCCTTTTGGAACGCCTTCCAGAAATGAAAGGTGAACTGGGTACCTCTATCTAAGACAATAGACAACGGAACACCGTGCAATCTGACCAACTCCCTGATATAGACTTTGGCATAATCTTTGGCTGAATAAGAGGTATGGACTGGTAGAAAATAAGCTGATTTGGTCATCCTGTCTACAATAACCCAAACCAAATCATACTGACGATGAGTATGAGGTAAACCCATCACAAAGTCCATGTTCACCCCTTCCCACTTTCAAGTAAGTCCATGTTCACCCCTTCCCACTTTCAAGTAGGAATGCTGAACTCCTACATGGACCCACTAGGTTTTTGATGCTCAATATCAACAGGCTGACATGTAGAGCACCTAGCTACAAACTCTGCAATGTCTCTCTTCATCCCACTTCACCAATAGTTTTCTCGTAAATCACGGTACATTTTTGTGGCCCCTGGATGAATAAAGTAACGCACATCATGCACCTCTGCAAGAATTCACTATCTCAAGTCATCTACACTCGACACACACAAACGACCCTAAAAATGCAATACACCATCTCCCCCTTAGGATAAAACCTCTACCTTCTAATCGTTGATTGAATCTTTTGACTTAACTAAACTGGGATCTCTATTCTGCTTTTTCTTTACTTTGGAAACTAGAGATAATTCTAAACTGTTCTGAACCCACAAACTACCTTATGCTGAGTTGAATAAGAGGACACCTAGTCAGGTAAGCTAATGGACTTCCTGAGCTAACATCTTTTTACTGTCCTTAACATGAGAAACACTACCCATAGACAGCCTACTGAGAGCATCAACCACTACATTAGCCTTTCCCAGATGGTATAGCACACTCATTTCATAATCTTTCAAAAACTCTAACCACCTTCTCTGACGGAGGTTAAGATCTTTCTGGGATAACACATACTGAAGGCTCTTATGGTCTGTGAACACATCAACGTGCACCCTATACAAGTAATGCCTCCAAATCTTTAAGGCAAAAACTACTGCTGCTAACTCAAGATCGTGAGTAGGATAGTTCTTCTCATGGGATTTAAGCTATCTGGAGGCATAGGCTATGACCTTACCTCTTTGCATGAGTACACAATTCAAACCTACACTAGATGCATCATAGTACACAACAAAGCCATCAGAACCATCTGGTAGGGTCAAAATTGGGGTTGTAGTGAGTTGAGTCTTCAACTCTTGAAAACTCTTCTCACAAGAATCTGACCACTAGAATTTGACCTTTTTCTAAGTTAATATGGACATAGGGGATGCAATAGATAAAAATCCCTCAATAAACCATTGTTAATAGCTAGCCAAACCCTAGAAACTCCTGATATTTGATAGAGAGATAGGTCTGGGTTATTTTCTTACTGCTTTAGTCTTTTGGGGATCAACTCTAATGCCATCACCGGAAACTATATGCCCGAGGAAAGCTACTGACCTTAGC
The DNA here is from genome assembly GCF_002878395.1 of Capsicum annuum. NCBI lineage: Eukaryota > Viridiplantae > Streptophyta > Magnoliopsida > Solanales > Solanaceae > Capsicum > Capsicum annuum. Next base: position 95,156,152 of record NC_061119.1, read on the forward strand.
CAAAATTTGCACTTACTGAATTTGAAGAATAGTTGATGGTTTCTGAGAGTCTACAATACTATTCTGAGATGGTCTGCATGCTCATGTTCACTGCGGCAGTAAACAAGGATATCATCTATGAAAACTATGACAAACATGTCCAAGTATTGCTTGAACACATGGTTCATCAAGTCCATGAAAGTTGTTAGGGCATTGGTAAAACCAAAGGACATGAAAAAGAATTTGAAGTGACCATACCAAGTTCTGAAGGCTATTTTCAGAATGTCACATTCCCTAAATCTGAGATGATGATAGCTCGATTCGAGGTCTATCTTAGAGAAATAGTTGGCACCCTAAAGTTGGTCAAATAATTCATCTTTTTGGGGAAGTGCATACTTGTTCTTGATGTAACTTTATTTAACTGACGGTAGTCAATGCACATTCTAAGAGAACTGTCTTTCTTTTGCACGAATAGAACTGGTGTGCCCCACGGGGACATACTGGGTTTGATCAATCCCTTATCTAAGAGATCCTTTAACTTCTTTTTTAATTCTCTAAGTTCTACTGGAGCCATTCTGTATGGAGGAATAGAGATGGGCTAAGTATCTGGAAGGATATCAATTCTGAAATCAATTTTTCTTTTGAGCTACTAACACTGATTCAAGAGTAGGGGTTTCTGATCTGGAGTCCTGGACTCGGATAAAATGGTAGACACGCCCCTTAGATATTATTTTTCTATCCCAAAGGTAAGAAACAAGCTAACCCCTAAGTGCTAAACCACTACCCCTCCACTCTAGGATGGGTTTATTTGGAAATTAAAACTAGACAATTCTATTTCTACAGTCAACTGAGGCACAGTAGGAATGAATCCAATCTATGCCAAGAATGATATCAAAATCAGTCATCTCTAATTTGACTAAGTTTGCTGAAGTGACTTTCTAAGATACCATAACCGAATAGTTTTTGTATGCCCACTGAGCTATGATAGATTTACCCTCTAGGGTAGAGACTAAGAAAGGCTCTGCAAGGATTTTGGTACTGCCTCCAAAATCAACTGCTATAAGTAGAGTAACAAAAGACAAAGAAACTCATGGATCTAGTAAAGCATAAACATGCAAATAATAAACTTGTAACATACCAGTGACCACATCAGGAGAAATTTCCTTATCCTGTCGGGACTAAAAAGCATAAATCTATTTGGGCACTACCCACTGGTGGCACTGGATAAGGAACCCTGCTGATTCGAGCAACCGGACTGAGCTGGAGAACGGTTACGCTGACCCTAAGAACCTGACTGGGGACAATCTCTGACTTTATGGCCTGGCTTGCCACATTCGAAACATACATCACTTCCTACTCTACAGACCCCCTGATGGTTTCTACCATACTACTGGCAGAGAGGATTCATTCGGGCACTGCTAATACTACCCTGAGGTTTAGGGACTGATTCCCTATCTCTGTTTCCATCTCTAAATTTTGGCACAGGATCACTATCTAAGGACAGGGTTGGAATAAAAAATCTTGGGCGGAACTGAGAACGATTTCCACCCTCTGACTTAGGCTGAGCAAAATTGAAACTACCTGTTCTAGCACTTTTTTTTGCTTCTCTCTATCTTTGTTCTTTTGCTCTTTGATCTATTGAGTATGGACCATCAATCTAGACAAGTCCATCTCACTAATCAGCCTCGCAGTTCTACACTCCTTAACCACAATATCATTAACCCTAGACACAAACTTGTTCATCTTAGACCTGTTATCTGCTACCACATGAGGAGCATATCTGGCTAATTGAGTAACCTTTAGATAATACTGTTTCACCATGATGTTTCCCTACTTCATATTTATAAATTCTAGAACCTTTGCTTCCCTCAACTCCTGTGGGAAGAACCTATCCAAAAAAACAGTGGCAAACTCTTCCCATTCTATAGGCCCTGCATCTGCAGCTAGCTCAGCACTCTCGCTAGCCATCACCCCCATAATATTAGTAACTTTCTACACCTGATCAATAAATTTCTGAGGGTCCTCATCTAACTTAGACTCGATGAAAGATGGAGGGTTTATTCAGGTAAAGTCTTAAATCCTAGCAGCCACTGTGTGGGCCACTGGGTTATCCAAAACAACAGTTGGGCGCTCATTTTGGGGTACTACCGCATGAGCTAGGGTGGTGAAAGTTGTTCTAAACTTAGCATGGGAGACATATTCATCTAGAGGATCTAGCTGAACGGGTTGGGGTTCCGGCTGGTCTCTTGTTCCTCTTCCCTTATTTCTTTCCAGAGGCATGATGTGTAAATAGAAGAGAAACTTGGATTAGATAGAGAGTTTAACTGGATCTCATGCTCACTTGCACGATATAAATACTGAAAAAAAGGAAACTGTTCCTAAAACAACTTGTAGCTTCCTGTCCATAAGTGTGGCGCGCTACACACCCATGCACAAGACTCTACTAGATACAGCTTCTAGACTTCCTAGGACTCTATTGAACCTTAGGCTCTGATACCAAATTTTGTAAACCCCCGAGCCTGTACCCCAGATGCTACACGGTGCTAACAATCCTAAAGGGCCACTAGCTAATCCATGACTGGTACCTGTTGTAAGCACTAAATAATAAAGATGCAGTAATAACAAAATAAGAAAGTAAATATGGAACTTCCATAAGGTTCAAATCTAAAAACAATACTATAAACGGAAAATAAAATACTGGAAAACAACTGTCTGAAAACACTCTAGTCTGATAAGCCTCTAAATTGTCTAAAATATGGAGTTGATAGGACAAGTCCCCAACTAACTCTGACTGACTGCTGAAATAACTAAAATGTTAAAAATAATCATTTCCTCAAAATATAAGGACTCGCCAATATATTATCTGCTGAGAAGTAGTACTACTGAGGATGCTCTAGGCCCATGTGTTTGAACCCATGATATGAGACATCATAGAATAAAAAGCATGAGTCAGTACTTTGAATGTACTGGTATACTCGGTGAGGTAGTCTAAAATGCATGGGTTCATGATGCATGAACAATACTAACTAAATAACATGAATATGTCTGAATGGGAGTGCATGCATAAATACGTAGACTATAACTGAAATCGTGATGAAACTGAATACTGAGTCTGAATACTAATTTATTATATCTGCTTTTACTGATACTGTATTACTCATTATCTGGATAACCGTATCTGACAGTCCTAAAGTCTGTAGAACTATACTGAGTTCTAATCTGAGACTAAATCTGAAACTTAGACTATGGGAGGTAATCATCTAACTGACATGCCTCTTTTCTGAATAGATTTTTAGGGTCCAACCTGTACCCCAGTTGGAAGGGTGCCAGTACCGTGCTACAGTTAAAGACAACTGAAGAGATACACTCATCTGGCAGGAACTTTAATGAGAGTAGTGGAACCCTCAACTGACAGTTAAAATACCTCATAAACCCACGACTGGCAGGTTTAATGTCTCAACCTACGCTAGCTATGTAATTCTGAAATACAAGGATTGCTTCTAAGAGTCACACCCTCTACTGGTAGGTGAGTCCCCATCCTTGGATTCACTCGGTGCTGAATCCTACTCCCAACTGAATAGGCACTGAACTGATTTCCTAGTTCATACTAGGCTTGACTGAACTATTACTAAACTAGACAAGATTAGTACTGAGTTTTTCCTAAATTTTGGAACTAACTAAAAGTACCACTGATCGTGACTTGACTGATACTATTCTATAGCTGACACTAGCTCTAGGTATACATCTAAATTGTCGGGTATTAAATACCCCCAGGACTCGATAGCGTAAAGAGTAAAACGTAACATAAATCTTGAAGGCACAACAATGGCCACATGTTTATAATTCACTTTTTAAGGCACTTCATCAAACACTTGTAAAAACTTGTACATGTCTAGGGATCCATGCTATCATGTCATAAGTACACTAACAATTTATATAGGTATTTCAACAAACACCCTCAAGGCAAAGTTTTAACATGGGAGTCCTTTAGACATGTAATTCTTTCATGAGTTCATAATTAAGATCAACAATGGATTAAATTGCACAATTAATTCACTTAAGAATTTTGTCAAACACATAGGAGGCATGACATTATACTTGGGCATGAATAATAATTCAATACATCATGGATATATTAATCACTTCAATTTCAAGGATTTCAACCCACATGCTAACATAAATTCATGAAATTCATTAAAGACATCTTCTTGGAAATCACACAACAAGATTAACATGAATACAAATAACCCACAACATGGAAATAGTGATTTAAGATTTTAAAAAGGGTTTCTTGAACTCCAAGAGTGAAAGGGCCCTTGGATGAACACTTCATGTACCTTTATACTTGTTTTTAAGAAGATTGATGGTAGAATTCTTGAGATTTTAATCTTGAATTGAAAATCCTAATGCTTGTTCTTAAGAGAGTTTGGGAGAAAGTAAGTATATTTTGGTGAATGGGGGCATAATTTCATGTTTTTGGGTGAATAAGGGTAGGGAAATTAACCCATTTACCCTCATAACCCGTAACTAAAATTTACTAAATTAGGCTGTCCCTCGCGTTGCGACCCCATCTTGGGTTGACTACCTATCGCGACGCTACCCCTAGCTAGATTGATTGGGCCTCGCAATGCGGGGCCATCACGACCCCTCGCTATTTTTAACATCCAAACTCACCCTTACACTAGTTGAAAAAACTCGAGACTCACCCGAGATGGCCTACAAGTAACCCTGATCGTAAATCAATTTGAAAATTGATAAAATAAAGTCGGAAAGGTCGTGAACTAGGATTGCCAAACTACGAAGGCTTAAATGACCCTAAGTACAAATACTTAGCTAAATTTTTTTTAAGTATGGACCCCTTAGTAGGCTTTAAAGGACTGAGTCAAGCTTAGAATTTTACGGAGTCCTATATTTGGCAAGAAGGGTAGCTCAGTCCCCGGTATGTTGGTCTGCACTCAAGTTTGAGAAGGGTTGGCAATGTTGCATATGATTTGGAGTTGACTTATAGTTTGAGATCCATTCATCCGGTATTCCATCTTTCTATGTAGAGAAAGTGTATGGGTGATCTATCTCAAATCGTGCCAATTAAAGATATTGGTATTTTGGATTCTGTCTTATAAAGAGGTATGGATTGATATCTTGGATCGACAGGTTCGTCGGTTGCGGACCAAAGATGTAGTTTCGGTTAAGGTTCTTTGGAGAAACCACAATGTTGAAGAAGCTACTTGGGAAGCAGAAGAGGACTTGAAGTCCAAGTATCCATTTCAATTTTCTACCTCGAAAATTCATGCGGAAGGTATGTGTTCTTCATTATACTTTTGTTTTCAAACTTTGTTAAAGGAAAGATTGACTTACTTGCATCATTGTTTCTAATTTATTTAAAGGTTAGCGTTGAGGTGGTGGGATGTAAATTGTGCTAGTCATGCCTTGTCCCATCATTCAAGGATGAATGATCCAAGTGGAGGAATTGAAACACCCTGGGTTCTGATCCTTAGAAATTTCCTGGGTTTTAAACTCTCTGGATATCATACGACTTAGCCTTACATATCGTATGATGTGGATACATTTTAGGGGTCTTGGTTGTATGTTGCTTAGTGTGGTTTTGGTTGGTTACTATCCAAGATATGAATGGACACTATACGAGTCGTATAGAGATGGTACGAGTGAGGAAATCCACTCGTATATTAATCAATGTGTCATGCTCTTGGCAGACTGACTAGGATACGATTCTAAGGTACTAGTAGAATGTGATGGATACAAGTTGGGCCTTGTGGTCGTAAGTTGTTGGAGTCCAAGTTGCTACCTAGAGTATGAGTGGTGGGTACCACTTATATATTGTGGGTACGGTTTGGGTGGTGTGGTCGTATCCTCCTACGCATATTTTTCAACTTTTAAGTTGAGTACATTTTAGACATTTCCCACCCTGAAACCCTTAAGACCCATGTCCTAAAACATTAATTGGTCCCTTATTCTTCACTTGGAAAGAGCAAAAACACTTTAAAACACTTAAATCCCTCTTAAGGCTCTTAGTTTAAGAAAGGGTGAGGTTTTCTTCAAAGCAATCAATTAAGGCTCTAAGGGGTGGTTTCTCTCTGTACTCTTTGGTATGTAAGACATGTTACTCCTCCCTCATTGTTAGTTCAACTAAATTTATGTTTTAATAAATGGTTTTCATGATTTAATTATGGGTACTATTTTGTTTTGAATTATATATTGGGGGTTTTGGTTGTAAATGGTTGGATATTGTTTTCCCATGCTTTACTTATGGTTTTTCATATTATAATTGTGGTTTGAACATGTGGTTTCATGTGAATGGTCAATTGGTTCTTGGTTTTGGTTTTGGAAACTATTTGCCCTCAACATGTTTGTTAAAATGCCTATAAAAATGGTTGTCACATAGTTTGACTTTTATTGAAACTATTGCATTGCATAATATAGTTATGGAACCTAAATTGGTTTAAATGGTTTAAATGATTTAGTAAGGCCTTGGTGGATATGGTTTTGGATTAATTGGTAATCATGTGGGGTACATGGGAATCCCCTAAGTATTGGCTAATGATATTGTTTGCAAGTTATAGTCGGTATGACGATACCACTTCATAAAGCCTTGGTTAATAACTTCTAGAATTGGAGGTTAGTTATGTTCTAATGCTTTTAATTGGGAAATAATGGTGGGTTGTGATAACTAACCGTAAAGGTGTGAGTCCAATAGATGGACACTGGAAACTCATGCTTGCCGACATAAGGGTTGGTCATGGTGACCATATACTTGTAGGGTACACGGGAATCCCCTAAGTTATACTTGTAAATTTGTATCATGGAAGGCGAAAGGTACATAGGAATCCTCAGCCCCTATGATATCTCTGGTTCATGCGGCTACATATACTGGGCCCGTTCAGGGGTAATATTGGCCTATATAGCCCGTGGGTGGTTTTAGGATGGTCAATCTACACAGCCCATGTTAAAGTTTTAAATTCATGCCAAACCCAGTTTCCTTTCTCGGCATGGATTATATTATGTGTATATATATAGATTTATATATGTATGGATCTGATTGCATATGGTTAGTTACTTATTTTAAATATTGGCATTATTTTATCCTTACTCGTGAGTACATGTTAGTCTTCACCCACTAACCTGTCTTTGAGTGTTGTATCCCCACGTGATGTAGGAATCGACCATACTACTCCTCCTCAGTGATTGGATTTGGGGACAGCTTTATGTAGATTGAAGTAGTAAGCTTCCGTACTCCGGAAGCTCCATTTCATGTTATGGACTTCCCTACATACTTTTGCTATTTCTTAGACTTTGGATTTTGGCTATGGCCGGGGGCATATACCGACCAGATGTTTTAATTTTGGGTAGAGGCTTTGTGTGACTACTTTGGGTTAGCATGGGTGGTGTTGGTATTTGTGTCAGCCTTGGCATTGGTATTGGTATTGAGGCTGACACCATTTAACTGTATTTGATTTATGATTGTTCTATCTTGTTATGGTATATAATCAAAATTCATCTGACATCGGGTGTAGGGTGGTTAAGGTTGGGCATTGAGGGTGGTCTCCGATCCCGGTTTGGCTTGAGGCACCCGACACAACTAGGCCCTAGTTCAGGTCGTATCATTTGCTCATCTTTTTTTCTCTTCTCTTATTAAGTAGTGGTTGTGATGGTCTATTATAGAATAGGATCATGTCATACGTCCGGGTTGGGGTGGGGGAATGGATTAGGTTTTAGGGTAAGGGTGGGGTCTTTTTGTGGTAATGGGTTAGGGTCGAGTCTAGGTTTAAGTTTGGGGTTGGAGCGAGGGTTAGGTGGGGTAAGGAAGCTTCCAGGTGAGAGTTGGGTCTTGGAACATAGGGAATATTCAAGGTAAGTCCATGGAGCCCTTGAAGATTCTTAGGAAGAGGAGGATTAGGATAGCTTGTGTCCAAGAAACCAAATGGGTAGGCTCAAAGGCAAAGGATGTAGACGGGTATAAGTTATGGTATTCAGGTAGCATAAGGCATACGAGTGGGTAGGTATCTAAATAGATGAAGAGCTCAGCAGGCAGGTAGTGGATTTTAAGCGGGTTAACAATAGGTTGATGTCAATTAGGTTGGTCATTAGAGGGTCAACATTAAATGTTATTAGCTCCTACTCTCCCTAGGTAAGATTGGAAGAGGAGAAGAAGAAGAACTTTTACGTGTTTTTGGATGAGGTGGTGAGAGGTGCTCTGAGCACTGAGATGCATTTTGTTGGAGGGGATTTCAATGGGCATATTGGGTCTTTATCGAGAGGTTATGATAATGTGCATGGTAGTTTCGGTTTTGGGACCGAAATGAAGGATGAGCTTCTATTTTGGATTTTGCTTGGGTTTTTGGGTTATGGGTGGAAACTTTGAGCTTTTCGGTGAGGGATGAGCACCTTATTACCTTTCATAGTTCAGTGGCCAACACCCAAATAGAATTTTTGCTCCTTAGAATGGTGATAGAAGGACTTGAAAAGACTGTAAAACTATACCTAGTGAGAATCTTTTGTGGACTAGCGAGAATCTTTTGACTCAACATAGGTTGTTAGTGATGGACTTGGTAATCAAAAATGGCATAAAGAAGAAAAGTGTGGTGGATTAGCCAAAAGATGAAGTGGCATAGCATAACTTTGGCTAGTGCTTTGGACATAGGAAAGAAGTTGACGACTAAGGGGGCTTGAGAGAGTAGAGGGGCTGTGGATAGTATATGGAAGTTGACTGTCAGTTGCATTAGGGAGACAGCTAGAAAGGTGTTGGGTGTCTCGAGAGGCCAATCTGCCAAGCACCAACGGTATTGGTGATAGAAGAAGAATTTAAAAGAAGGGTGGAGACTAATAAGGTACCCTATGATAAGTTGATTAAGAGCAGGGATAATAAGGAGAGGAAAACGAATAGAGAGAAGTATAAGTTATCTAGAAGAGAGGTTAATTTAGCGGTTACGGCAGCTAAGATAACAACTTTTGAGAGCTTGTATGCCACTTTAGAGGATAAAGGTGGGGATAAGAAGTTGTATATTCTTTTCAAGGCCAGGAAGAGAAGGGCTCATGACATTGACCAAGTGAAGTTCATTAAGGGGAGGATGGTACAGTGTTGGTTGAGGATGCCTTCATTAGGAAGAGGTGGAAGTCTTATTTCCATAGACTTTATAACGATGAGAGGGATAAAGGTTTTGTGCTGGGGGACTTGGAGAACTTAGAAAGGTATTGCGATTATGGTAATTATAGGTGTATCAAGATCGAGGAGGTCAAGGGGTCTATTTATAGGATGCATAGGGATAGCGCGACTAGGACAAATAAGATTCCGGTGGATTTATAGAAGAGCACCGGCGGGGCAGGTTTAGAGTGACTAACAAGGATGTTTAACATCATTTTTAGTGTGGTGATGTCATACCCCGACGTAAGGACTGGATGCGGCGGTTATTCAAGCCCGCCATGGACCGGAGACCACACCTTTAGCCTACCATTAAGAGAACAAAACTAACAATAAAGTGGAATCCAATCAACAGTAATAAGGAGATAAATAGATAACTCATATAAAACTAGGGTCTGGCCGTGACGGGTATCTCAAGACCACCATGTAGCATCCTAGGACGGTCAGTGGAATAAGCACTGGCATATAAATCAGGAAAAGTGATAGCATAAATGCCACATCCAATAATCATTTGAAACCATATGCACACATTTATATATACATATATAAGACGTCGGGATAGGGTAAGGGTTATAAACACGAGAGTTTTAAAAAAATTAACCTGGACTGTGTAGCTCGATCTATCATAAAGGCACCCATAGGATATATAGGTTCATCTTCCCCGACTAAAAAGGCCCCAGTGTATGTTAGCCGCATAAATCGAGGAAAATTTGAGGAAAAACTAAATCCACCATGGGCAATAGCCATCCCATATATATATCAAGTACATATAGAGTACATGTTCATATAGAACCCCAAGGCAAACGTGGTTTCCAGTGTTCGTCCCCCCAGGACTTACACCTTCACGGTGAGCTACACAACCCCCTTTAAGCCCAAATTAAAATAATTTGCACATAATTCCAACCATCAACCAGGGAGTTATTCATTAAGGCATTTACCACTTGGTATCATCATATCAATACACTTGCAAATATATTTATGCTAAATAAATACACACAACCAAATTGGACTTCCAAGTTCCATTAAAATCCAAGCCATGGCCAACAAGGTCATCCAAATCCATTTTATATCCATTAATGCAATGCATTGGGAACCATGCAATTTTTCGTAATAAAAATTAAATTTACAATGTGGGTTGAGATTCATGCAATTCTAAGCCAAAATTCATCCAATTGAGGAAACTCATGTCCCCCATTCCAACCATTTAAATAACGTACCAATTAATTTCCAAAAACATCAATTTAAAGGACGAATAATCAATTCAAAACATGGGACAAGTAATTCAATTAGTAACAACCAAAACACCTCAACCCAATCTCAAAACCCACAATTTAAATCCCATGAAAATCCATTAAATCAATGACGCAATGTAAAATTAAAGTTAAGAGAAGAGAAACATGCTTGAAATATAAAAGAAATTGAAGTCAATTTGAAGTTTAGAGCTCGGATGATGAATTTTCTGTGAAACCCTTGGATGTTCTTGGGTTTTGAGTTTTAAGAGAGAATGAATGATTTTGATCCTTTAAAACTGGAAAAAAGGCTTATTTTATGTTTAAAGATCGTACAAGAGGGAACAAGACCAAAATACCATTACCCCAAGTGCAAAAAACCAAACTGGATAAAATTAAGACACTGGAGCGGTACGCCATTATGCGGAGGTTATCCTTTGTTCCACGCCGATATGGTGGAGGTTAACCTCTGTGCCACGGCCTTATCATGAACCCTTACTACCTCGGGGTCCCAAAATGACCTGAACCCCTTACAAAAAATCCAAAACTTCCCTAAATTACCCTTTTAACACTTTTAAAAACAATTCAAGTCAAAAATTAACGTTACGCACGCGGGAGGATCAAAAATAAAATGATCAAAATTTTAAGGGATCTTACATTATCCCACGTTAGGATTATTCATCACCGAATGATGAGTTAGGACACTTTTAGCACGAGAATAGAAAGAACACACTAGAATCAAATGAAAAACTTAGAAAGTAACAAGAGGAAAAGGAAACTCATACCTTAAGCACTTTCATCCAACCCGGGGAACAAGAATGGATATTTGGTTCATATTTTCCTCAGCTTCCTAGGTAGCCTCTTCTACCTTTTGGTTTCTCCAACAGACCTTCACCAAAGCTACATCCTTGGTACTAAATCTATGAACTCGCCTATCCAATATTTCAATTGGGACTTCCTCATATGACAAGGAATCTATAACACCCACATCCTCAACAGGCACTATCAAGGAAGGATCACCCACAAACTTTTTCAGTATGGACACATGAAACACGAAATAAATAAAATCCAAACTCGCAAGAAAATCAAACTCATAAGCCACATTCCCAACTCTCCTTACAATCTGATATGGTCTAACATAACAGGGAGTGAGCTTCCCCTTCTTCCCAAACATCATGACTTCTTTCATAGGAGACACTTTCAAGAATACCCAATCATTTACTTTAAACTCAAACTTTCTTCACCTTATATACTTTTGGCGACTTTGGGCGGTCTTAAGTCTTTCTCAAATTACTTTTACCTTCTCCATGGCTTGGTGAACAAAGTCAGGGACAAACAACCTAGTTTCACCCACTTTAAACTACCCAATAGGAGACCTACACCTCTTACCATAGAGAGACTCAAAAGGATCCATCTGAATGCTCGAATTGTAACTATTGTTATATCTGAACTCAATAAAAGGAAAATTATCCACCCAACTTCCCTTAAAATCAATCACATAGGCCCTTAGCATATCCGTCAAAGTTTGAATAGTATGCTCTGCTTATCCATCCGTCTGAGGATGGAAAATGGTGCTAGGGTTCACCTATGTACCCAAACCATTCTGAAATAAACTCCATAAGTGAGACAAAAATTGTGTACCTCAGTCTGAAAGAATGGACACTGGTGCACCATGCAGCTTCACAATCTCCTGAATGAATAACTTAGTATAATTCTCTCCTGGGTAGTTAGTCCTTACAGGTAAGAAATGAGCAGACTTAGCCATCCTATCCATGATGACCCAAATCAAATCATACTGATTGCAAGACCGTAAAAGACCCGTAATAAAATCCATATTAATCATCTCCCACTTCAACATGGGCAACTCTATCTCTTGAGACATGACACCACGTCTAAAGTGTTCAACCTTAACTTGTTGACATATAATACATTTGCCAACAAATTTGCCAATCCTTCTTCATATTGTTCCACCAGTAGATTTCCTTCAAGTCATGGTACATTTTAGTTAAACCTAGATGAACTATATAACTAGACTCATGAGCCTCAGTCAAAATCCTTTCTCACAGCCCATCAACGTCGAGAACACACAGTCTAACCTGATACCTCAAAATACCATCTCCCTTAATCTCGAATATCATGACCTTTTACTGACCCATATTATCCTTAATCTATATAAGTATGAGATCCAAAGCCTTCTTCTCCTTCACCTCCACTCCAAGAGATGATTTGACCACTTCCTGAAAAATCACTCCCCCATCCTCAGAGTCCAAAAGACGAACTCCCAAGTTGGATAACCTATGAAAGTCCATCACTAATCCTTTTTTATCCTCATCCACATGAGATAGGCTCCCCATAGATAACCTGCTAAGAGCATCAGCAACAACATTAGCTTTACCTGGATGGTAGTGAAGGCTCATATTATAATCCTTGAATAATTTGAGCCACTACCTCAACTTGGGATTTAACTTCTTCTGAGTAAACACATACTGCAAGCTCTTATGGTTTAAATAAATATCCACAAACACCCCATACAGATAATGGCACCAAATTTTCAAAGCAAAGACCACAGCTACCAACTATAGATCATGAGTCAGATAATTCCTCTCATGAACTTCAAGTTGCCTGGAAGCATAGGCCACAACCATACCATGCCGCATTAAAACAAAGTCCATCCTCACACGAAATACATCACAAAACACAACAAAATCATCATTACCCTCGAGCAGGGTCAAAACTAGCGCAGAAGTCAACTTATCTTTCAACTTCTCAAAACTACCCTCATAAGCATTGAACCATAAGAATTTTACTCTTTTTGGGTCAACCTTGTCAATGAAAAAGTAATAGAAGAGAAACTCTTTGAAAACCTCCCATAATACCCAACCAAGCCTAAGAAGCTCTTAATATCGATTGGAGTTGTAGGTCAGGCCATCTTTTAACTACCTCAACCTTCTGTGGATCCACATTGATCCCCTCACTAGAAACAAGCCCAAGAAAAGTCATAGTATTTAGCCAAAATTCGCAATTTGTAGGCGATTGGCATGATCCTCCTCACTATTAGAGTACACCAATATGTCAGCAATGAAGACTATAACAAAAAAATCCAAAAACTGTCTAAAAACCTAATTCATAAGATCCATGAAAGCAGTCAGAGCATTAGTCAGCCCAAATGACATCACCAAAAACTTATAGTGACCATACCAAGTTTGGAAAGTAGTCCTAGGAATATCAACTTCCCAAATTTTCAACTGATGATAGCCCAATCGGAGATCAATCTTAAAGAAGTATCTAGCACCCTGAAGCTAATCAAAAAGGTCATCAATCCTAGGAAGAGGGTACTTATTCTTAACTATCACCTTATTAGCTGACGATAGTCTATATAAATCCGAAGAGACCTATCTTTCTTTTGCACGAAAAGTATAGGAGCACCATACGGAGAAATAGTAGGACGAATGAGCCCTTTAGCAAAAAGATATTTTAATTGTTCATTTAGTTCAATTGGAGCCATTCTAAAATAAGAAATGAAAATAGGATGAGTATCAAGTAGAAGATCAATCCCAAGGTCTATTTTTCTATTAGGAGAAATCCAAGGAAGATCATCAGGAAACACTTTAGGAGTTCACTAACCACGGGGATAGATTGCAAAGGCTTTCAGATCAGAATCCTTAACTCAAACTAAATGATACAAACACCCTCTAAAAATCAAATTCTAAGCTATAAGATAATAAATAAACCTCTTTTTTAGCACTAAGGAACTTCACTCCAATTTAATTATCGATTTATTAAGAAAGTGAAAACTAACCTTTCATGTCCTACAATCTAGAGAAGAATAGCATAAATAAAGCCAATCCATCCCTGAGATAACATCGAAATCCACTATATCCAATATGAAAGGTGGACACCACACAAGCTCAAAAGATTTTTCTACTAACAAAGAATCACCTACCAGAGTAAACACAAAAAAGGGTCGAAAATACTTTAAGGACCAAAACCAAAATGCACAGCCACATAAGATATGGTAGAACCTAGATCAAGCAAATAATAAATATCGCGAGAAAAAAGTTGTAACATACCAATAATAACATTTGGAGATACCTCAGATTCCTGGAGAGTAATAAGTGCATAAAGGAAATTTTGGCCAGTGATGATACCAGAAGGGTGCATAAGCCAAAGAAGTGGTGACCAGAACCTTATTAGCTCTACTAGCTACCCTGGCTGAAGTACAATCTCATTGCATATGATCCAGCTAACCACAATTATAACACCGATTTCTCCCCTCTTTATAATATCCATGGTGAAGCTACCCATAAAAATGGTAAGGATGATAAGGTGGGGCTGACTGAGCTCCACTATCCTGAGACTGGGCACCCTGTGCCTTAAGACTGCTGCTTTCCTAAGAACGACGATTACCCAAAGGCTTAGGATAGGAAGCACTAGCAAATAAATAAGAATTACCCCAGTTCTTCTTCTTGGTCTATTGTCTACCATCTTTCCGGCTATTCTGTTGACTCTCACCCTACTCCGAATATCTGAATTCTTATTCTGCCTCTCTTCCATATCTTTTTATTTCTTCTTTTCATCATCTACCTGCTATATATAAACCACCAGTCTGGAGATGTCCATATTATTGTTCAACATTGCAATATTACACTTCAATACTAAGTCATAGGATAACCTAGAAGCAAACTTCCTCATCTTAGATCTCTGTTAGATACCAACTCTAGAGCATAGCGAGATAGCTGCTGAAATTTCAAGGCACATTTCTTCACACTCATCTTACTCTGCTTCAGATTAACAAACTGCTCGGCCTTAGCTTCCCTCAACTCCTGAGGAAAGAAGTGATCAAGAAAGGGCCCTAAAAAATTATCCCACACAGCCTTCTTAGAATCATCACCCCTTATAACTTCCCACTCTTCATACTACTGATAAGCCATATCTTTCAACTTATAAGAAGCAAACTCCACGCCTTCTACATAAGTAGCATGCTTCACTCTAAAAATCTTATCCATCTCATATACAAACCCCTGAGGATCCTCCTCAACCTTAGAGCTTATAAAGGTTGGAGAATTCAACCTCATGAACTGGCCAACCCAAGTGACCTCAAACAAAAGAACAACAAAACTAACACGATCCGACTGATGAGACTAAGATATCACCAACTGAGTAAACAAATGAATAGACTGATGGAACTCTACATTAGAGATGTCCCCCTGAGGTGGCTGATCATAAACATCACCACTCTGAGAAGCTTGACAAGAACTAATGGGGATAGGTAAAACTCCACATGGGGTAGTGCAATTCACAACAGAGACCCTAGACCGAGTCTACACTCTATGAACAGGGCAAATCCCCTCCATATTATACTTAGGTAGGAAAGAGTTCCCAGCAGAGTTTCTATGAACATCAGATCTTCTGGAAAGCACGATCAAAAATGCGAGGAAGCCTGGAGTTAGAGAAGTTTCATAGCACTAGACTCTATAGACCGAAATAAGAACACAAGAAAGGAAAACATTCCTAAACGCCTTGTAGCCTCCTCCTTATAAGTGTCGCACACTACATACCTATAAAAAGGACTCTACTCAAAAAGACTTTATAGATAACCAACGACCTTAAATCGTGCTCTGATACCAAGCTTATCACGACCCGAACTATGGCCTGGCCGTGACGGTTATCTCAACCCAACCATAGATCGGAGACCATCCTCTTAGCCTAAACTTAAGAGTAAAAAAATAACAATAAAGCAAAAGTTAATCAAAAGTAATAACGAGATAAATAGATAACTCAAATAAAACTAAAAGTCAAAATAATAATCAACCCACATCTGTCCATAAAAGCCTCTAAAACCAAAATAACATCTAAGTTGGGACATGTCCCTGACCATGACCAAAAGAATCTAAAAGTACTGAGTCAATAAAGAAAAAATAATGAAATGATAAGGCCTTCTGAAAGATGGAAGCTCACCACTTTACATTATCACAGAGGTTATCCTCTGGAGGTTAACCTCCATGAAATGATAAGCTTATCACTTCTGGGTATGTTGTTGTTATTGTTAATGATGATATAATTTAATCTTACTTATGATTCTATTAAAGTATTTCTATAGTAAATAACCGCTTAACCTTTACTTCTTTATAGGTGTATACAATGAATTCGACAACAATTTACTATATATCCATGCTAATGAAGTTATATTGTTTGCATAGTCCTATATAATTTCTTACAAAATATATACTACTTTCATTTGATAATTATTTTTTTACTATACGTATATCCAATTATTAAAAGATGGAGGCTGCAATTTGTTAAAGACAAGGTACAAATTTTAGGACATGAAATATTTATAATCATAGTTAACATTGTTCGTATTCATATTTAATATGAGTTGTTGAAATATCATAAACAATACAACTATTAAGTTTAACATCTCTATATATTACCCTATTACCCTCCTGAACTATACCCAAAATGGCTAAGACACACCTCAACTTAAAGGGGGTCCTATTACCCCCCCCCCCCCTCCAAACTAATTAAAAATGTAATTTTGACACCCTTAGTGCCTACATGACACCCACGTGTGCCTAAGTGGACCCTTCAGTGTGTTGTGCTATGTAGGCACTAAGAATGTCAAAATTATACTTTTAATTAGTTCAGGGGATAATAGGACCCCCTTTAAGTTGAGGTGTGTCTCTGTCGTTTTGGGTATAGTTCAGGAAGGTAACAGGGTAATATTTTTATATATTAAAAAGTAGAGGATGAAGCACCAGAAGAAGCCATGTGACAAGCTATTGCTAAGCCATATGGCAGTTATTAAGACAAGGCTTAATAGTATTGTAATAAAAAATTTAAATTGAAAAAAGTTAAATACTTGAATTTGAAATACATTATCATTTCTAAAAAAATCATTATCTTAAAAATAAAAATTCATAATTAAAGAGTTACAATAGATTTGTACTACTTCAAACTTATCTCTTTTAAAATTTAAATACTACAAAACATATCTGAATTTTAATTTGTTTAAATACTAAATAAAAGATAATAATAATAATAACAATAATAGTAATAGTAGTAGTACTAATACGTAGCAGTAATAATTAGTTACTCTAATATTATAAATTTAAATTAAAAACAATTGTCCATTTGAATAAAAGTGGTTGAGTTAAGTTTATTCATTAAATTAAAAATAGTTTTCTATTTAAATTAATGTTTGACTGAATCCAATATTAGATACATGTTAAAGGAGAAGGCCACTTTTTATTGAAAAAAAAAATTCTGTAAAAAAAGATAAAATCAGAAAAAAATGAAATAAAATCAAAAAAAAATGAAAAATAATTTTTAGATTCTTAACTAAAATCTGCTCCAAGTATGCAAGAGTCCTTTTGAAAATAAAAAATTTTGCTTATTTTTTTCCCTATAGAGTTATCCAATTTTTTAAAATTTTAAAATAAATAGTTACTCAAACTCATACCTACATTGCTTAAATTTCTCATTCCCATATAAGTAATAGCAATAGTAATACATAGTTGTGGCAGTATATATCTGATAGTAATAATAATAAAAATAAACACACTAATAATAAATTATTATTATTATTATTATTAATTAATATTTTTATATCATTAATTTTAAATATTTATCCTATGTAAAAGTAGTTGCATATTTTTGAACTAAATGACAAGATTATTTTTAAACTTGATGTAAAAATAAATATTTATATACATTCTAAATTAGTAAAACAACAAGATAGTTTCATAACAAAATATTAAAATTATAAAATAAATTTAAAATTTTTCCTAAAAAATAACATATTTATTAAAAACAAGAATAACTATCTATATTATCCTTGCGTGTTTTTTTATTTTTATCTTTTAAAAAGAAAAAGAAAAAAAAAGAAAGATAAGAAGATTAATTAAAATGGAAAAATTAACTAAACTCCTTGACTCCTACAAGGTTTTGACTAAAACATAAAAAAAATAAAAAAAAAATAAACTCCTTATTTGTAGTAACAAATACACGTTTTTATCTTTTTATTTTACTTCATTTGAATATTAGTTGTTTAGCTAAGAAAGCTTCTAAATAATAATTATATGACACTCAAGGTATAGTTTAGCGGAGATTCGGCGGTTTTCTTTATTATTCCTTTTGCACTGGATTCAATTGCCCTAAACCTAATTTGCCTACCCATTGGCCGCCATGGACACTAATCCCACCGTAAAATTCTCAAAGTGTGAACGAGGAGTCTAAGAAAGTATCATATGTAGTTTTGTTGAAGGAAGAGTCGGCAGATAAAGTAAAAAATCAAATTTTTCCAAAACCGGTAGTCATGTTACACGGAGAGCCCAGTATTACATGGAAATATCCAAAATAAGGGATATGATTCTAAAAGAGAATTTACAATATGCTGTTATTGGCAAATTTTCTTACGGAAAACCTGATATCATAGAATTGGAAAAACAAATACCTATACAATGCAATATCAAGGGGGATTGCAATATAGGTGTAATGGATTCTAGACATATTCTGATCAAGCTGAATATTTTAGAAGACTGTTAATTTAATGTTGACAGCTGCAATTTACATAAAATCAAAAGAAAGACTCTGGCAGATGAGAACCCTTAAGTGAGACCCCTGGTTTGAACCTGATGTAGAAACAACCATTGGAGTGCTACGCCAGATCTACCACCCAATTTCTTTGCAAAGGAAGTTATTTTTTCAATAGCTTCTGTAGTAGGTAAACCTTTAACGGTTGACATGGCTACTAAAAATCAAATGAGATCAAGTTGTGCACATGTGAAGGTAGAAGTGGTTCTAGTAGCCAATTTGCCCACAAGAGTTCAAATCAATGAAGAGGATGATGTTACAGGGGAAATAAAATTCAAATGAATATATTCATTATGATTATAAACCAAAATACTGCAAAGAATGTTGTCTTCAAGGACATGATGAAAGCTCATACTGGAATATGCATCCAGAATTAATGGAAAATGAGGATGAACAGAAGAAAGAAGATAATAAAGATAAGCAGGAAACTGGCAATGTAAAGGAGGTAGCAGAGGTGAGCAATACACAGAGTAGGAGAGGGATGTATAAAATACAATGGTCATTAAGGCAGAACAGGTATAAAAAAGACAAATTTGACCACATAATGGGAGAAGTGCAGAATGAGGAAGTAAATAACATGCCAACATCTAATACTTTAGAAGCCCTTGCAGAAGAACATCATGAAGTGGAGGATAATAAAGGTGATCAACAAGACAAGATAGATAAGCAACAACAAATCATAGAGAGCACAAAGGAATGGGTTACTAATACTTTTAGTAATCAAGGACAACAACAAATTGAAAAAAACATACAGACAGTCATGACCATTCAAGAACAAGTTGATAAGAGGAATCAAGAGCAAGTTGATAATAGGGAAAGGGAAGATCATATTGCATCAGTGCCACAATCTCAAACAGATAAGAGTCATATGCAGGTTGTTGTTCTTCAGCCAGATATTCAAAAAGAAGACATGGAGGTTTTAGAAGATATCATGCCATTAGTTGTTCAAGTTGAAAAACAATTACAGTACAGTAACAAGGAGAATGCAATAATGAATGAAGATAACCTGGAGGAGACTATTAATAAACTGAGAATTGATGGTAACTTATCACCTAAACAAATTGATAGGTTGAAAGAAAAACAAGGCATCCCACAGAAGAATCACAGAGTTGGGAAGACTAGTACAATGCAGACAAGGAGTTCTATGAAGAATAAGTTGGGATGAATGCTCTTATATGGAATATTATATCAGTCAACACACAAAAGGCTTTTACTAGACTGATTACATTGTATAAAAGGTACCAGTTTGCATTTGTTGGACTAATGGAACCTTTTCAAGATAGTAAGAATATTGAAGATTACAGAAGAAGATTAGGTATACAGACATCAATCTCTAATATTTTTGGTAAGATATGGGCTTTTCTGGAAGCTAATATAGTGTTACTATTGTTAGAGATGAAGAATAGCAAATCACAATAAAATTAGTGAATTAGGAAGCTGCGATCACAGTTATGATTTTTTTAATCTATGCTAAATATACACAAAGGAGAGACTAGCTTTATGGGAATCTCTTGAAGACATGGCTCAACAAATGCAAGATCATTGGCTTATAGGGGGATTTTAATGTGATAACTAGTCAGGAAAAAAAATTGGGAGGCTTACCAGTAATAGTTGCTGAAACTGAAGATTTTAGACAGTGTATAAGTTTGTGTAATGTTGAGGATCCAGGTTTTAAAGGGAGCAAGTTTACCTGGTGGAATGGTAGAACAGATGAGGAGTGCATATTTGGAGGTCTTGACAGAATTCTGATCAATGAGAAGTTACTTCTTTCCCAGTATTGAAAGTTAAACATTTACTTAGGAGTGGATCTGACTACACTCCTTTAAAAATTAACTTCAGCACTGTGAAGGAGTCTATCATTAAACCTTTTAGGTTTCTAAATATGTGGTTGAAAGAGGAATCATGCTTGACAATTATTCAGGAGAATTGGAAGACTGATATTATGGGAAATCCTTTCATTTTGTTTCATCAAAAAATGAAAAAAGTGAAGGCTGCTTTAACTAAATGGAGTAGAGAGTGTTATGGTGACATTTTTCAAGAGATAGCTACATTGGAATAAGTTATCAAGGTTAGAGAAAAACAATTTGAAGACTATCCATCAGGTGCAAATAGGGAATT
The DNA here is from genome assembly GCF_002878395.1 of Capsicum annuum. Lineage (NCBI taxonomy): Eukaryota > Viridiplantae > Streptophyta > Magnoliopsida > Solanales > Solanaceae > Capsicum > Capsicum annuum. The sequence continues at coordinate 95,177,227 of NC_061119.1, forward strand.
GTTATTTCAAGCTCAGGCTATGCTAAGTCTACAGCTTGGAAGGGAAGAGGAATTTTGGAAGCAGAAGGCTGGAATAGATTGGTTTAAAGATGGTGAAAGAAACACAAATGTCTTTCATACAGTGGTTAAAGGTAGAAGAAGCAGACTCAAGATCGATAGGATTCAGAATGAAGGTGGAGAATGGGTGGAAGAACTAAATCAAATTGCAAAGGCTGCTGAACAATTCAATCAGAAGCAGTTTGCTAAAGGAGATCATAATAATAATTTTCAGCTTCTTGAACATATTCCTACAATTGTTAATGCAAGTCAGAATGTGGATATTGACAAAGTTCCTAACATGCAAAAGGTGAAAGAAGCAGTTATAGGTCTGAATAGAAGCAGCACAGCAGGACCAGATGGCATGACAGGGGCATTTTTTTAGGATACCTGGGAAATAATTAAGGAGGATGTGTATCAAATGGTTGTAGTTTTCTTTAGTGGACACCAGTTATCAAAATTTGTCACACATACAAATTTGGTGCTACTCCCTAAGAAGCTAGTAATTAATACATTTTGTAACTTAAGACCTATTTCTTTAAGTAACTTTGTCAACAAAATCTTCTCCAGAATATTGCATGAAAGACTTAAAAAGGGTTTGCCACATGTTATGTTTGAAGAACAAGCAGGATTTGTTCAGGGGAGGAGTATTGCAGAGAATATAGTAGTGGGGCAGGATATCATAGCTGACATCAGAAAAAGAGGCAAAATTCCAAATATTGTCATTAAGCTTGAAATGATGAAAGCTTATGACAGAGTGGATTGGATGTTTCTCACTAAAGTCCTGAGAAAAGTTGGATTTAGTGAATTGTTAATTGATAGGGTGGCTAGATTGTTGGACAATAACTGGTACTTAATATTATTGAATGGCCAGCCCAAAGGGTTTTTCAGGTCTACAAGGGGCTTAAAGCAAGGTGACCCTTTATCACCTATACTTTTTATCATTGCAGCTAAAGTAGTTTCAAGAGCTCTTAAGGCTCTTCTGTGTAATAAAGAATTAAAATATTTTGGAATTCCTAGGGGAAGTCCTAAAGTCAATCACTTTGCTTTTGCTGATGATATGATCATTCTATGCAAAGCTGATTTAACTACTTTGAAAAAGGTAACTGATACTTTGGAGCAGTATGAGGTCTCAGGTTAGAAAATGAATAAAGAGAAGAGTGCTATTTATATACATCAAGGAGTTTCTCAAGGCAGTGTAATATTAGCAGAGGTAGCTACTGGTATTTCTAGAAAGCAATTTTCTTTCATTTATCTAGGGTGTCCAATATTCCATATGAGGAAGAAGGAGGAGTTTTACCAGTCAAATCATGCATAGGATTAGTAGTAAACTCCAAGGATGGAATGGTAAACTACTATCTTATGGTGGTAGGGTTGTACTTATAAAAAGTGTTTTACAAAGCATACCCATTCATTGCTTATCTGTCATAAACCCACCAGCTAATGTCCTATCAGCTATCCAAAGAATGTTTGCTCAGTTCTTTTGGAGCAATCACATTGGAGGTAAAAGTAGGCATTGAGTTAGTTGGAGTAATTTATGTTATCCAGTAGAAGAAGAAGGATTGGGTTTCAGAAGATTACAAGATGTGGCAATGGCTTTTTTTTGTAAGCTCTGGTGGAATTTCAGAACTAAAGATTCCATATGGAGTAAATTCATGCACAACAAGTATTGCAGGAAACAACATCCTAATGCAATCTATTGGAAAGTTGGTGCTGATTCTCAAGTGTGGAAAAAAATGTTGCAGGCTAGGGATCTAATGGATCATCAAATCCTATGGAAGATCAGAGGGGGTCAAGCTAATGTATGGTTGGATAATTAGACATATATTGAAGATTTGTCTAATATCTTCCTCAAGCAAGGAAATATAGGAATGCAAGTGAAGGAGCTGGTTGCAGGATCTCAATGGAACTACCATTTGTTAAAGAATTTTCTCCCTTAAGAGGTTGTTAATATATTCAAGATAAAATTAGTTCCAGAATTAAAGAGGGAGGAGTGGACAATCTAATTTGAAAGCTAGAAACATCTGATAAATTCTCAGTTAAATTTGCATGGGAATATATTAAGAAAAAGCAGGAGAAGAATGCATTGTACAATCATATTTGGGTAAAGGGTTTACCTTTTAAAATGACCTTCTTAATGTGGAAACTTTGGAAAGAAAAAATCCCAATGGATTCTTTAATGACAAGATGGGGGGTTGAAGGACCAACAAAATATTGGTGTTTCTTGCAGCCGGATCAAGAAACACTATCTCATATGCTTCTAAGATCAACATTAGCTAACATGACATGGTCCTATTTTGCTTTATGTGCATGTATTCTCATATATGAATTATCCCTCAGAGAAACTATTCTAAGTTGGTGGACTAAGGATATCAAATGGAGATTCAAGCCATACTATCAGTCAGTTCCAAGTATGATTACATGGGAATTGTGGAGGAGAAGAAACAATTTGAAACATGAAGGAAAAGGTATGTCTCTACATAAAGTAAACTTTAATATTATCAGAAATGTGAGCTTACTTCTTCATGTAAGAAATCCAAGAACAACTTTCCCTAGTAGAAGCTGGTCAGATATCCTTAAATCACTTAAAGGGAGGAAACCAAAAATGAAGATTACAAAGGTTGTATGAACTTTTCCTTAAAATGGTTGGGTGATCTATAATACTGATGGGGCATCTAGAGGTAACCCAGGGATAAGTTCATATGCATTCTGTCTAAGGAATGAGAATGGGGACCTATTTTATGCAAAAGGATCTAGAATGGATGATACTTCTAATGTGATAGCAGAGGCTGAAGCTATCTTACAGGCAGCTAATCATGCTAATGTAACACAAATAAACAAGTTAATCATCTAAACAGATTCAATGTTGATGCAGAAAGTACTAAGTAGGGAATGGAATTGTCCTTGGCACATTGCAGATCATGTAGAGAAAATATGGAAGCTAATGCAGAACAAGAATGTTCAACATCAACATATTCTGAGGGAGGAGAATCAGCTGGCAGACTATCTAACTAATTTTGCAATTGACAGTGGGGATTTTGTCTACACAAGTTTTCAACAATTGCAAGCACATGGAAGAAGGATAGTCAATAATGATAAATTACAATGTCTATATATTAGGATAAGAGCTTTAAGAGAGTAACGGAGAAAATCTATTTAAGGTTTGCAAATAGCTACAGCATAATACATATAATTGACAAACTGAGCAATGATTGTTCTAGATCTATCCTTGAAGTCAAAATAGAAAAAATCCAGCCAAGGAGGAAGGTCAACGTAGATGCTAGAGTGTGGAAAACCTGGATTACATGTGGATCCGAGCTTCTCAGGAGCTTAATTACTACAACAATGACAAATAGGGGTGAAAGGTCAAAAAGTAGCGGAAGCTAAGAATGAATGTTTGAGGAAAAGGATAGGTGTGTACCTACTCAGATTTCAAATAATAGCCATGAATATTCCTTTAAAACAACAAATCAAGAAGATCTTCAGCTTATACATCAAAGAATACATCTGCACAAAGAGATGTTAAAAAAGTTGGAACAGCAAGAGCAGAAAAATCTATCAATTTTGAGAGCTAACAAGGGTAAAAGTAGGAATAAACTATGACAGATGATTGATAATCCACAAGAGCAGCAACACTTAGCTTTAGATGGCGATGGACAACAATTTTCAGGTGCAAGAGCTAGTTTGGCGGTGACAATGGGATTAGGTTAGGAAACCTGTACAAATTTATATGTAATAATGGTATTGGGCCGGGTTATGTGCAGGCCCAATTTTGTTTTGGTCGATTTAGGTGGGTTGGTCCACCTAGTATATGTATGTTTGATTATCAATAAAAGTCCTTATTAAACCAAAAAAAATAAAAGCTTCTAAATAATTACTTCATTTACTCATTTAATAGTTATCCTTTTCTTTTTTACTTCATTTGAATGTGTATTATCAATTTACATGATTTGTATAATAATAATAATAATGATACCATTTACAGGATCTCGTAGGCTCGGGTATGCCGCTGAGCCA